>NC_140974.1:63785679-63873179 GCF_056783735.1 Eptatretus burgeri
GACAGTGAAGAAGAGAGAAAGGAAGAAGATTGACAGCTCTGAAGACGAATGTAAAAAAATTCCATGGAGTGCAAGAAGAACTCGAAGGACACTCAGTCGAGCACATTCCTCTGCCAGGCTGAACAGTTTACATTTTCTACCCCACTGAGAGGCCGGATCTCCACCCGAACCTGAACCAAAATCGAATCAGCTAGTTCTTCTTACCTCCCTAACTCATCCCCCTAGTTTTGTCATAATCTGTCCATAATTTTATGAAATATCCTGCGACACTTAAAGTCGTTTTGGTCAGATCTCTTAATTATGAAGAATCACTCTTAAATTTAAAAAAATCTTGGTATCTGGATCCGGATCTTCACCAAAATCTCATCAATTTGTCACTGTCACACACCCAACCTGCTCACCAAGTTTTGTCCAAATCCGTCCATAAATTTCGTCCAAATAATAACCGAAGGTTGACGGAGGTTGTGTTTTCACCCCTGTTTGTCTGTCTATCTATCTGTTGGGTCGCCGAAATAGGTGACCCTTATTGTCAGTAATTCTGTCTGTTTGTTTGTTTGTCATCAGCATAATTGGTAGTAAACGTGGGCGGATTTTGACCAAACTCGGGTGGTAGGTACATCTTATGACCTAGTGCTATGGAAATTGTGATGGTTGCTAGGGACGCTTTGGTTCCCCAGCAAAAACCGAAAAACCTTCAAAATCGGTACCGTTCACGCGAAATCAATTCCGAAAACCATTATCCCACGTAGGGTTATGAAATTTGGCACGAAAGATCTACAGGTGATGCTCTATCAATTATATTCTGGTTTTTGTGATATATGGAATACTTTACCCGCAGCGCCCCCTACAATTAGGGTATGCGCGAAAATTTGCAAAAATTGAAGGCCCCCTAACGACCAGGTGAGTGCATCGATACGAATGAAACTTTGCAGGTTCATGGTACTCAATGAGTACTACAACTTTGCCTCAGGATACATTGACCGATTTCGCTTAGGTCAGGGGTCAAAGGTCAATTAGTGCAAAAATCGATAATATGCGAGAGCTGGCGGTGCCTTGGCGGGTTATGGTCGGATGGTCATGAAAATTCACACTAATCATCTGGAATACATTGTGCACAAACGATCGAGCCGGATTTTCGATTTAGATCTTTGTTCACCCACAGCACCCCCTCGAACTTTGGGTATTTCTCATTTCAAACCGCATTTTCGGTACTTTTCATTAAAATGGGTACCGGGTAGTTATCAGTAGATGGAACTGGATGAGATTTGATATGCATAATCTTACGGTGATTCCCTATCCGCTATATGACATCCATTTTGCTCTATATTTTATAGTTTCCATGCTCGGCGACCCATCGCTGCCTACCGGCTTGTCTGTCTATCTGTCTGTCTGTCAGCAGGATATCTCAAAAGGCTGTGGATGGATTCGGGTGAAACTTGGAGGACAGGTTGGTTCTGTGATGAGGAAAGAATCGGTTTGATTTTGGTGAAGATCCATATCCGTATCGGGATCCGATAATTTTTTAATTGTTCATGTAATTATTCACCATTGAGGGATAGGACCAATAATACAGAATATAGCACGATATCTCAAAAAGTAATGGAGAGATTGTGACAAAACCTGGTGTATGAGATGGGTGGGTGACAAGAACAAGCCGATATAGAAGTTGCTTCATGTGCGGATCCAGATACGTCCTATCAGAGGGATAGAAAATGTTAACTGTTCAGCCTGCCGGAGGTTTGCTCTTTTTACTTATTTTTGACTTGTTCACTATCTGGTAAGTTGAAAAACTACTTTTAACAGCTATATGTCACGAGGTAGGACCATCCATCCATTGGGACCAAACTCTGTACAGAGAGTTGGTGCTGCCTTAGCAGTCTCCTAGGCAATTGGGCACAATCCTGGACGGGTTGCCACTCCGACGCAGGACACCAGCAAGCTGGTAATCATTTTGCCAACCTCAGAAGGATGACAGGCTGAGTCAACCCTACCTGGTGTTAATTCAGCAGCCAACAGGGCTCGAACTCAGGACCCAAAGATCCTAAGCCAGCCTCCCTAACCACTAAGCTAACACCAGATTTATAGGATCATCCCTTTCCACAAAAAAACTTTTGTATCTATATGATTTGAAATGTTTGTTTGTCTTCCACCGCACAAAACTATACCGAGTTGTAGAACATGACGTGCGATTGGTCGGTTAGTTTCAACACACCGGTTTTGTCCACGGTTGCTCAAACATATCCCACGCACTCAGTACGTATAATCCTCACACTCCACACAAGCAGGCTAAAGACATGCTGAAGGGGCGACTTGCATCGTGTTATCTTCAAGGTTGCTTCATCGTCATTCCTTTATCTTGCATCTGTATTTTGCGACTGCAAGTCTGAGTCCTGGTGTCAGGACGACTTTATGGCCTCCCAGTACTCGGCTCCCAACACAGCACCCCCAGCATTCCCATCCTCCACTGCAAGAGGCGTTATGTTTTTGGGTTGACTATCCGTCCGTGTGTGATGATATTGTTACCGCGATAACTTGTGAACCGCAAAAACGGATTTTTACCAAACCTCATACGAAGGTGCATTATGACGCAAATATGAACCGACAGGATTTTGGGGTCAAAGGTCATGTGATCTGAAAGTAGCAGATTTTCATTACCGGGAATAGTTTGTGAATGGTTGAAGAGGTTTTGACCAAACTTGGCATAACTATAGACTGCAATACAAAGATGAACTGATTAAGTTTTTGGGTTCAAAAGGTCAACTTCCTCAGGTCAAGTGCCATTTCATTGAAAAACCTGTGTTACTGCAATAACGTATGAACCACTCATGAGATTTCAACCATACTTGACAAACGTATGGACAGTAATACAAAAATGGAATAATTCAATCACAGAGGTCATGTACCCTTTGAAAATCATTCTTCAGACCATAACTTGAGTTGGAAGCATCTGATATGTTCTCGTTCTCTCTCTCTCTCGTTCTCTGTCTGTCTGTCTGTCTGTCTGTCTGTCTGTCTGTCTGTCTGTCTGTCTGTCTGTCTGTCTGTCTGTCTGTCTGTCTGTCTGTCTCTCTCTCTCTCTCTCTCTCTCTCTCTCTCTCTCTCTCTCTCTCTCTCTCTCTCTCTCTCTCTCTCTCTCTCTCTCTCTCTCTCTCTCTCTCTCTCTCTCTCTCTCTCTCTCTCTCTCTCTCTCTCTCTCTCTCTCTCTCTCTCTCTCTCTCTCTCTCTCTCTCTCTCTCTCCCCTCCTCTCTCTCTCCCCCCTCCTCTCTCTCTCTCCCCCTCCTCTCTCTCTCTCCCCCTCCTCTCTCTCCCCCCCTCCTCTCTCTCCCCCTCCTCTCTCTCTCTCCCCCCTCCTCTCTCTCCCCCTTCTCTCTCTCTCCCCTCTCTCTCTCCCCCTCTCTCTCTCTCCCCCTCTCTCTCTCCCCCTCTCTCTCTCTCCCCTCTCTCTCTCACCCCTCTCTCTCTCTCACCCCTCTCTCTCTCTCCCTCTCTCTCCCCCTCTCTCTCCCCCTCTCTCTCTCTCTCCCCTCTCTCTCTCCCCCTCTCTCTCTCCCCCTCTCTCTCTCCCCCATCTCTCTCCCCCTCTCTCTCTCTCTCTCTCTCTCTCTCCCCATCTCTCTCTCTCTCTCCCCTCTCTCTCTCTCTCCCCCTCTCTCTCACCCCCTCTCTCTCTCTCCCCCCCTCTCTCATCCCCCCTCTCTCTCTCCCCCTCTCTCTCACCCCCCTCTCTCTCTCTCCCCCTCTCTCTCTCTCACCCCCTCTCAGTCTCTCCCCCCTCTCTCTCACCCCACCTCTCTCTCTATCCCCCTCTCTCTCTCTCCCCTTCTCTCTCTCTCTCCCCCATCTCTCTCCCCCATCTCTCTCCCCCATCTCTCTCTCTCCCCCCTCTCTCTCTCTCTCTCTCTCTCTCCCCCATCTCTCTCTCTATCCCCCTCTCTCTCTCTCCCCCTCTCTCTCTCTCTCCCCTCTCTCTCTCTCTCTCCCCCTCTCTCTCTCCCCCTCTCTCTTTCTCCTTCTCTCCCCCCTCTCTTTCTTTCCCCCTGCTCTCTCTCTCTTTCTCTCCATCCGCCTCTCTTTCTCTCCCCCCGCCCACTATCTCTTGTACCTTCATTGCACCACAAGTGAAAATGTGGTCACCCGGCCAGATTTCCTCGATGCTCGTCCATCTTGTTCTGAATGTGCCGGATATGGGAGTTTTATGTTGACAGATTTGAAGCATGAGAAGTTTCTGCATGTCTGCACATTTCCACTTTTTTCCTGAAACACTGAGTCATTTGCAAGATTCTTGCGTAAATGATTTGGCAATATGATGAAAATCATGATAAGGCCTTTGTTTACAACCCAAACTTTGTTTCATTTGATTTGTGAAACCTCAGTTCATTTACATTGTAAACACATATCTTTTAAGCCTGTCGAGTGGTTTTGGGTGTTTGTGCCCCTTCTGTGCTTCAGGTATCCCCTCCATATTGTCACTCAACCTTGCTGCTGGTTACCTCCCCCCCAGCCACCCCTCCTCCACCTTCTTTTCTTGCTGTACCTTTTGTCCTGGTACATCCCAATCGGTTGTGTTCTAGTACAGTAGTACTTCACATGGAGGGATGATACGGGGAAAAAAAATGGTTACCGATTAAAATGTATACACAATGGTAGGCTTCGTTAGTACAGCAAGCGGCTTGGAAATTGGGTGTTATCAAATGTATTTTGCTTTGAAACTCACAAAGAGAAACCATATAACCGTTGTAAAGCACACCTCGTCAAACAAAATAACCAATTTAGAATTGCATGTACCTCTACTTTGTAGCAACTGCCGACTGTACTTCCCGATTGGGACACAAATTGGAGCGCAAGCGACAGTAGAGTGCTCAGGAAGTGGCTTAAGCACTCAAGCAAGCACTCCAGTTAAATGGATAATAAAGAACAGCTTGCTTGGCAAGTGATTAGCAATCACCTAACCGTCATATTAAACACACACCCTCCCGGCGATGCCCAAAATGTCAAATATGTCTAAATTGGACAAATGAACACTTTTTTTTAAGAGTCGGAACTGCTTCCAAGTTCAATTCTGGAGCTTAAATTTTGTAATTTGGCTTAGTTTAAGAGATTCTCGAGGTTATGGCATGTGCAGAAATGAAATAAACCCACGAACGCTGCCGTCTCTGGGCGTTTATAAGCATTGCATGGCGTGGCTGAGCGGGGGATGGAGCACGAGGGCATGAGTCATGAGTAACGCCAGGAGCGGGGGAAGGGCGGGAGAAGGATAAGAGAATATCTTTTCTTTTGTTCGGGGGCAGAGTTGGAGAAGGGAGTTGAGAGAGTAGCCGTTCAGGAGACCTTCGGGTCCTGTTTGGCTTGCGTTAGGGTTGAGGCCTTCGGAAGCTTTTTGCTTCGGCTGGCTCAGTGAGTTTCGGCGGAGGCCTGGCTCGGGAGGAGGCTTTTAGCTTTGATGGTTCCGTGAGCTTCAGCTTCTGCTTGGCTCGGGAGAGCTTTTTGCTTCAAGTTGCTTTGTTTAGAAGAGAGTTGAGTTGGTCGCTCGGCTCGAGCTGCGAGTGGTGGCTTCTTCTTCTTGGTTCGTGGAGCTCTTTGTTCTCCATTTTGGTTCCCAGCTTGGTGCAACTCATCGACCTCTTCTTGGAGGTGGTTCCTTGGGGGAAGCGGCGCATCGTCGGGAAGGATCGGCGCATCGACGGGAAGGATCGGCGCCTCGTCTCACCAGTACGTGTTGAGAAGCGCGGGAGGATTCGCGGGAGCTCGGGAAGGATCGGCGCCTCGTCTCACCAGCACGTGTTGAGAAGTGCGGGAGGATTCGTGGGAGCTCGGGAAGGATCGGCGCCTCGTCTCACCAGCACGTGTTGAGAAGTGCGGGAGGATTCGCGGGAGCTCGGGAAGGATCGGCACCTCGTCTCACCAGCACGTGTTGAGAAGTGCGGGAGGATTCGCGGGAGCTCGGGAAGGATTGCAGCTCACGGCTATTGGATCCAGCTCACTCTTGCTGGAGCCCGGGTCCGAACAACTTGAAGACCACACGAGGTGGAGAGGTTCAAGATAGGTTCTGGGTTTCAGCTCACCTGTCCTCCGAGCTGTAGCTCGTTATTAAAGGCCTCTGCCACCATTTCTTGGGTGTGTGTGTACTGTATGCGTACGTGGGCCCGTCTAATAAGTAGGACCTGCTGTTAAGTGCAAGTGACTGTACATAATAAGTAGACGGTTGTAGTTCTTGTATAATTATTGCTTGTATAATTGCATGTACGTGTTTTGCCTTGTTTAATTGCATACGTGCTTTATTATAATAAATGTCCTTGTGTGAATGTAAACCTGTTCGTTGCGTCCATTCCCTCATTGAACTGCCCCATCTTGCACTCGGAATATAGTTGGTTTTTAAATAGCCAGTAAAGTGATCGGGTCCAACGGGACTGCGCGATAATACCCCGCTCGGTTATCCCAAAAGGAAGCGAGCTGCTTAAGCGGCTCGTTTCCAAGCGGTCCCGTTGAGGTACAATCTCTCGGTAACCTACCCGCGCGAATAATTAGGGAAATCGAAGATTTGGCGATCGGACCCTGTGGCGCGGGTAGAGTGCGGACAAGGTTGTGGTGTGGTTAAAAACACACCCGTGGCTGGTTTCCGGCATTGATCCGGAAATCCACGACTGGATTGTCCGTTCGGTTGGCGAAGCGACCGCTATTGATTGGTTAGACGCAGTCGTTCGCACGCCGACGGGCGGATATCTACAACAATATAAATTATATATAGTTAAATTAAAATATAAAAAATAATCCATGATAATTTGTGGTGTACTTTTCATCGAAGCCAACATGTTGGTAAGTTTACTTCATGAACTTTGTTCCATTTACTTGTCCAACCAATAGAAGTCGTGTCCAACCTTATGGATTTGTCTTGATTTTTGTGTCCGTGCATGCTTGCATCCGCAACCATATCTCGATCATGTATGTCCCAATTTTATTGGTACTTGGCACAAAGACAACGCATGAGGGTATACATAGGCACATCATTTTGTTTCACGATGCAAAGATGGCTGACTGGTGGTCATTTTAGTTGTAAAAAAACCAAGGTATCAAACACGTCCTCGGCCATTTCTTGGACATGCATTTATTGATCTTCTTCAAACTTGGCACATAGATAATGAATTATATGGCTTACTTTAGCATCTCGTTTTCTTTCGAGATCAGATCCAAGATAGCCAACTTGCGGCCATTTTAGTTGTTAAAAAACCCAATGTTGAACACATCCCCAACCATTTCTCAGACATGCATTTACCGATCTTGTTCAAACTTGGCACACAGATAATGAATGATGGCCTACATGTGCACATCATTCTTTTTTGAGATCAGATCCAAGATGGCCGACTGGCGGCCATTTTGTTACTTAAATGTATCCCCAACCATTTCTCGGACATGCATTTACCAATCTTGTTCAAACTTGGCACACAGATAATGAATGATGACTTACATATGCATATCATGTTTTTTCGAGATCAGATCCAAGATGGTTGACTGGCAGCCATTTTGTTACTTAACCATGTCCCCAACCATTTTTCAGCCATGCATCGTTCGATTTTGTTCAAACATGGCACAAGCACAGCACATGATGGTATACACTTGCATTTAGCTGTATTTTGCGATCCAGTCAAAGATGGCCAACTGGACATTTTAGTTGTAAATAAATATGGGCTAGCCTTTTAACTCCATCAAGCAAAATTACTAAAACAATGGGGGCTCTGACACTTTATGTCTATTTTCCTTGTATTAGCGGGTTTTAATGCAATCATTTTGCCCCCACATTGTTATCAAGCTCTTGGACCTCTACCCCGAGGGACGAGGAGAGAGGAAGGCTTTAACGCAAATGTGACGACGCTTTTCTGCCTAACAGCTCACTATTTACTCCGTCATGGAAATGACTCACGGACTTGAGTTTCACTGGAGTTAAACTGCAATTAAACCGCATTCCTGGCCCTATTCTCCCGCATAACTTTTTTCGTAGCACCCACAGCTGCGTACCACATGCGGCGTCGTGGTCCTATCTTCTGTGGGTTTTCGCTCCTTTCAACTGCACGACTACTCTCATCAAATCCCTTTTGGTGATCAGCTAATTCCCACGGGGACTGGTCATTTATGACACCCAAGTCACCGAGTGGGTCATATTATTTCGTAGACACGCCGCCGAATTGGCCCACTAGTGATACCATCTTTGGGGTTGTCCCTCATACATTCATTTCGCAACACATTTACAACAAAAACAAGTCATCAAATCAAATCAAATGTTAACATTATGAGGACCACCATAAAGACAAACAATGGAAACAAGCCGGTAGGCGACATGGGTGGTCGCTATATAATTGCATAGTCATACAGTTTTTGACGGATCGGGCTGAAAATTTTTGACAAAGAGGTTGATTATAGTGTGCATAAAAGCGCAGAAGCCGATTTTTGATTTTCGAAAAAATATATATAAATATTTTTCGGATTTTTTCAAAAATTTCAAAGTCCTGTTGCTAGGCAACGGTGGCATCCATAGCAATGGTGCTCAAAAGCATACAACTAGATCCTGGTATGAACCTACCAGTCAAGTTCCATCAAAATCGGTTGACTCCTCTGGCCTCCAGAGCTGTTCATTACATACATACAGATGGAAAACCTGAGCATAACGGTAATCTCGCGACCACCCAAAAAGATGAGAAGGATATGAGAAAAACAATGAAGAACTAGAGGGGGAGCACTCGGTAGAGTGCAAACCTCCGCCGCCAATACTGCTCGGTCACTCAAGTGAACCTGATATCCTATTCATTCAATTTGACGTCAACAGTGCTCACAGAGTTATAGTTTGCAACTTTCCCTTTTACTTTTAACTTTTACAGACTCAATTCATTCGTCATAACTAGATTCCTTGAGAGAGAAATTGATTTTACGTGGGTATATCCACCTGAAGTTCGAAAATCAGCCGCAATTATAATTTTGGCATGTTTTTTTGTTGGAAATCACTTATAACATGTAGAAATGCAAAAAAAAAAAATCGAAATTTTGTTGAACAAATTTGCAAATTTTTTTTTCTCGAACAATTTTTTTTTGGGGGGGGTGGTGGAAATCACTTAAAACATGGAGAAATGCAAAAAAAAAATTCAAATATTTTTTCTAATTGGCCGCCATAGTGGCCATGTTGGATTTTGGACCAAGTCCAAAATCTAATGGCATGATCCTTGGACCAGACCTAACCCCCCCCCCCACCAAGTTTCGTCGAAATCCGTCGAGGAGTTTTTCCGTAATACTGTTCAAAAACAAACAAACAAACAAGCAGTCATAGACTGGTATTTACGAAATCGTCAAGTTGACCTCTGACCTTGTCTCATAAAGCTGTCCCGAGAGAAGGTAGCGATGCAAACCAGAAGTTTCTACGATGAATCTGTACCAGACCATCAAAAATCGGAACGTCGACCAAAGCAAAAATCTCCATTTCTCCACGCAATTATTTTATATTATTTCATCAAAGTCACAAACCGTAATATTCGGCCATCCACCAACAATCTTTACATAATCCGACGGCTCAGTGAGTCAGGCATACGATAACAACCTTTATTGGGATAAAAAATTGACTTTTAAACACCATCTTTATCGAAAACACCGTCAGCGCGCACACGGAAAAAACTTTACGTGACTCAACGACGCGTCTGCTCAAGCGCGCTGCATCACGTGACGACACGTGATGCGTCGAGTGAAATATTTTTTATACAATCTTAAAACGTCTCCAAAACATCCGATTTTTACCAGAATTTCAACAACCGAGTTTTAAGCGTCCTAAGCGATCGCAAAAACCGAAGACAAAATTAAAATTGAAGTTAAAACGAACTCGTAACGTCGAGCGAAGCAAAAATACTCCATTTCTCCACATGAATTTACGGAATTATGTTTGACCTCACTATGACCTTGCCCTTTGACCGATTTGACCAAAATCTAATCAGCGCTCGCCATCAACCTCGTGAGTCACGTGGTGTAATTTGACATTGGTAGCTTCTTCCATTCTCGAGTTATCGTGCCTACAAACAAACAAACAAGCAGTCATAGACTGGTACTTAGGAAATCGTCAACTTGACCTCTGACCTTGTCTAATAAAAGCTGTCTCTCGAGAAGGTAGCGACGCAAACAAGAAGTTTCTACGATGATTCTGTACCAAACCATCAAAATTGAATGTTTTGGATGTTCGACCTCACTGTGACCTTGACTTTTGACCGATTTTGACCAAAATCTAATCAGCGCTAGCCACCACACTACTGAATCACGTGGTGTAATTTGACATTGGTAGCTTCTTCCGTTCTCGAGTTATCATTTTTTGGATGTTTGACCTCACTGTGACCTTGACCTTTGACCGATTTTGACCAAAATCTAGTCAGCACTAGCCATCACGCTCCTGAATCAAGTGGTGTAATTTGACATGGGTAGCTTCTTCCGTTCTCGAGTTATCGTGCCTACAAACAAACAAACAAACAAACAAACAGAAACGGAAGTCATCAATATACTTTCGAAATCTTTAGATTTGGTAAGTAACAAGCAGTCATAGACTGGTACTTACGAAATCGTCAACTTGACCTCTGACCATGTCTCATAAAAGCTGTCTCGAGAAAAGGTAGCGACGCAAACCAGAAGTTTCTACGATGATTCTGCACCAAACCATGAAAAATCGTAACGTCGACCGAAGCAAAAATCTCCATTTCTCCAAGCAATTATTTTATATTATTTTATCAAAGTCACAAAACCGTAATATTCGGTCATCCACCAACAATCTTTACATAATCCGACGGCTCAGCGAGTCAGGCATGCGATGATAACCTTTATTGGTATAAAAAATGACTTTTAAACACCATCTTTATCGAAAACACAGTCAGCGCGCACACGGAAAACTTTTACGTGACTCAACGATGCGTCTGCTCGAGCGCGCTGCATCATGGGATGACCCGTGATGCGTCGAGTAAAATATTTTTTATATAATCTTAAAACGTCTCCAAAACATCCAATTTTTACCAGAATTTCGACAAGCGAGCTTTAAGCGTCCTAAGCGATCGCAAAAACAGAAGACAAAATTAAAATCGAAGTTAAAACGAACTCGTAACGTCGAGCGAAGCAAAAATACTCCATTTCTCCACATTAATTTACGGAATTATGTTTGACCTCACTGTGACCTTGACCTTTGACCGATTTTGACCAAAATCTAATCAGCGCTAGCCATCACCCTCCTGAATCACGTGGTGTAATTTGACATTGGTAGCTTCTTCCGTTCTCGAGTTATCGTGCCTACAAACAAACAAACACACAAACAGAAACGGAAGGCATGAATATACTTACGAAATCTTAAGATTTCATAAGGAACAAACAAGCAGTCATAGACTGGTACTAACGAAATCGTCAACTTGACCTCTGACCTTGCCTAATAAAAGCTGTCTCTCGAGAAGGTAGCGACGCAAACCAGAAGTTTCTCCGATGATTCTGTACCAAACCATCAAAAATCGAATGTTTTAGATGTTTGACCTCACTGTGACCTTGACCTTTGACTGATTTTGACCAAAATCTAAGCAACGCTAGCCACCACCCTCCTGAATCACATGGTGTAATTTGACATTGCTAGCTTCTTCCGTTCTCGAGTTATCGTGCCTACAAACAAACAAGCACACAAACAAACAAGCAGTCATAGACTGGTACTTACGAAATCGTCAACTTGACCTCTGACCTTGTCCAATAAAAGCTGTCTCTCGAGAAGGTAGCGATGCAAACCAGAAGTTTCTACGATGATTCTGTGCCAAACCATCAAAAATCGAATGTTTTGGATGTTTGACCTCACTGTGACCAAAATCTAAGCAACGCTAGCCACCACCATCCTGAATCACGTGGTGTAATTCGACATTGGTAGCTTCTTCCGTTCTCGAGTTATCGTGCCTACAAACAAACAAACAAACAAACAAGCAGTCATAGACTGGTACTTACGAAATCGTCAACTTGACCTCTGACCTTGTCTCATAAAAGCTGTCTCTTGAGAAGGTAGCGACACAAACCAGAATTTTTTACGATGATTCTGTACCAAACCATCAAAAATCGAATGTTTTGGATGTTTGACCTCACTGTGACCTTGACCTTTGACCGATTTTGAACAAAATCTAATCAGCACTAGCCACCATCCTCCTAAATCACGTGGTGTAATTTGACATTGGTAGCTTCTTCCATTCGAGTTATCTGTACCAAACCATCAAAAATCAAATATTTGACCTCACCGTGACCTTGACCTCTGACCGATTTTGACCAAAATCTAAACAGCACTAGCCATCACCCTCCTGAATCACGTGGTGTAATTTGACATTGGAAGCTTCTTCCGTTCTCGAGTTATCATTTTTTGGATGTTTGACCTCACTGTGACCTTGACCTTTGACCGATTTTGACCAAAATCTAATCAGCACTAGCCATCACCCTCCTGAATCACGTGGTGTAATTTGACATTGGTAGCTTCTTCCGTTCTCGAGTTATCTGTACCAAACCATCAAAAATCGAATATTTGACCTCACCGTGACCTTGACCTTTGACCGATTTTGACCAAAATCTAATCAGCACTAGCCATCACCCTCCTGAATCACGTGGTGTAATTTGACATTGGAAGCTTCTTCCGTTCTCGAGTTATCATTTTTTGGATGTTTGACCTCACTGTGACCTTGACCTTTGACCGATTTTGACCAAAATCTAATCAGCACTAGCCATCACCCTCCTGAATCACGTGGTGTAATTTGACATTGGTAGCTTCTTCCGTTCTCGAGTTATCTGTACCAAACCATCAAAAATCGAATATTTGACCTCACCGTGACCTTGACCTTTGACCGATTTTGACCAAAATCTAATCAGCACTAGCCATCACCCTCCTGAATCACGTGGTGTAATTTGACATTGGTAGCTTCTTCCGTTCTCGAGTTATCGTGCCTACAAACAAACAAACAAACAGAAACGGAAGGCATCAATATACTTACGAAATCTTTAGATTTCGTAAGTAACAAACACAAACAAACAAACAGAAAGGGGTGAAAAAAGTAACCTCCGATCTTCGATGGCGGAGGTTAACGAGTTTCAAAGTTGCGTGTCAACAACGAACGGAACAGGAAGATTATCAACTTCCGGCGTCACACAGAAAACGATTCAGCGCAAAAAACGTTGCTCTTCCGCATTAACCCCGCCCACAATCCACCCGGCAATCTCCGCCCACAATCCACCCGGCAATCTCCGCCCACAATCCACCCGGCAATCTCCGCCCACAATCCATCCGGCAATCTCCGCCCATAATCCACCCGGCAATCTCCGCCCACAATCCACCCGGCAATCTCCGCCCACAATTCACCCGGCAATCTCCGCCCACAATCCACCCGGCAATCTCCGCCCACGATCCACCCGGCAATCTCCGCCCACAATCCACCCGGCAATCTCCGCCCATGATCCACCCGGCAATCTCCGCCCATAATCCACCCGGCAATCTCCGCCCACAATCCACCCGGCAATCTCCGCCCACAATCCACCCGGCAATCTCCGCCCACAATCCATCCGGCAATCTCCGCCCATAATCCACCCGGCAATCTCTGCCCACAATCCACCCGGCAATCTCCGCCCACAATTCACCCGGCAATCTCCGCCCACAATCCACCCGGCAATCTCCGCCCACGATCCACCCGGCAATCTCCGCCCACAATCCACCCGGCAATCTCCGCCCATGATCCACCCGGCAATCTCCGCCCATAATCCACCCGGCAATCTCCGCCCACAATCCACCCGGCAATCTCCGCCCGCAATCTCCGCCCACAATTCACCCGGCAATCTCCGCCCACAATCCACCCGGCAATCTCCACCCACGATCCACCCGGCAATCTCCGCCCACAATCCATCCGGCAATCTCCGCCCACGATCCACCCGGCAATCTCCGCCCACAATCCATCCGGCAATCTCCGCCCATAATCCACCCGGCAATCTCCGCCCACAATTCACCCGGCAATCTCCGCCCACAATCCACCCGGCAATCTCCACCCACAATCCATCCGGCAATCTCCGCCCATAATCCACCCGGCAATCTCTGCCCACAATCCACCCGGCAATCTCCGCCCACAATTCACCCGGCAATCTCCGCCCACGATCCACCCGGCAATCTCCGCCCACGATCCACCCGGCAATCTCCGCCCACGATCCACCCGGCAATCTCCGCCCATAATCCACCCGGCAATCTCCGCCCACAATCCACCCGGCAATCTCCGCCCACAATCTCCGCCCACAATTCACCCGGCAATCTCCGCCCACAATCCACCCGGCAATCTCCACCCACGATCCACCCGGCAATCTCCGCCCACAATCCATCCGGCAATCTCCGCCCACGATCCACCCGGCAATCTCCGCCCACAATCCATCCGGCAATCTCCGCCCATAATCCACCCGGCAATCTCCGCCCACAATTCACCCGGCAATCTCCGCCCACAATCCACCCGGCAATCTCCGCCCACGATCCACCCGGCAATCTCCGCCCACGATCCACCCGGCAATCTCCGCCCACAATCCACCCGGCAATCTCCGCCCATGATCCACCCGGCAATCTCCGCCCAAAATCCACCCGGCAATCTCCGCCCACAATCCACCCGGCAATCTCCGCCCACAATCCACCCGGCAATCTCCGCCCACATCACATCCAACAATAAGTGTGACAGAAGACACAGGACAGAATAGCTAATTTTATAACAGCGCGATGTCGCCGCGCTGAAATTAAAACAAGAACAGGTATTAACAACAACGGTGCCTCAAGATAAACGAATTTGATAATATCAGGATAAAATATATATATATATATATATATATATATATATATATATATATATATATATATATATATATATATATATGTATATATAAATATATATAACACTCACGCAGAGGTGTTAATTTACCTTAAAATAATATGCAACATGAAAGTAAGAAGTTGGTGCTCTACTGTCCTTACATATCATAATGACATGGAAAAGGATCGAAATATGAGAAAAAAAGGAAGGAAGAACAATGGATATGAAAGGGGAAGGAAGAAAAAGGAGGACGAGAAAATAAATTTGGGGAGAAGCAGGAAACTAAACAAAAAAAGACAAAGAAAAAAAAACCAAACAAAAGGGACAAACAAAGGGGTGGAGATTATCGACAAATCACAGTCACCGTTGGCACCGGTGTGATTTTGGACAATACAACCAAACAAAGATTTCTTTTATTAAATAATTAACAATAGGAGTAACAATTGTAGTTATCAATGATAACATTAGTGTTGTTGACGAGCGAGCAAATTGTGCCGAGTCACGCGCACGCAGCACGTGACGTCACAATCACGCGCCAAGGACGCTCCGTCATTCGTGCGTCACCATCACGTGACCAGGGGTTGACGAAACTGGGGAAATTAAGTCTGAATCACGATAGAATCAACGGGGAGACGTTTCACATGGACACCCAATGGGTGAGACAAATGGAAAATTGAAGGTATTATGAAAACAACAATTTGTAATCACAATTTAATTGTAATATACACAATTACACAGCGAAGACATTTCTGTCCATTCTTTCCTCCTTCATATATTAAATACCTCAGAAGAAATAAAAACACCTCGATCTCCCGTTCATATATCATTATTTCAGCAATAAAAGCCAAATATGTGAAACACACCAACAACAGGCTGAATAAATAATTAACCAAGTAAAAATAAATAAATATGGAAACAGAAAAGCAAACAAAGAAACCGGTCACGTGATGCGTGTTTCCTCACAAGAGGAGGTTGGATGATGAAACATTGTAACCGATCCGTTTCTCCACGTTCTGAGGTAAATGTTTCCCTCTCGGCTGCGGACGTGAAACGCTGCGATCTCTCGGGTTGCTACGGCCGAGCAATGTCGACGAACTCCGGACTCCGGCCTCCGGACGAACCCAAATAAAAATTTATTATCAGGACAATAACACCGCGTCGAGATTCGTTAAACTTGACAAGTCAAAGATATACTCGTATTTACTGCTCTTTTATGTGAGTAAAGTCCAACTTTGATGATTGCGAACGTTGGTTTTGGCAGACTATGACACGGGCGGTGTATAATCACACGTGATTTGCAATCTTCCGAGCTGTTCGTTGTTATTTTCCAAAGAAGTGGAAAAACATCAACAGGAAAGAGGAAAAAAAAACATTTACTCGATGAGAAGTTTATTGTTTTGATTCCTTCTCTTTCCTGGAATTCTTTACGGTTCGTAGAGGTTTATAGAAACTGTGGTTTTTAAAATGAGGGTCAATATACCGAACTGGGGATGAAATCGAACATAAAAAGAGAGTAAATAACTTATACAAGGAAATAGGATCCAAAAATATGTCTTCAACCAATGGAACATGGACCGAGCGAGACACCGACCAATGAGAAGTGCCCACCTGATTAATTATTCACGAAAGCCACGCCCTTTTCTCCACAACATTATATAAACATCGGCAACGGTCATTTGTTTTCAGATTGCGAGATCAGGGTTGTGTTCCCGCTTCAACAGTGCTTGAACGGAACAGGTCCCTGTGGTTTCGTACAGTTTTTCTTTTGTCTTCTCTTTCTTCGATTTTCATTTGACCGAAAACGCAACAACCATGGCCGCAGAAAAATGCCAAATCCGCCAAAATTACCATACCGATTGTGAGGCGGCTGTGAACCGCCAGATCAACATGGAGCTGCACGCCTCGTACGTCTACTTGTCCATGGTGAGGTCGTTGTAGTAGTAGTAGTAGTAGTAGTAAACTACCTCTCGTGGTTGTTAACGTTGAAGGATTCTTTTCTCTTTGACAAGGGGTTCCTTTATTTGGGTTATAACCCTCCCTTCCAACCCCCACCTGTTCCATTCTTGTTTTATAACCTGCAAGCAAAGGTACCCGGTGTTGCGTGTTGTCTGACAAAGCCGGGTCTGTCCAACCTCTTTCCCCCCCCCCCCACTCGCTCCCTCCCTCGCCCCCTTACCCCAGCTCGCCCCCTCTTCCCCCACTCCCCCTTTACCCCCACTCCCCCTTTACCCCCCGCTCGACCCCCCTTACCCCCGACCTCCCTTGTCCCCTGCCTGACCCCCTTTTACCCCCGCCGACCCCCCTTTTACCCCCGCCGACCCCCCCTTTTACCCCCCCGCACATAGTTCATGCTTGGAGCCTCATCGGTATGCATTGCTGTCTCTGCGATTGCTGATAATTATTCGCCAATAAGTGATGAAACCAGTCCATTAGCTGAGGGGGTGCATAGCATTGGGATTCTAATGTGTGTGCTATGTGAACGTCTTTATAATTGTTGAGGAACTCTGGGAAGGGTTCGAAACAGCGTTAGCACTTACCTTGTGTAAGTGTCCTTGGGTTCCTTTATGCAGCTACTTGGGCTGGAGGAGTGTGGGAGGGGTGTGTATGTGTATATATGTATATATATATATATATATATATATATATATATATATATATATATGTATGTGTGTGTTTTGTTTGAATTTATATACGACAAATGGTAGTGCATGGAGAATTGGTGCTGGTGAAGGGGAAGAAGGTTTATGGGGAAGGCAGAGAAGGGATAGGGGACAAACTCCACATTGTTGAACCTCTGGCATTTCATATAACTTTCTAATGTATTTTTCAGTTCCTGTGATGTCTCGCATGACACCAGTTGGTCTGTTCCTTATCTCTGATTTCCCAATCCCTTTCTCTAATGCTAGAGTTCCTATTTCTCACGGGATGACGTGGCTTTGAAGAACTTTGCCAAGTTTTTCCGGGAGCAGAGTCACGAGGAGCGGGAGCATGCAGAAAAATTTATGAGGTACCAGAACCAGCGTGGAGGTCGTGTTTTACTGAAAGACATCAAGGTACCTATGAATTGACCTGGTCTATTGTATTTTTGGTGGTTATAGATTGTTGTTGTTTTTTACTTTGACATAAGCTGCCTGTGCTTGTAATAGTGTCCATGAGGCTGAATCCCCCACCCCTGGTTGAGCTGAGACGGAACAAAATTGGGACAACACCACAAAGGGAACAGTAGGACAAGGGGGGGTGCCAACAGCAGGGTGGAGGGAGAAAGTAGATAGAGGTGGACAACCAAGGGATGTGGGTGATGATTGCGAAGGGTAGACAATATGGATACATAAGCAATTTTTTGGGATTGGTGTGGGGTGGTTCAACAGATGTAGAATTTTTTTTTTTTTTTTTTTTTTTTTTTTTTTTGAATGGGGATGACTTGAGATGGTGGTGAACAGCTGTCTTGAACGAGATGGAAGAATGAGTTTGAAGAGTGGAAGGTGGTTCCACAGGTGGGAAAAGAGAAATAAATGAGTGGAGGTGAGCAGTGATTCTGGATTTAGGCAGTTACACTTGGAAGTGTTGGTTGGCGGACCATGTGCATACTGCAAATACTGGGGGGGGGGGGGAGACTGAGCCTGGAGGGCAAAGGGTGCAAGTCCAGAAATTAGGTGGAAGAAGACAGACCACTGACCTGTCAGTGATTGTGAAGTGACATGCCCATACTCAGCTTCATCATGAGATTCCATTTATATGAAAGGCCTTTGTTTCCAAGGCATCAAGCTGAGCAAGATGAGTTTATAGGGGAGCCAGCCCAAAGGGGAGAGCAATACTCCATCAAGTTGTGGATGGAGGCCTTGTCGGTGGATAGTTCAGGTGTGCCAAGGAAAGACTGCATGATGGAGGATGCCCAGTCTGGATCTGGAGTGTGGAGGATCTGGCTTTGGAGGCCATCTTTGAAATGTGGCTTGCCAAAGAGAGATCATGGCTGAGTGAGACCCAATCGTTTGAGTGACTGAACCTCTTTGATAGGGTTGTTGAGAAGGTGGAAGGAAGGGCTTGCAGTATGGTCCTCAGACTAAATATCTCCTTTCTTCTCTCCCTTCTTCTTCTCTCTCTTCTTCTCTCTCTCTCTGACTTGTTCCAAGTGTGACTAGTTTAGGAGGAGAGGCTACTGCCTGTCAGAGGGATGTTGTGGCAGAGGAATCAGCAAAGAGATGAAGGATTTTCCAGTCAGTAATATGGGGCTGAGAACATTGCCTTGTGGTACTCCAGACTTGATGGGAAAAGGAGAAGAAAGGGTTCCATTGAGTTGCTTGTTGCTGATGAATAGAGGAAGTCAGTAATCCAAGAGAGGAGCTGACCTTGGATTCCAAAGGAAGACAGTTTGGGCAGGATGCCAGACTGTATCAAAAGCTTGTGACATGTCCAGATAGCCCAAATCATGTCTGACATTGAGGGCCTCCATTCCTTGTTGGGAGAGTGGCAGCAGCATGTCCAAGGTAGTGTGACCAGGTCTGAGTCAATCAGAATTAATCTGAGAAAAGGAATTTTACGTCACCTGCAATGATGGATACCATGACCTGACTCATTGGAAGTAAGTGAATGAGTCTGTAGTTGAGGTGTGCGTGTGTGCGTGCTTGTGTTGGCTGGCTGAAAGCCAAAGTAGCTGAAACTCACCTGCCACAGTGGAAAAGTTTGGCAGCCCTCAACCATGCCATCATCCATTCAAGCAGATGGATGATGGCATGGTAAATGATAGGATGAAAAGGGCAGAAAGAGAAAGAGGAAGTGCAAGCTCAGCAGATTTTTTTTCAGACGTGTGAACTGATGCCGAGGCAGTTCAGCAAATGTGAGTTGCAGAGACAGTTGAGGGCTGCCAAACTTTTCCACTGTGCAAAAGACAATTCAGGAGCAGTTGGGAAGGGTGGGTACAGAGCAAGGCATTAGTGACACAATAATTTGAAGCAACCACAGAATTGAGGTGTTTGGCCTTCTCATGAGGAGTCTGCTGTGCTGCCATTTGAAGAGGGAAGTGATGGAAGGGAGAATACACCAGACTTGAAAGTGGCCCCAGGTTTTAGAGGGAGACAAATTTGAAAGATCATTTTTGAGAGTGGACACTTGTTGCAAGCTTTGTGGAAAGATTTTTGGTTGGATTTGCCTTGCAAGAGGAAAATGAAAGTTGTTTGAAAGAAACTGCTTCACCACAAGATTTAGAGTACCAAGGGCGATAGGATGGGTAAGATAACAAGGTGAGATGGGATGAATGTGTGCGTTCGAGAGCAGGTGTCTCTGGAAGAATTCCCAGGCTGAATGGATATAGTAGACAAGTCCTGAAGTTTTTAAAGTAAACATGGTGGCTAATCTTTCCGTTGTGAAAATTTAGTTTTGAGCTTTATTCACATGAGCAAGAATTTTTCATTCTTGCTGTTAAAGCAACCGTTGTACATTTGAGTATTTTGAAGGCATTGGGTTTTTAATGAAGTGTAAGCTTGTTTGAGTAATTGTGCTTTTGGATCGGACTGATCTGAGCGTACGGTTGTTCATTGATTTGCAGACACCAGAGAAGGATGACTGGACCAATGGACTCGAGGCCGTAGAGTTGGCTTTGCAACTGGAGAAGAATGTGAACCAATCACTGCTGGATCTCCATGACATTGCTACGAAGAAAAAGGATCCTGCAGTAATTTGAGCACCTCATGTCCGATTGGCCAAAGTTGTTCCCAAGGATATTTTGTTTGTTTCTGTAGAATATTTTTCTTTTTAAAGTCAATAGTTGCATATCGCTCTGTCATTCCAGATGTGCGAGTTCTTGGAGCGAGAGTACCTGGGTGAGCAAGTTGAAGCGATCAAGAAACTCGGAGACTTCGTGACCAATCTGATGCGCCTCGGTGTTCCGGGCAATGGTGTCGGTGAATACCTCTTCGACAAGTTTACCCTCAAGGATGAGGGAGCTGATTAGGACTTGTCACCTCAATGCTCTTCCTTCCTTGTCATTCACTTTAGTTTATATTAGCCAAAAACATCCATGACACTGCACATCCTGCGTCACGGTTCACCTTTTTTGCAAACATCACTTGCCGCCTCCTCACCCACACACTTCTTATAAATGGGAGGAAGTTGCTTGAGCCAAGCATAATTCAATCCCTTGGCCTGTATTGATTATCATTTCCTTTACTTGCTCCTCAGTGTTTCCCACTAAATTGCAGAAATAAAAGCTGAGCATTGAATTTTGTTTTTTTGTGGGTTATTCAAAAGTAAAATTTATTTTTTAAGATCATTCCCATGCTTAATAAATAAATGGGGGCTATTGTAATCGGGAATTCGTCCATCTGTCATGCTGTTGTGTAAAAATTCACAACTTGATTATTATTAGCTCAAGGCAAGATGAGAGCGGTATATTTGGCCCTGCTCCTGAAAGTAGTCAAAAGGTTAAACTTTTATTTTAATGAAACTACAGTATATATGCAACAATATTGTAATGCATGAAATATGTATAAAAATTTTGATCCTGGCTTATGCCCCAAAGGGTGGGGACCTTGGGTGAAAACAGAACAAAAACAAGTTTATTTGATATGCATATCAAGTTCTGTTGGAACTTGGGCCATCTTTCAAATTTCTTTTAGGTGAGTGTGGGGATTTGTGATGGCATGCCATTGACTTCTCTTGTGTTAATGCGAATACAAGTTTATCCTTCCCATATCAATGTGCCTGATGTGAAATGTGAGGCTTGAATTTAAATCTCGGTGTGGCTCTGAACTGTCATCTGTGCTGAGGCAACTTGATATGAAAAAGGGTTGAGCCATGTTTGAAAATGTATAGGTCGTTGACCTTTAGGATTCTCTCTGCTTAAAGTTGGTCTATCAACCGTAGTGTCCATGCTGGGAGGGTGTTTTACATACTATACAGATCTTATCCTGTCTCCCATGTGGTGGGAGGTGGTATTGCAATTGCTTGTTCAGGACAATTTATTTATTTTTTTGTGGTTCGTTCAAGCAAAATACTTTGGATCCCAAATGGTTTGATTTAATTGCAATCAAAATGACATCCTATTTTATACCATATTAAATTAGGGTGCTCGCAACCGCATTCCCCTGCCACGCAATCAATGCCTGATCTACAAGAACGTATCGATCCCAATACGTTTTTGAAATATCATGCTTGTATGTCGTTTTTGGCCTGACCTTGATTGTGAAGAATCACAAAAATAATTCTCAGATCCTGATCTTCACTAAAGTCGAATCAATTTGTCTTTGTCATATACCCTGTCCAAGTTTTCTTGTGCTCTTTTTTGGTTTAGTCCTATCTCGATGGTGAAGAACTACATTCGAGTAGCTGCATCCAGATTCATATCTTCACCATCTAATCAGTTCGTCTGTCACACACTCAATCTGCCCACCAAATTTCATCAGAATCTCAACATTTTGAGATATATTGCCGACAGGGGTAAGGAAATTATTGGCATATCTGGAAAATCAAAGAAACAGTACTGGTAAGATCTTCACCAAATTTTGTAAATGGTCGTCATACCAAGGGCAAACCTTTCCCACCCGAATAAGGGAGGGGGGGGGGGACAAGGACTTGCCAACATTTCTCATGAACACAAATGTGACCATTTGCTCATCAGTTTGTATCTCACCACATCTTAAGGCCCGGTCACACCCTGACGTTTTAGCCAGCGATGGCAACGTATTAAAATGTATGTAAAACGCTGGCTTACGTTGAACTTTTGATGTTTTTTTTTTTAAAGATTCGGACGTATTCATAGCGACTTGGTCTTATGTATAACGCATTGGTAACGGACACAGAACGTTTCGTTGTGTTATAGATAACTTATACCAACGAATGCTGAACCTGTTGTCGGCCTACACAACCGATGCCCAACGATAGTCTAACTGAGGCATAGCGCGTTGCACGCATCGCCGACGATGTCGTGACGTAGCCTATTAAAAGGCTGACGCACAACGATTCGAATCATAACTGCCGTAGAAATGGAAGTGTCAACATCGCGGTCACACCTTGGCGATCTTGCCAGTGTATGCCGACCTAAGAAAAATGTGTCTAAAACGTTGGGGCACGTCAAATACGGTATGAGTAAGTTTGGTATACGTGAGTAGAACGCTAAAGTACGCTATCATACGTCGTAGTAAGTAGAGTACGTCAAGAAATTTTAAATTTTACACTCAATGACTTTTAAACGGTACCACTCAGCTATTTTCATTGTTTGCAATGAACGATTTAAATTGCTGTCACTCGCCTTTGTTTTTTGACGCTGGCGCTCGGAAATTTTAATCGTTTCTATTGAACGTGCTAAATCGCTCAAACCCCACTATTGAAAGTAGACGCTTGCGCTCAACAATTCGATTTTTTTTGCACTCAACTTTTAAACGGTACCACACAGCTATTTTCATTGTTTACAATGAACGATTTAAATTGCTGTCACTCGCCTTTGTTTTTTGACGCTGGGGTTTTGAAATTTGAAGCGTTTCTTCTGAACGTGTTAAAACGCTCAAACTCGACTATTTTAAATAGACGCTGCCGATAGACAATTGGAATCATAGCCAAGCTAGACATCGAAGTGTGAACATCCTCGTCATGCCGAAGAAAAGTTAGAAGAACGCTGCAAATAAGTGTCCTGGCCGTGGCCGTGGACGCTGACGCAAGGACGATCCATTATACCGACATCTTTCAGCCTATGAGTAACTTAAAAGTAACGTCTGTCGATGTGTGGCAACGATCGGGTAACGTGCCAACAACACGTTAATCATCGGTTGGAAATAAGTTTCGGGTACGCTAAACATTACCTCGGCGTGTCTCAACTTATGATTAACTTACAATTAATGTGTTGACGTCTGTCAACGATCGCAGACCGTGCATACAACTTGTGGCCAGCGTAGCGGAACGTGTGAGTCATACGCCGGCATACGTCGTGAAATTTCAAGCATGAAAAAATTTGAGGACAACCAAAAAGTACAACGTTTAAAGCCAACGTACAACGACGTATGGCAGTTTTTCAGCGTGCTCTCAATGTTATCAAAACTTACCCATAACGTATTCAACGTGTGCCAGCATTTTAGAAAAAAAATTCAAAAATCGGCATACGTTGGCTAAAACGTCAAGATGTGACCGGGCCTTTAGTCTGAAAATTTTACCCCCATGCTTACCGTGACCAGGTATTACTTTCTTTGCAGAATGTCTTTGAGAAAGCAAATGTACCATTAAGAATTTCCCCAGAAAATGCTATGAAGGACAACTTGTAACGATATCTCCCATTGCCAAGGGTAAACCCAGAGCTGGTGGAGGCTTACCCTTGATCACCCACAATCCAATGACCTTGACCTTCACCATTTAGCGATAGTGAAAATTAAGGAAATGTCGACTATCCATAAAACTTGATCATGAAAATTCAAGTTGACTTGTTCATTATTGATGTAAAAAAGTAGGCCAAGGACAATCAAACATCAGGTGCACATCTTCAATGCAGGTCCACTATTTTGATGCAAGAACATCTTGGAAGGCCAAACAGTCTGAGTTTCCGTATTGGCAAAAATGAGTGATAAACATGTTTTCTCAGACCACCATTTGACCCTGACATTCAACTCAGAGGGGTATGATGTAAATTAAGCTTAAATGCACCTCGCTTTCAGATATCTTGTGAGGGTAATTTTGGTCTCATCAGACAAACTTTTGTGAAGTGATGGTGAAAAATGTTAAAATGTCTAATTTGGGCAAGGTTGAAAAATAAATAAAATCTCCCCCCCCCATACTTCACATTATTGATGTAAAATTTCATTCCAAAAGTCCGAACCAGACACCAGACACAGCTATGAAAGTGGGAGTGCAGGAAGTTTTTTTAAAAACCAAAAACTTAAATTGTGGTTTGGTACTCATAGTCAAAGAAACTCTGGGGTATCATTAAAAATGGGGGTGATAATTGTAGAAACAAACCTTTCAACAGCAATAAGCCTTCCCCTACCCTTTCGGGGAAGGCTTAACAAGTCGACTCTTGGCAACGATCGTATTTGTAAACAGAAGGCTTCTGGAAGTACATAGAACAAAAGTTGTACATTTAAATTTATTTCAAGCATGAACAGATTACATTGTTGGGGGGAGGTGGGGGTGGTTTGCCTTTGTCTCCTTAGCAATGTTCAGGGTTCAGATAACTCCAACTGAATGATGCTACAGTATTTGTTCTAAATAATATAAGCAGCCAGGACACGCAGCTTAACTTACATCCAAGAGATGGTGCACTTTGATGCAATTGCTCTGCCTGTGAAACAATGTGATAGTTTATGTAGTTGGGTCAGGAATCTAACCCACCAGACAGCTCAGTGCACTCCCTGTGTGCAAAACTGGTGAAAGTAATTCTAACGTTTTTAAAATTGCAAATTCAATTTGTATGATGGCTTCAGCAGTCCATCTTCGGTGAAGAACACGCCAGTGAACAGTGCTCACCGGCCCACAAGATACTGAAGTCAATGGTCAGACCAAGGACTGCCTTGAGAAACACCTGGAGCTGGGCCCTGTGCTCATCATCTTTCTCTCACCACCATCTTTATGCTAATTACGGTTCCAGGTGATGAAGGATCACCCTTCGATTCTCATCAATCAACTTTGCCAGGGCTTCTTGCTACTGGACTCAATCTCGTGCAACTCTCACCACTCCTTGCTGTTTGTTCTTGGTTGCATTTCAGACGTTAACAAGATTCAGAGTAAAGTAATTATCATGGAGCTCAAGCTGAGTGAGTATCTGTGAGCAATCTGGTGTTTGCTTGCATGTGCTGTTGATTATACCTTCCAGAATTTATAAGATTTTGAATGGACAAATAGTTGACAGGATTTGATTTGTTTTTTCTTGTTTTCAGGAAATACCTTGGTAGTTTTCCAAATGATTGCCACTGTCCTGGAACAGTGTGACCCAGAGGGAAAGTCAGCTCAAGAACACAAATAAGTTGAGAGGTTAAAGCATGTAACCAATGCTGTATTCAGCGGTTAACCATTTCTAGATGTCATTTGGTGTGAAATGAATCGGTTATACGGTGGCACCTGTGATGAGGGGAAACTCAGGAGTGGGGTGAGCTTGATGGTTGAATCAACATATTTTTGCAAAAGATGCTCGAGAAAAATTCAGCCTCTTATTTTGCACGTGTGCTGGATTCCAAAGGAGTACGTTGCAATGCGTTCGGGTCTTGGTGGACCATTGTCACACCGTGCTGGTTCACACCAATATTAAAACCAAGCGAGTTGTTTTGTTCATATGAACCAAGTCTATGGAAAGATGGTTCTCCCTCAGGGGGGACTCGCATGTTACGGGGTCAAAACCAACGGGTTCTCGGGAGTGTTGCTCTACATGGTTGCTGCTGGTCTGGCCACGACTCCACCCTGACCCCAAAGTGGACTGAATGGACTCAATGGTTCTCTCCCCCAAATCGTGCTGTGTTCTTTCCCAGTTCTCAAACTGATTCTGGACTTCACACCCCACCCAGCGCTCTTTAAAAGTGGCCGACCAAAGCACAGCTCTTACGTATGCAACTTTGTGCCCTTCCACATTCCTCCAAGGCAACGTGGGATTGCCATTTCAATTAAAAAGATCAAACTGGAGGTGGTGAAGAGGGAAAACAGGAAATATGGCATCCAAATTCATATCCATATCCATTATAATGTGGTCCACGCACACATTCACAAAGTACATAAGCAGATGTCGCAGTATTTACATGACCACCCCTTCCCATTCAAATTCCAATATTGTCAGGATTTTTGTTGAGCCTCCACCTCTCACGAATTATTCCATTCGGGATTTTGAGCCTGCTGAGCTTGGAGAAGAGTGACGGAACTTTTCTCTGATCCGGTGATCGTGGGAATGCATTTCTCAGTCGATTATATCCTGAATTTGATGCTGAGTACGCTCATCATCTTGTTTTTCAACTTCATAGGTCTGTCTCTCAAAAGCAGGTATGCAAAGCTGCATGCTTTCTTAAATTCTTTATTGAACCAAGGTTTGTCTCCTGCTCTGATTGTGATGGAGTGAGCTTACATGACTGTCAATGAGGTTGCAGATGATGGTGGATTGTTTTTCTACCGATGATCCAAAGCACTTCAATGATGCTCAGACCAGACATGGAAAGCAGATTCGCCCCACTCTAATCACAAGTGGGCCAACTCTAGCTGGGTGTTCACCAACAATAGCGACACATTTCCAGAAGCACAATCCAACTCCTTAATACCGACACTTTTAATGAGATTTCAAAGCAGAACCTTAGTGATACTCGTCTTGCACATCACCTCTTCCTGACGAATCGAGAATTGAGGATCCTGTAAGCAGTCACAATGCTAGATTGCTATTAACGTGGCAATATCATCGGCGATAAAAAGAAACATTTGACGCTAATGTGTCAATGGGTTTACCTCCGACCAAGTTCAATGTCAACCAACTGCTATGTTTGATCTAAATTAAAGGCGACATGAGACAGAGAGCATAAGAGAGAAAAAGAGATTTCATACAAGAGAGAAAACATTAGATGCTTATAACTCGAGTTATGGTCTACAAAATCATTTTCAAAGGGCACTTGACCTTTGACCCGTGGAACTCAATTGAATCAGTTCATCTTGATAGTGATGGTGATCCAACACATGTTGGAGTGCATACTTGTGCCAAGTTTGGTGGGAATTGTGAAAAAAACGGATTTGAAACCCCAAGTGTCGCTCAATCCCAACCGTCATATAAAATAGGATTTGAAGAAACAATGCCATTATGCGAAACATAATAATGAAAACAATTAACAGTAATCACATTTGATGCAACATGTGTATTTTAATTATTTAATACAGTACATGAAAACAAAACAAGCCCAATTTTATTGGCTTTAAAATAACAACACAACAATGCATTACCATCTCCCTCGAGGTGCTGCCAAATAATAACTGCAAACTTTGGCCAAATTGGCAAATGATGACATTTTGACACTTTTCTTGGTATGACTATCTACTGATTGAGTTTGACAACTAAGTCCGGAGGAGTGGATCTTATTTTTATTCATCAAATATATATATTTTTTCCAGCGTGCCTCTCCTCGCTTCACAACCACAAATAAAAATAAAAATGGAGCTCTACCTCATCAGTTTGTCCCTTTAATTTGCACAATCCCTGACGATCACTCCTTAGCCTCTGCATCATGTTGACCGGAGGTAGCTAAGGGAAGGTGAGGATCGGGGCAAGGAGCCGAGCATACTGCTGACCGAAGACCCTGCGGTTATGGTCACAGAGGTGCAGGAAGCGACACAATAGTGCTGGGAGGGTGGATGCTATGGAATTAAGGGCTGGGGGCAAAGGTGGGGGCCGACGAGGAGGAGAGGTCAACAGTGGTATGCGGATGTATCCAAGAAGTCGGGATTCTAAGGACAAAAATAAGGAGAGAAAGGTTGTGAGATTGACATTGAGGACAAAATACGAGAGTAAGCATCATATAATGGGGTGGAGCAGGTAAAAGGAGAGGGTGGGGAGTGAGGGGAAGAAAATCCATGGACGAGGGGAGGAGGAGGAGGGGGAGAGGAAGGAGAAGGAGAAAAGAAAGATAGATAGAACATACAATATCACTGAGAAAAGTAAGGGTGTGTAAACAGGGGGATAGAAAACATAAACGGTCAAGAGACAATTACTAATACTGGTTGAACTTTGTTCCTCTGCAGAGTTTACTTTTTGTTTAAAATAAAGGTCCATAACTCAATAAGAAGGCTGGTGTGGTACAATGCAGTAAACCACATAATCTAGGCAGACAGGAAATGAACCCGACATGCATTCATGTCTGATCTGGCTTTTTATACAAAGTCAAGGCTTGTGGAACTGCTTGCATAGTTTAATGTTCCGTTACTAGACCCTCAACCACACAATAAAGCTTTAGCTATAACCGACAACTTTTCTCTTCCATTAGTCACAATATGTTTGTACAGATTACTGGTAAATTATCAGTCAAGCAGTGGCCATACGCTGGACACACGGGTATTGCTATCCCGTCTTTGTTTATCTGTTTGTTGGCAAAATAACTGGACGACGAGGGTAGCTAGAATCGGAAGATTTGGCACAGAGCCTCATGTTGTGAACTTTTCAGATGAGTTGAAGTTTGAACTCGCAAGGAAAAATATAAAATGAAATTTAGCACAGAATTACAACGACTCACACCTCGGCCACATGACTACAGGTTAGCGCCCCCTGCGTTGGTAATGCTCCAAGAGAAAACAGCACGAGTGAGCACCTCCATCGAGTGCAATGTAATCGTCTCTCAGGGATTACTGAAAGGGATATTGTTGCGGGGCCGGGCGTCGGCCGCGAGCACAACTGCTATATGGAGCTGCAGAGTCGGCTCGACCGATCACCCGGAATTTAGATCGTATTTCTTCGGAGAAGTCCGAAGAGTACGGGTCCCTTATTGGACCGAAGTTCGCCAACAGACAGACCACGTGGGGTAGGGTCGATTGCCAATTTCAATTTACCTAAATACCCACGTGGTCCAAACTACCGGGGAAATTCACCCTCGACGGCACCCGTACGGAACGAGCCACTTCGCGTACACGAACTGTGTGCGATCTGAGCGGTTTGATCGGCGAGGTCCGTCGGTCCGAAATATCCCGTTACAACGGCAACAGCCTGGCTAATTTTCCAACACGCAGCACACTAAGTCAATGGAGGAAAAGACACGAACGAGCTGAAACATTTAACAATCGGGGTATTTATTCACAATAATAATTGGGGAACGAGGGAAGCACGCAAGAGCAGAGTTAAACCGATTATTAAAGGCACGTATGTACAGCACGGCACTTATACAATTTACTACTTATCTGACTGGCGCCACAAACACACATACGCACACACCCAAAGAATCGGACCAAATGGTCTTTATTGAGGCCTATCTCGGACCTGTCCGCCTCGTGCGGTCTTCAAGGACCAGGTCCTCGGGGCAGGACTGGACCCCCAGCATGGTCCGGACGATCCAGACGCCCTCACGACCGGGCTCCAGGCGAACGGAAGTCGGCAGGGCGAAAGCTGGCGGGAGAAGACCCTCTGTGGCACCGACCACTCCATGGTCAGGTGCTTTCAGAACTTTTCAGAACTCCCTTGTGCGCAAATGTCCACTTCTTTCCAGAACTCTCAGAATCCATGCACGCCAGAACCAGAAACAACCACGAATGCGCAGACCACGCCTATAATTATATCCCCCTCTTCGGGGGGGGCGCCTCCTCGTGACCCTCCCTCTCTCACTGGCTGGTTTTGGCACGCAAAATCGCTCTTTGTCTCTCTCACTGGCCAAAACGGGCGGCAAGCTCCTCGATTGGTCCGGGGCGTGGTGACATCACGCGGAGCCCTTTCCTGCTGTCGCGGGATCTGATTGGCTGGGTGACGGTCACCGTTGTTGCATGCTGATTGGTCGAGGGCCGCCGCGCGGCTCCTCCTTGAACTCCGCCCACCATGACGTCGGCCAGACCGAGGTGAAGGAAGCGAAGTGAAGGTTAGGGTGATGCGGTGTGGTCGGCGTTGATGTTGGTGTGTAAAAAGAAAAGAAAAACCCTAACTATCAAAATAGCTCCACAGCACATGAACATTTAATTACCCATTAGACCAGGGACGGGACCCTAACTGGCAACACGTACTTACCGATATAACTGATCTATAGGACCTGTATGTTGTGTGCTCATGGCTTCCAGATTCGCCACAGTATTACCATAATCATGAATGAGCTAGAGTTCAACATAAAATTGTGGATATGTCTCCTAGAGGGTTAATAATACCAAGTATAGAGCAGTTATATGCTTCATTAATTTATCAAGTAAGCATGAGGTAATTGTGATATTAGATAAGCGTTTCTTATATGTCGAGTTAGAGTGTTAGACGATGTCCACCTATCCCAAATGTATGCGTCAAGAATTATCAACCCTTTTAACTACATTTTTACTTTTACCCTCTGTAATCTGTCTTAAATGCCCCTTTTTGCAGTTTTGGGTAGTCCCCCAAACCAAAGTTTAGGCAGGAAAAGCCACCCCACCATCATGACCGGTCCCCAGCACCAGAACCATCGGGGTGCAGGTTGGCGAAGGGGTTGCCCCACCCTTCGACTGGGCTCCAGGTCAATGGTGAGAGGGGAGGGGCACGGTGCATCATCACTGATGTGTGGGGCCAAGGCAATAAAGGTGGGGGTGATGCAGGAAGTAGGAGATTGCTTTGCAGCTGCACACGAAAGGCTGCATCGAGACTGCTCATGCTGAATGCCAGAGTTATGCCTTGCCAAAGCTGAAGCCCCTTCTCTCTCTCCTTTTCTCTTCATGGAATGGGACATTTGCCCTGCCTGAATGGTCAGGACTGCTCACCGACCCATCTAGCACACTCTGTCAGGTTTGGTCAAGACCTTTTTCTGTGTTGTCATTCCCGCTGTTGTCTATCACACATGGTATGTCTGAGGGCCCATAAGGACTTAGATACTTGAGGTCTCCGATCATTCATTGTTCCATGGGCGTGCCTGTCTGGTTGTGGGTAAGGGGTTTGTATTGCATTTATCTATTACACGCTTGTTGTTGCTAGTTTTCCTTGTGTTCCGTTCCCCACTTCTTGTTTTTTTAAATACTAGTGCGGGCCCGTACGTGCGTGCCCGTACGTGCAAAAAAAAAAAACCGGATGCAAAAATTAGATCGGACCAGTGGTTGTTGAGAAAGAGCGGTCACACACACACACACACACACACACACACACACACACACACACACACACACACACACACACACACACCTGGAATTATAGATAGATACCTAGTTTCTGGGTGAATTCTGGCTGACATGGTTCTCTTTGTGGATTAAGAAGGCTCGCGCACGTACGCACGCACGTATGCACACACATATTTTAAGGCCATTTTTCCCTGCCAGAGCAGGGGTTAGCCTTGCAGGCCCCATGTGATTAAGAGAGGCCCATTGAGGGATAATTGGCTGCGAAAATTAAAGCCGTGCACCCAGACTGCGTCGCATGTCTCAGGCTCGCTCGGCCCAATTGGAATCAAGACGTGTGGCACCTATTCGGCATTGTGCTAGACCGATTTGGTACCTTCAATCTATACAGTATCGTGGCTTTCATACACGGAATCTGACGGAGGTTCCCAAAATGGTTGATGGTTATGGTTGTAATGGCAACTCGCCAGATTTGAACCAGAAACTGTGACGACTGCACAACCATAACAATACGAAAGGTAGTTCCATATTAAATGTTCGACTCAAACCCCAATGATCAAGAACATTGGACGGTATCCTACCAGCCAATCAGCTCACCTTCTTTTGAAATGGGAGTGGACTTACCCACGAGTGTAGTGACAGGATTGGTTGGACAGGAGAGATCAATTATTTGACCTCGAAGAGAGGTAGCAAGGGTCTGTGGAAGAGCTGGGTATGGTTGAGAGAGTCGACTTTCATTCAACAGCGTGAGCACGCCCTCCACCGCCTTTTCAAGGCACTCTGCTTCTTTACACGAGCTGCGCAGAGACGAGGAAACAAATCAATAAGGCAGTAAACAATTTCATAAAAGGGTAGTTCAAAGTTGATTTGGACTTTTAGTAGAATGTGTAAAAAAAATAACAGCTGCGCTGACATTTAATAATGTTGTCGACCCTTATCAAATCATACAGGAAGTGACAAACACTGGTCAAAGCATTCTGAGTAAAACCAAGATGTCAACTGTAGTCATATGGGCTGCAGTACACCTTGTGATGGAGATATTCCCAGCTGAAATTCACAGGAGACTACACAATTTGGTGATGCATGTCTTTGATGTAGTTGTTTTAAAGGTGCAGCAAGTTATTTTTTAACGATCGTTAATTGCTGAGTAATCCTAAACATTCAGACATGCAACCAACTACCAACATTCAAGTAAACATAAACACGTTGAACAGATAACTTTGGAGTCATCAGATTACAAATATGAAATTGCAGAATAATTGGATGTCAGTGTTGGACTTCTAAAAACAATTATTCATTCCAACTTGTCTCTACCCATCTTTTCTTCATTGGTCCAACACAGTGTCCAAGCACAGTTAGATGGGAAGTTGTACCACACCTGATTTGCTCTTAGCCGGGTTATGCCCTAAACCTATCTGTTCCATTTGGCAGATCACCACCATGTGCGGCACCAAGGGCGTGGCCTCTCGTTAGGTTGCCGTGCCAATAGAAAAGTATCGCGGAAACATCGAAGGGTAACCCTGCTTGGCTGGTCGTCTAAATAAAGCAGCTATGGCTGTGTAATAACTATAGCCAGTTGGACGATGGAGTTATCTGAGGTCGGTGACCTCAGGACCGTATGTTCGGGAGAAACTCAAGTGCTTCCCCTTGTGGCGAACCTCGATCCCAAGGCCATAACAATATGTATGTATATATGTATGTATGTATGTATGTAGTTGTGGAAATGGCCCCTCACACGGCAAAACTGTTTTGTATCATGTTCGTTATTTCTTTGTATTTGTTTCGTACAAGCATGATGTACTATTCATGAAACAGGCTGTATTCCATCATGGCTTGCGGGCCTTGGCTTTGTTGAATGTTTGGCTTTGTTGGCAAAACCTCAAAACAGGTAAACATTTGGCTTTGTTGGATGTTCTTTCACCTAAATCTGTCCTTTATGTTTCTTTTAAAGTGGTCGAAGACCTTGCAGCACGAACCAGGCATGAAAATAAACAAGCCAGGCAGTTAACAGCGGTTGATTCATCACAGGGGGATTTTGGAACAGCTGTTGCACTTGTGGTTTTTGCCGTTATGTTTTGAGATGCAGATGTTAGGCTTGAATGAGCCACCCACCAGCCCGAAGCAATACAAGGCAGGGTGCCGGGAGAAAGCCAGAGTTCGCAAAAATCGGCTCAGGGAGCTTACCAGACCTGGCTCAGAAAGAGTTACCTGGAATAGATGCAGAGGAAACTGCGCTTCTCACCTGCTCCCAGTGAGCCGAACGACGCCCCATCAGAACAGAGCTACACACTCTCCTCTCCTCAACACTGAGGTGACGGGACGTGTGCTCTGCCATGGAACTAAAATGCCACTGGCCTCCTGCACGACTATCTCCGGGTTTGCCTGGCCAACTATTTTCAGTCCTGTAAAACCCTATCTCTGTCTGCTGTGGTGTGCATGAAGACCTTCAAGATTAGCATAATTAAAGACTACCAATAGTCTATTTGGCACAGAGAGACTAAGGGGTGAAATTTAATTACTGTTTGTCATGTTTTCTTTTATATCCACACCTAGTTAATTTACTTGGTCTCCTGGTCTTTGTGCATCATGACCCGTGGCAGTTGCATTACCCAGAATACGGACAATTGGCTCAGCGATTAGGTGCAATCTCTATTTAGCGTGAGCACATCCAGATCTCTGCTCAGTTTTTACGAAACCTGATGAAACGGACAGCCAGAAAACATGAGCTTCACATCAAAAATGTTGCATACGACAGCTCATCTATCAAAGAACTACAACGAGGGGACATTACTTCATCAAGTACCCAGTCGGGAGAGCGGTAGTGGTGATTGGATGGGTGGCATGGGGTGGTGGGAGGGTGGGCAGATGGTTGCACCAGTTTATACACCAAAGATAATATTCTGTGTGCAAATACTTTCTTTTTCTAAACTGTGTGAATATATTCTGTCCAAATATGAAGTTATAAATCCAAAATTCTGTTTGTACAAATCAAACTGGTGCATGCTGGGAAACGGCCCTCAAAGCTCGAATCAACTAAGAGCACAATTCGTGTTGGAAAATGAGACGCAGTCAGGTGGCTCTGTTCAAGCTTCGGTGGGCTTTGCAATATAAAATGCACCTTGTTCCCACTGTCTCCAAAGATTGTTCCACAAGGCTACGGAGTGAAGGCAGGAGTGACACAGCACTCTCTTCGCTTTCAGGCTCCCCAGGGTGCACTTCTGGCTTCCGAGATCCCTCATTTCCCCATCTTTTCAGATCCCCAGCCACAATAAGCAAGATAGCGGCAATGAGGGAAAGGCGTCGAACTTCAGCCCTCAGGGCAGAAATCCTCTTGGCATCCAAGATCAGGGTCTGGGTTTGAGAGACAGGAGAGAAAAAAAAAGTGATTATTTATTCAACAAAATTTGTAGATGTTAGTTATTCGAAACAAAGGCAATATATAAAGGTGCAAACTATGATTCCAATCAGAATACAAGAAATCCAGATCAGAAACGAATTAGAAGCCTTTTCATTCTTCGTTTGCTATCCTTTCAAATGCTTTCTTGCTCTTTTCCATGCACCCATTTTAACCATGCATTCCCACTTAATCCCAACCCAGGTGTGGGTTATTTGTGCCATAACTGCCACATTTTGTCCTTATTTTATACCCATTGGTTCATCAGTACAATGCGAGCTGCAACCAAACTTTGGAAGTGCTGGGATTTTCGCAGTTAACACCGTTTTGTTTCTATTCAATATTGTACCATCTCTCTGCAATTATACTTTCCATCCTTACTGCAATTCACGTACCAGTGAGAGTGAGTGTGTGTGTGTGTGTGTGTGTGTGTGTGTGTGTGTGTGTGTGTGTGTGTGTGTGTGTGTGTGTGTGTGTGTGTGTGTGTGTGTGTGTGTGTGTGTGTGTTTAGCACTTTACTCCTACAGTTCTGGGCCAATTACATCAATACTTGCTACATAGGATCACCATGACCACAAATAATGTGTCGAGATGTTTTTTTTTATCTTTGCCATGGTCTTGGGGGAGAAGGAGCGTGGTGGGGGGGGGGGCAGACACAAATTCTCTGTGTAAATGTGTATCGTGTGGCGCTGCTCCAGGTGGGGAGAGGGTATTACCATTCACCACCTTTTACAGTGCAATATTCCTGTCCCCATGTTTTCCAGTGCGGTAAGGTGTTTGGATTTACGCAGCAAGAGGTATTTTGAATGACACGTTGCAATAAGGATAATAACATTATCCCCCTGGATGCTCCCATAGGGAGTGGGTGCTTCCAGTGATGTTTAATTTGCACAAAAGTACTGGAATGTGGCACATGCAACATATAGCACCTGTGATGCACAGCACTTATGCTACATCTCACCCCCACCAATACCCTCTCCCCCTCTCCCCTACATAATTTCCTCCAACACCAGAAGCCTCTACCCATCAAGACCACCCTCATTACTGTCATGTCACCATTTTTCCTTCCTCCCCCCCCCCCCCACGACGATTTTCACTTCTCAGCAGAACCTACAGTGCAGATCAATGTAGAAGCCACATATCTTCCTGAATTTAAAAGCGGTAGTACATCATGAGTGAATATTTAGAAGAATCAGCATCAAAAAAAAATGTAGATGTGAATAATCAATCACGATGTATGGTGCAAACCTCAGGGAGTTCCATATCCTTATTGCTCCATTTTAGTAGTAGGAGAAAGGCTTCAGCAAGCACAGCATTGGGACTCAAAATATGGCCTCCAGCACCTTCGCTGCTACCTGCGCTCTTAGCTGTCTCCTGCTCACCCGAAGATTCAGGCGAGCCACAGGGAGAGAGCAAGGAACGGGCCGCCAGCAGCCAGGCAAGTGTAGCAGGAAGGTCAGCTATAAGAACACATAAATATTGTTAGGGATTTCAGAATCGGGTCTGATGAATGCATCCACACATCCAGGTCCTCAGACCGTTATTTCCTTAAATGCATGTTCAGATTAGCCCCATTCCACTGTCTAATGGGATTTTAATTGTGATGCATTGAGAAGGGTAAAGAATAGATCCCCTCTCTTATGGGAAGTTTTTTTTCTTTATGACAGACACGTTTACACACATTTCTTTCGCGAGCGCTGACACCATTATTTTTCCTCAGCAAGTTTACACACATTTCTTTCACGACCGCCAGTGCCCACCCTTATTTTTCTTCAGCAACGTTTATGCATGTACAGTATTTCTTTGGCGAGCGCTGACGCCCGCCTTTTTTGAGAGCGCACGGGTCATCATGGTAACCGTGCGCAAGTGGGGCAGGGTGAGCTTGGGGTGGACTCTGCGCCCACCGAGACAGCAGGAGATATAAAACAAATTGTAGATCCGTTCTGAAGAGAGAGAAGTAAGAGAAGAAAGAGGGAGAAGTAAGAGGAGGGAGAAGAGAATGAGAAAGAAAGCCAGAGAGGAAAAGTAGGAGAGAAGCGAGCAAGAAGCGGGCAAGCGAGCCGAGAAATAAGTGAGAGTTGAAGCATGTGAGGGAAGAAGCGAGCCAGAGTGGAAGCCTGCAAGTGAGCAAGTGAGCGTGTGGGTGTCTGACCAGCGCCAACGAGACGATTCGTCCTTCCCAGAGCTTGAGCAAGCGAGCGTGTGGGTGTGAGCAGCGCTGAAGAGTGAGGCACGGGTCGGTCACCAACATGTGAGGCGCGGGTCAATCACAGACAGACCGTGTGGGTCACTGGACGTCACCAGTTTCGTGAAGTGTGAGGAGCTGCCTGTGTCGCAACACCAGGGTCTAAACCCGTGACAGACGATCTCGGTGCCCTCCCAGACGTCGACTGGCGTTCAAGGCTGTCCGCAAGAGGGTGCATGGCAAGGCTGGGTGCTGGCGATGGACGTGACACACACGCACACATTTCAGGACGTTTTCACTTCATGAAAAACTGCTCTCTGGTGAGTGAGACGACTTTCTCCCCCCCTCCCCAAATGATCTGCTGGGTACCCTTGTCTGTGTTTAACAGTAAGAAAGTCAATCCCCCAGTAAGCATCTGCTCTCTGTCTCTTTCCTGTCGTTTTGATTGATTTTGCCTGAGCAATTATTCATTTTGATTGATTTTGCTTTGGAATTTATTCATTTACTTTCCTCAGAAAATAAAAAGTTCTTTTTATTCACTTATTTTAATTTATTATTAATAAATCATTTGTCAACTTGCAACCTGTCCGTGTTTGTTCTTTCCTTCCATTGGTCTAGCATTGTCCGAACCTCGATGGACTGGGAGGTAATTACCACAGATTTGACCAAAATAGTTTGCATGCACCAGCGATTAAAACGCTCAGCCGCCCTAATTAAAATCTAATCAGATAACATTGGTGCTTTACAGAGGGCACGCTCCCTGCCCAAGTAACCACGTGACCTCGAGTTAAACAGAATAATTAGATGGTGGACATTGGAACTCGTGGTTAACTGGGTGGTGTTTGCGGTTTTAAAACAACCCACCGTACCACAACGTTAATTGTGAGCGGTGGCCCCAGGTCTGGCTCTTCCGAGGACAACCGGGGATTAATCCCCTTGAGTGACAAGCTGGTGTCTCTGTACCCGTGGCCGCAACTGGTGTCAGGAGTGGGATATTTTTCGAACCCCCTTGATCAATAAATTGGTGCCAGGTTGTCGACCTGTGGTGCGCTTCACGCACCTCGAAATTCAGAGTGGTTAGACAAAATTTTAGTTAAATTTATTGGGACGGACAATGGTGGACCAACACGATCAGGTCCCAGTGGGCCATGTAGATGATGTGAATATGGATATGGAATTGACCCAGGACCCGCATGAAGTCAAAATGGAGGGTGAAGAAGCAATGGGAGAGATGGAAAATAACCCCCACCCTCAGTCTCTGGAAAATGCAGCGTCGATAGCGCAGAATGCCGGGTTATCGCCACCAGTGCAGCCCGAGAATGACATGATGTGGTGCCTGAGGCAAATAATGGCAGAAGTAATTATGATGGGCGAAGAAAACAACAGCAGAATGGAAGCGATGGGCAGAAAAATGGACAGGATGAGCGAAGAAAACAACAGAAAAATGGACAGGATGAGCGAAGAAAACAGGGCACAAATAAAAATGATGGACCAAAACAATGACAGCAGAATGGAAGCGATGAGCAGAAAATTTCGAATTTTTTCAAGAGAAAAACATTTTAAAAAAAACAGCAGCAGAAAAAAAAAATAGCAGAAAAATGGACGTGATGGGCGATGAAATAAAAAGGGAGACGAGTGAAGCGATGGGCAGAGAAATGGCGGCGGTACGAGAGGAGGTAAGGGAGTGTTGCATCGGTGTCCGGGTAGAGATGAGGGAGAGCGAGGCCAGACTGATGGGACAGGTAAGGAAGATAAAGGAGATAGAAGGACTGACGATAGGACAGAATGAGTTGAAGGAACAAATAGAGAAGAACACAGGGGCAATAAAGGAGTTCAGGGCCGCCGAGAAGGAGACAACAAGAGAGATGACGACAATTAAAAACGAATGTAAAATGGCACATGAGAAACTGACGAACAGAGTAGAGGAGGTGACACAGACAATGGAAACAAAGGAAAGGGAAATGGAAACACAAATAGAAACAAAAAAGGTGACATTAGAGGGGGAAATACAAGAGGCGCATCGGGAATCAACGATGGTTAAAGAGGAGGTGGAAGGAGGTAAAAATTGAGATTATTGAAATTAAAGCAAAACAGGTAGAAACAGGTAGTGGAGTAAAGTAAGAGATTATTGAATGCATGGACATGTTATATTTGCAGCGTGACAGAGTGCTCGAAGGACGGGAGGAGGTGAGTATAACGAAGGCGTCATGGTGAGACCGGGAGTGTGCATGATGTGATTGGGTGTGTGTCGAGCTTGAGGGGAATAAAGGACCCAGGGTTTCTTGGAGTGCCCAATGTGCCGGACTATGTGCGGAGTGCATGTGACATAACATGGATGAGTGCACACGAAAGAGTGGGACACGGATCGACCCAGACGGGAGGAGTGGTTAGTGTAGCGAACCGGAGTGGCGAGCCTCCTGAGCGGGACAGAGTTGTATTGGAAACCACGCCGGCTCCACGGGACTTTGCGTAAAAGGAACGGGAGTGTGTGCGGTCCATGCTTTGCCAACCGCCCAAGCACGGAGGGTGATGCGATGTGTTAATGGTTTCAGAGGGGCCGGCGTGTAAACGCTCCGTGACAGATAAATCACTGGAGCACTGACGGTGAAACAGAACGGATTTGGCTGCAATTTTTTTCCCCACAGGGACCAGGTGTGCAATATGCACGGTACCCCCAGCATGAGCAATGGGCGCGACGAGCACAGCTTGGTTCCCCATGGAAAAACGCCAATTCCCAGTGGCAGGAATTCAAACACAAATTGGCTTGCAGCAGATATATGACCGAGTACCTCCGCAGATGCAGAAAGCTCATTATCATAGGGGTAAGTAACAGTGACGGGGCGACGTTACGCCCTCGTGTTTCGGCCAAACCGAAGCGGCAAGTGCGCTGTCGACCACCGCCCTGGAGGTGCATGGGCCGCCGAGCCTTGCCACGAGTACACAAAGCCCGGCCAGGATGTAGCAAACATCCTCGCCCGGGGCAAAGGAGCATTAGTTAGGGGAAGAGTTTAGCGTTAGATAGACCGGCCTCGTGGCGGCATGAGCAGTCCTCCATGGGGCCCGGGAACATCAGTTCGGGGGAATTTAGGTTCGAATTTAGAAATGGATTCAAGACATGGACAGACATGGAATGTGTAGTGGGGACGTAGCTTAGCGATAGAGTTAAATGGAACGTGCGTAGTATAAGGGAAGACAAGGGTGCACGAGATAGGGGAAATTAGTTTGGTGATGCTGTGTCGGTGAGTGGAAATGTGTTTGTGTGTGACAGATGAATTAATTATGAGTGTGAGGGCAGGGCAATGGCCGGTATGAGTGTGAGTAATAGAATGCATGGTGTGAAGGATTGAATGGGGGGAGTGGATCCCACCCAAGGAAACCAGGGGGTTAGTTTAAAGTTAGGTAGAGGGATTAGGTAAATTTACAGATGGATGTCGTTATGCAGTTGGTGCTGATTGTGGGAAGTAAAAAAAAAAACAAAAAAAATAGTGTGTAGGGTGCAGGAAATAATGAACCGGCTCGAGGTGTGGCTTGTGAGTGTAGTGTTCGGATGAAGCAAGCATCCGGGCACTGGGGGCTCGTCCGCCAGGTGAGGCCATAGGTAGGTCCAGGGGGCCATTATTGTATTAATGGACACAGGTACCCGAGGAGAGGGACCTGGCGTGCCAGTGTGGTGTTCAATGGGCCCGGGTGCCCGATCAGTGGGACCCGGGGCGTCAAAATGCCAAGTGGGCATCGGGGGGGGGGGAGTACCAGTGAGGGCATTCCCTATGTTTGGATGAGGAGCAGGCAAACTCGAAGGCAGCTCCAGCATCCCTGGGGTGTTAATGGTGAGTATGCAGGTGGGCAGACCTGCTAGTGGAGCCACACTAACCAGCCACAAAATTGTGCGATGGCACAGAAAGAAAATTTGGTGGGCAAGGCCCAAAATTGAAAGAACACGAACACATAGGTGATGGGAATTTGTGTTTTTAGAACCCCACAGTTTAACAAAGGTCTCTTGGCAGGGTATTACCCCAGGAAAAGTTTAAAAGTGAAACAATATTAGCGAAGTTAGGATTGATGAAGACCCCTTCACACCATCCAGTCGGGATGATCACCGGCTGCTGGACTTGCCCTCCTGTCGGATTTGAGAACGCGACTTATCACGATGTAAATGTAGGATTGCATGTAGTTCTACTCTTCCTTTCCAAGGAACCTTGGGGGGATTGGGTACGAATTTGGCAATGGGGATAGTGGGATATAGGAGACGAGACGTAGCGATGAATTGTAAAAAGAGGGGGGCGAGGGTAGTGTATATGGGAAAGACGGATGGGTGCGGACGAGTAGGGCCAACCTCGAGCTCTCTCTCCCGGCACCACCGCCACTACCCCAGGGTATGTGCACACCAGGGACTGGCTGACCATGTTGGTCGGACCTGGTGTTTGGCATTACCTGGTTTACCTTTTTTTCCTTTTGTAGTGTTTGCTGTTCGCCTTGCTGTTTCGCTTTGTCTTGCCACTGCCCCAGGACCATCAAGGCATCGCTCGCCTTGCTGGATCACCTGTTCTGCATTAAGGCATCGCCTGCCTTGCTGGATCACCTGTCTACATCAAGGCATCACTCACCTCACTTCACCATTTGCTCTGTGACCTGTGTTCCACCCACACCTGTTCTGTGGACTGCTACTCGCTGCAGCCTCATGCCAGGTGACACCGTTCCAGTTATCATGGTGGTTTTGCTTATTTTCTTTTGTTTGAACTGCATTTACTGTAGGAGCATGCCACCACACATCTGGACTGCCCCTTTGTATCAGCTCATTTCAGCTTCATACCAGCTTCACACCAGCCACATACCAGGCTCATGCCACTTTGCTTCACCTTTGCCACGTATCAACATGGCCATGAACTGCACAAATGCAGCTCTGTGGAAGAAGTGGCTCTGTTCTTGTTGCTGCTGCTTCTTGATCATTTTTGTTTAGGCCACAACGTTTATGGCCTGTATGCCGGTCAGTGGCCTACCGGTTTATTTTGTTAGGTGTGCTGGTGAAGAGCATGAAGGTGGCAAGAATCAGTAGGTGTTCCTCCCCCTCTCCACAATTTTTCCTCTGGATTTCTCCAGGTCCTGGGTCAGAAATTGTATATAGTTGTTTTGTTGTGCAGATTATTAAAACCCACCGGTTGTGTGTTGTAGTTTCAAAAATTCCGGCAATTTCGGTGTCGCATAAGGTTGTCTGTGTGAGTCAGTTAGGGAGTTCCCAACACTTCAGGTCGGACCTTTCTAGTTTAAATTGATGTACACACAAAAGGGGAGAGTTAAAACGTAATAGGCAGGGGGTAACTTCACCAGCATATCACACGGTCGTGCGAATTGCAATGTTGTAATTTTTATTTTATTATTTTTTAACCGATGTCTCCAGCTGTTGGACGAGTCTGGGATAGGGAAAGAGGTAGTGTTACGGATTTCAGAATCCGGTCTGATGAATGCATCCACACATCCAGATCCTCAGACAGTTATTTCGTTAAATGCATGTTCAGATTAGCCCCATCCCCATGTCTAATGGGTTCTTAAGTTTGATGCATTGAGAAGGGTAAAGAATAGAACCCCTCTCTTATGGGAAGTTTTTTTTTCTTTACGACAGACACGTTTACACACATTTCTTTCACGAGCGCTGGCACCATTATTTTTTCTCAGCAAGTTTACACACATTTCTTTCATGAGCGCTGGCGCCCACCCTTATTTTTCCTCAGCAATGTTTATGCAAGTATTTGTTTCGCGAGTGCCGACGCCCGCCTTTTTCGAGAGCACACGGGTCGTCATGATAACCGTGCGCAAGTGGGGCGGGGTGAGCTTGGGACGGACTCTGCACCCGTCAAGACGGCCGGAGATATAAAACGAATTGGAGGTCCATTCTAAAGAGAGAGAGAGAAGTAAGAGAAGAAAGAAGAGAATGAGAAAGAAAGCCAGAAAGGAAAAGGAGGAGAGAAGCGAGCAAGAAGCGGGCAAGCGAGCCGAGAAAGAAGCGAGAGTTGAAGCATGCGAGTGAAGAAGCAAGCCAGAGAGGAATCCCACAAGTGAGTAAGCGAGCATGTGGTGCGCGTGTGGGTGTCTGACCAGCGTCAACAATGAGACAATTCGTCCTTCCCAGTGCTTGAGCAAGCGAGCGTGTGGTGCGCGTGTGGGTGTGAGCAGCACCGACGAGTGAGGCACGGGTCGGTCACCAACGTGTGAGGGGCAGGTCAGTCACCGACGGACTGTGTGGGTCACTGGACGTCACCAGTTTCGTGAAGTGTGAGCAGCACCAGGGTCTAAACCCGTGAGACGATCTCGGTGCCCTCCCAGACGTCAACTGGCGTTCAAGGCTGTTCGCGGGAGGGTACACGGCAAGGCTGGTTGCTGACGACGGACGTGACACGCATGCACACATTTCAGGATGTTTTCACTTCACAGACAATTTACTGCTCTCTGGTGAGCGAGACGACTTTCTCCCACCGCCCCTACCCCCCCCCCCGAATGATCTGCTGGGTACCTTTGCCTGTGTTTAGCTGTAAGAAAGTCACCCCCCCACCCCCGATAAGCATCTGCTCTTTGTCTCTTTCCTGTCGTTTTGATTGATTTTGCCTGAGTAATTATTCATTTTGAATGCTTTGGAATTTATTCATTTATTTACCTTAGAAAATAAAAAGTTCTTTATATTCACTTATATTATTATTAATGAATCATTTGTTGACTTCCAACCTGTCCGTATTAGTCCTTTCCTTCCATTGGTCTAACATTGTCAGAACCTCGATAGAATGGGAGGTAATTACCACAGATTTGACCAAAAATAGTTGGCATGCACCAGCAGTTAAAACATTCGGCCACCCTAATTAAAATCTAATTGAGATAACATTGGTGCTTTGCCGAGGGCGCGCTCCCTGCTCAGGTAACCACATGACCTCCAGTTAAACGCAATAATTAGACGGTGGACACTGGAACTCGTGGTTAACTGGGTGGCATTCGTGGTTTTAAAACAACCCACCGTACCACGACGTTAATTGTGAGCGGTGGCCCTAGGTCCGGCTCTTCCGAGGACAACCGGGGATTAATCCCCGAGTGACGAGCTGGTGTCTCAGTACCCATGGCCGCAACAATATCATTATCATCATTCATGCTCTATACAGAGCATCAGTTCTGCCAACACAGTTTCTTGGCGAGAGTTACAATCTTGAATGGGTCACCACCCCGACGCACGATACCCGACTGAGTGTGCAGGAATTTGGAATTTGTTCAGGGTGCCGGCGAGAGCTCTCTGACTCTTCGTGAAGGACACCTTGGGGTCTTTAACATCCACCATCTAATGCTAGCAGATGGGTCACCCAGTTTAACGTCCATCTGAGGGACGGCACACACATTGATGAATCACCCTGCTTGTGAAATGACAGTTTATAGCTGGGCCGAGATTCAAAACCAGGCTAGACAGCTTAGAGGAGAGTATGAAAATATCAATTTCATCAACTCCTTCAATCAAATTCCATCTAACGTCTAATTCCATCTCTCCATATTATACGCTATAAATAATCTTCACTAAATGCAATTTTAAAACGACCTGGGTAACAAGTGATTAATGAATCAACAAATAAATCCAATAATAACATGTGCCAGCAAACTTAACCAAGAAATACATACCAAAGACTTTGAACAACAAGATGATTAATAAGGGTTGAAAGATTAATTTTGAACAATTATTAATCGATGGTGATATATAAATACAAAGGGCATTCAAAATATACGATGGATGATTGATTCTTCAACACCCTTGAGCCATGGTTACTTGCTCATTATAAACTTGCATGTATGCCATTAGTTTCAATACTCTCAACATGTGTGGTTCCAGAGTACAGTATAGTCCAGACGTTTATAATGTGATAAAATTATGGATGTTACAAAAAATTGAGCATCGACCTTTGTTGAAAGAAGGATTTTTCTTTGATTCTTTATCTTGAAAGAAGGTGCCATTTTCCAAATAAACTAATGGATATATGGTGGCTGTGTATGGTGTGGGTACACCCTCATACTCTACAAAAGCCAAAAGGGTGGTCGATTTTAAGCACATGGACACGAGTCCCTTGAAGATGACCACAGGGCAGGATGGCCAGGAGATGCAACCAACCCCCAAATTGTTGCTCAGATAGAGGTATTCATAATGCGGGATTGTCGTGTTAAGATCACCAATATATTCACAGTACTTAGAATTTCTCAAGGCATAGTTTTCACCATCTTGTATGACATTTGAACAAGCACTAGTTCTCAGAAACATGGGTTCCCCAAACCCTCAACACAACAATGTTCAACAGCACTAGCTGGCATCATGTCACAAGCTTCTTCAACTGGTCAACACAAGTAAACAAGACTTTCCTGTTTGTCTGGTACCTGGTTCAGATGAAAAGTGCATCCTGAAACCAATTTCAAATGCATGGAATGCAAGCAACAGCACATGGGATCGCCGCCACCTGAGAAATTCTGTCTCCAGCCCTCAGCCACATTACACAGACCGCCATTTGCGACTGTTGGTTTGAGCAGCTGGGTCTCCTTCCATGCAGCCCGTAACTTGGCCACTTTGACATTATCGGTTTTGACACTTGAAGTCCCTCCTGCGTGGCCGCCAAAGGTAAATAAATGACTGAAGCAATTGAGATGCGGCTGTTGGAACGATCTCAAAACATCTCTCTCCCTCCCCTCGAAAGGTCAGTCCCACTCCAATGTGCAATCAAAAAGTATGAAAATTATGTTTGGAACTTGGATGAACAAGCAAAGTCCAGATGCGACACCTAGCATATTGCAAAAGCTGAATAAAAAAATAAGAATAATAATAATAATAATAATAATAATAAAAAACAACAGAAATTAGCATACTGCTCACAGTCACTGCACAGAAAGGCTAACCTACCTCTACAAATGTTTACAACGCATGCACGCACCTCCCCATGTGCGTTTTGAACTTGCATTGTTCGTTTGTTTGTTTTTGGCAGGAAACCCTCAAAGTGAGAAATGCGTTCAGTCAATTGTCACTTGGTGCATCCCAGGTTATCCTGTAAACCCCTGTAAGCCCCTTGGCCACCATCACCTCCTTTTATGATTATTAATGCCCCTCATTCACCTTCGAGCTCCATACCATTGATCTGCACAAGTCTGGATCCCAGAGTCAATCTAGATCTGAGGGGACATCTCTATCATGGAGGATCACTATATACGAAGGCATGGGGACTGCTTGCCCTTGCACAGCTATAAAAGGCAGCACATGGACCCTGCAACAGTTGATGGCAGACCAGAGTTGGGTGCTCTGACAGTTAGTGATGGTTGGTGTGTTGTAGGCCTTTACAGGAACTTGCCGGCGACCCACTCTAAAAGCAGGTCCTGCTCAACATGTAGTCCAGACATCGCTACCACATCATCCATGGTCCTTGTTACCGAATTTATTTTATCAACCCCTTCACTTGTTCCTTTGCCCCCACCTGCTCTACCTCAACTTCTGCAAGTAAACAAGGCATGAAATAAAATAAAATAATTCAATTGAAACTAGATGGTATTCATAGAATACTTACCCTGCACAGTCTTGAGAAGGACTTGGTGCAAGCCAACTCTTCTGTTTTTGTTGAAGGTTTTTATTTCTTTGATCCAATATGGTGCCAGACCAGTGACTGATGATGTCACTTTTATCAAACTATATTTCCCATGGGTAGTTGATCACTTAGTTAAAGTTTTGCTTCGATCGATGAGCAGTTTCAACTGCAGATAATTTATTTTTTCATACTGACTGGATCAAGCGTTGCACTTGTAGAATTATGACATCATAATAAAGGAACCGATGACATCATCATCACATCTTATTTCCCATGGGGAGTACATTACAATGAGCCATGTTTCAATTTCTTCCATGGAATGGTTTCAGAGACAGAGGTACAAAGTTTTTCGGTTTTTCTAAGATGGCACCTGTACTACATGTCATAATTATGACTAAAATAATTCTACAGGAGGAGGTGCAGCAATTTGGAAAATTTTGTGTCAATCAGACTAACGGTTGCTGAGAAAATGAATTTTTAAAATGCAGACGTACGAACGTACACACGTACAGCACATGTACATGGCAGATCGCTTAACCCCGCTTTTCGCTTCACGAGCAAAGGATAATTATTCAATTATTACTGTACTAGCAGGGGCTACCCGGCAATGCTCGGCTGGATGAGCTTTTCCCAGCGGTGGTTTTCGGGACGTGTTGGACATAGAAAGGCGATGGAGTTATTGACCTCATAGCAGTTGGTCACCTTTTTCCTGCGAGCCAGCGACAGCACTGCCTGACCCCACATCCCAATATACACTTTATACCTGCCTTTGATGGCCTCAAAACGGATGGCAAGGCCAACGTGTGGTAGCTTAAAACCTTGCCCAGATTCTGAAGTACCTTCACCAAAAATTTGGGGCCTTCGGTGCTGCGGCTTGGTCTGAAAGAATAACGTACAAACATACAAACAAACACTTAAAAATATGGATATAGATTCAATTGAAATACATATAAAAGAGGCTGTAAACTTCTGAAAAACATCTTTTTTTCCTGCAGCCTTTAAAACATATTTTATTACCTCCGCCAGCGAAGGTGAAGGAGGTTATGTTTTCACCTCTTTCTGTCTATTTGTCTGTTGACAGGATATCGCAAAAAGTTGTGGATGGATCCAAATGAAATTTTGTGGACAGGTTCGATGTGTGACTAGGACAAACTGCTTAGATTTTGGTGAAGATCTGGATCCGGATCCAACTACTACAATTTTTAAGTGATTCTTCACCATTGAGAGATGGGACTAAAAATGACACATACCACATCATCTCAAAAGGTTGTGGAAGGATTTGGACGAAACGTGGTGGAAAGGTTGGGTGTGTTGCAAGGACGAATTGGCTCGATTTTGGTGAAGATCCAAATCCGGATCTGGATACGAGAATCATTTAATCTTTAAAGTGATTCTTCACCATTGAAAGATAGGGCCAAAAACGATATAGTACTGTATAGCACGATATTTCAAAAATGTATTGGGCCCGATATGTTCTCGTGGATCAGGAATTACATGGTGGAGGTATGCGCTCCACCGAGTGCCCTTCTAGTTTGTTTGTTTGCCTGTGTACAGGATATCTCAAAAAGTTGTGGATGGATCCGGATTAAATTTTGTGGACAGATTCAGTGTGTGACAAGGACGAACTGAATACATTTTGGTGAAGATCCAGATCTGGATCCGGATCCGACGAGTAGAATTTTTAAAGTGATTCTTCACCATTGAGAGATAGGGGTCAAAAACGATATATAGCATGATAATTCAAAAATGTAATGGGCCAGAAATGTTCTCGTGGATCAGGTATCACAGGGCAGAGGTATTCGCTCTATCGAGTGCCCTTCTAGTTTCAAATTAATTGCTATGTATAGAACACTGTAGAACACAAATCACCTTCTTGGAACCTCCAAAAACCCTTCAGTTTAGCTGTACTTTGACAAAATATTACGTCATCTTGACCCATTAAATTTGCTGCACATGCTCTCAGCTTTGGGGAATATCGATATTGAGACACAATTGCGGCACGTAGGAAATATAGATTGTAGCCAGAAATGCAAAGCTATTCTTTAAAAGGTCCTTCACATGTCTTTTTTTTTCTCAAGGCTGTGTGGGGTAAAGTGTTCTATGAACTCTCCAATTCTTAATATAAACGGGTCAAACCCTTGTAGCTTAATTTAATGAGTAGATTTGCAAATACACAAAAACGTTTCAGTTCCACAGTGCTGTATTGTAATTTAACTCTTTCTATAATGTGCAATGCATGTTTAGGGGAAAGGGCCATCGTCATTAAAATGAGCCAATAAAGACATCTGAGTTCTGGAAAAGGAAAATAACTTGGCAGCAGTGCAGAGAAACATGAATAACAAACCATTCTGGGAGTCGAGAAGTGGGAAGAGCTTTTCTTGTTCATAGGACCCATCAGTCTGCAGATAAGGCCGAACAAGATTGATAAAGAAGTTAGACAAGTCTGCTTTCATCAGAGAAAGTACTCTGAATATGCCCCTGGAGAGGAGGGAAAAAGCAATCGTTTAGTTCACAAGTTATGATGAGCTTGCAAGCATACACCCCCACCTCGTGGCCAAATGTGCTATCAGTAAATCACACTCAACATCATATATATTTCAGAACATCACACTCAACATCAGAAAGCTCCAGTAGAACTCCACAAAAAAACAACATGACATACAGAGACAGACACACACACAGTATTGTTATAGTATCAGCACACGTGCCAGGCTCACGAAGTGCATACTCGGAACCGCCGCCACTACCGACCCTGAGGCCTCCGGAACACAGATAACTCTGCAGCCCGACAGATTGTTAAGTAAGCGTGGATGCTGGCAGAAGCAATTACACTGAGCAGGGTTCCTCACTTCCACAGCCGCGTTACCTATTCGTTGATACAACTACCTGAACTAGGGTTCACACCCTCAACGCGCACCCAAGTACTTATTACGGCTGAGTGGAACCATGAGTGCAGTGTTGGCTAATCAGTGGGGCAAAAACTTCCTGTCTATTGATTATGAACATGCTATGTCAGATCAATGAAAGAATGGAGATAAACAAATAGGTCTGGAAATGTAACTACAGTCATGCGCCATATTACGACATTTCGGTCAACGACGGACTATATATACGATGGTGATCCCACAAGATTATAATGGAGCTGAAAAATTCCTATCACCTAGTGATGTCGTAGCGGCACACCTGAGCTCCTGACCACATGCAAAGCTTTCGTCCGCAGTCTGATGGAGTACTGCTCTCCCATCTGGGCCGGTGCTCCTGCTTCTCACCTTTCTCGGCTTCACTCGATGGAAACTAAGGCATGTAAGATCATTGGTATCTCCCACGATGAGGCCGAGTCTTTGGGTCTCTCACTCTCACTACAGGCAGGTCGGTGGTCTTTCCATCTTCTACTGTCTCCTCTCTGGCCTCGCCCCCTGCTCTGTCTGCGATATGACCCCCCAACCAACCCCCAATATTTCCGTAGGGCACTCAAGGTCCACCAGCAACCCCCTTCTAGTAAAACTACCAAAATCAAGAATCACTGCTCACCTTCACTCTTTCATTCCCCTTTTTCCCCACCTTTGGAATAAACTCCCATACTCTCTTCAATCCCACTCTTCCCAGCAGGTCTTCAAAACAGCTTTTCACCACCATCTCTTATCTTCCCCCACCCAAAACCATGATCTTTACTACCCCCGTTAATCCACCCCAAATCAACCTCCTTCAAATTCCCTGCTTTCCTTCCTGAAAGGCCTTGTGTAATAACCTGAAAGTCCCTGCAGTGTCCATCTTGTTTACTCTGTGTACCCCACCCCATTCCTCTCCCCTTTAAAATTTTTTTGTATACCTGGTTGAGGCTCGTATGAGAGCGAACACACAACGCACATCAAGGGGGGCATGAGACAAGAGGGGCGGGAGTGGGAAGGACAAAACAGTGGGGAACAGCGACATTAGGAGATCTCTGGAAGGGAGAGGGATGGGGCAGGCAACATGGGGTATACAAGATGGACATACAGGGCATTTCAGGAAGGAAAGCAGGGAATTTGAAAGAGGTGGGTTTGGGGTGGATTAACGGGGGTAGAAAAGATCGAGGATTTGGATGGGGGACGAGAAGAGGTGGTGGTGAACAGCCGTTTTGAAGGCCTGCAGGGAAGAGTGGGATTGAACAGAGTGAGGGAGTTTATTCCAAAGGCGGGAAAAAATAGATGAATGAAAGAGTAAAGGTGAGCAGTGATTCGTGATTTTGGTAGTTTTACCAGAAGGGGGTTGTTGGCGGACCTTGAGCCCCCTGCGGAAATGTGGGGACAAATCGCAGACAGAGCAGGGGAGGCGAGACCGGAGAGGAGACGGAAGAAGACAGAAAGACCACAGACCTGCCTGCGGTGAGACAGTGGGAGGCCCTATGACTCAGCCTCATCGCGGGAGATACCAATGATCCGAAATGCCTTGGTTTCCCCAGCGTGAAGCCGAGAAAGGTGAGAGGCAGGAGCACTAGCCCAGAGGGTAGAGCAGTACTCCATCAGGCTGTGGACGAAAGCTTTTTACGTGGTCAGGAGCTCAGGTAGGCCGAGGAAGGACTTTGCACGACGGAGGTTTCCCAGTCGGAGACTGGCTTTGGAGGCCAGGTTGGAAATGTGGCTTTCCCAGGAAAGATAATGGCAGATCGTGAGACCCAGAAGCTTGAAAGAAAGGACTTCTTCCTGAAGATTGTTGAGAAAGTGGATGGGGCGGGGGGGTGTTCCAAACGGTCCTTTCGGAGAGACATCGAGAGTGTGGGATATCTCAGGATTGAAAGACACGTTCCACGTGTTGGACCAGTGTGTGATTTTACCCAGATCTGCAGAGAGCGAAGAAGCTGTTACTTGCCGGTCTGAGGGATGGCAGATGGTACGGCAGAGGGTGGAGTCATCAGCAAAGAAATAGAGGATTTTCCAGCGAGTCGGAGAGATCATTGATGAAAACCATAAAAAGAACAAGGCACAGAACGCTGCCTTGAGGAACTCTAGCCTGGACAGGAAGAGCGGATGAAAGAACTCCATTTAGAGCCACACGTTGACTGCGACGGGAGAGGAAGTCTGCGAGCCATGAGTGGAGATGGCCTTGAATACCATGGGAAGAGAGTTTGGTGAGTAGGGCAGGGTGCCAGACCGTGTCAAAAGCACGCGATATGTCTCGGGATATGGCTCTGATTTCATGTCCGGCATTGAGGACCTCCATCCATTGTTGGGAGAGCAGAAGCAGCATATCCAGGGTAGAGTGACATTGTCTGAAGCCAAATTGATGATCGGAAATCAAGCCATTGGAGAAGAGGAAGGATTTAATGTCTGAAGCAATGATGGAGTCCATAACCTTGCTGATAATTGTGAGAAGGCTGATTGGTCTGTTGTTGCAGGAATCTGTTTTCGCACCTTTTTTGTGCAGGGCAGTAATGTTTGCTGATTTCCAAGTAGATGGCAGATGACCTTGAGCAAATGAGAGGGTGAATAGAACAGAGAGAGGGTTTTTAGGACACGTGGGCTGATGCCGTCTGAACCGGTTGCAGAATCTGAGTCAAGGTTTGACAGCAAGCTCTCCACCTTGTGAGAGGAAAAGGACACAGAGACCAGGGACAGTTGGGTGCGACTGGGTAAGGTGGGTGCAGAAAGCGATGGGTTTTGGACACAAGATTTCAAAGCAAACACCGAGTTTAGGCATTCAGCCTTTTCACATGTGGTATCAGCAGTGTGGCCATTTGAGGTAAAGGAGGGGATGGAGGGGGAACATACACCAGAAACAGATTTGATTAGATGCTACCAGAATTTGGAAGAGGGAGAGAGGTTTGAGAGTTCAGACTTGAGCTTCGAAAGATGTTGTTTTCTGGCTCTCCTGAGGGTGGTTACACACTTGTTCCGAGCTTTATGGAAGGAACCGAGGTTACCCTCAGTTGGGTTTGCTTTCCATGAGGCAAAGACAAGTTGTTTCAGGACAACTGGCTCGCCACAAGCTTTCGTGAACCATGGGCAGGAGGAAAGGTAGGACAACTGAAGACGAGAGGGGATAAATCTGTGCATGAGGGAGAGCAAGTTTCTTTGAAAGAATTCCCAGGATGAGTTCATGTTGGAGAAAGTTGCGATTGAAGACCAGTCCCGAAGTTTGATGGTCGCTTCGAGACCCTGCCAGTCGGCTTGAGTGAAATGCCAGACTCGACGGTGCTGAGGTGGTTCTCCGATAACAGCCAGAGAGATGTCCACTTTGGCAAGAAATGTCCTGATGTTTGGGTTAATTAAAACGCCCCTTTTGAATATAATTAATGGCCTGATTTAATTATATCCTTCATCAGGCGATCCTCGGCCACCTCACTCTCGGGGTCTGAAGGTGTTTCCTGGGTAACCTCGCTGGGGTCTGAAGCTGCCATGTTTTTTGGCCCGTTCAACCATGCCTTGATTTGGAACAGGCCACAATGATTTCTGAATGATAAAGTTTCTTTTTCCACTTTCCTCAGTCATATTATCGAAAGAATACCTGTTCATCATAGCTACGAATCGCTAAATACATTGCTTTTGTAAGTACGACAGTTTTCAAATTTAGAGCTTGGAGCAATTTCATGGATTATATGATACGATTTTCCACGATCTACTCTCACAGACTGCGTCCAAGTGTTGTTTGTCTCTGGCCGGCTTGGCTCCAGACGCGTCTGGGTGGTAATTAACGCCCCACCACAAGTCTACCTTCCCTTCCTCTCACCTCACACTGTCTTCCCTTCCCCCACCACCCTCCTCACTCCCTGCTCTCGCTCCCCCTACCCCCCTCTTTTTCTCCTCCCCCCCCCTTGAGTATACCCATCAGCGAAGCGATCACTCTTGAGAAAAGTTAATATGCATGGTGCTTTACACATGTTGTTGATTGAAACTGTTGAATCATTGTTTATTCAATTGAAGGTTTGAGAATCTACCATGGAATCAATTTACATATATATATATATATATATATATATATATATATATGTATATGTATATGTACATACATATACATATACATATACATACATACATATTAGGGTGGTCCAAAAACAGCAAAAAATTTTTTTTTTTTTTTTAAATTCAGATGTTGTCTCCACAAGCCTTAAATTATTCCACTATGATTCAATAACGCGAATAAAAAAATTTAAGTTGATCGGAGGTGATTTAGAGGTCGCTCCATATGACGACTTTTAGTTTCATGAGTTGGTTAAATTAGGGTATGGTCAGGTACAATTACGGGTACTTCTGGATGTCCGAGGTGGAAATGGAGTACATTTTCGAACTCTTTGGGGTCGATTTACTCAAAGAAATGACTGCACCGACGTTAAATTCACTACCATTTCGAAAATATGACCTAAAACAACATTTATCATCACTGGAGTTGAGTAACTAATCTTACTCATTTCGATATTTTCTAATCTATAATTAATTTGTTGTCCGTCTAAACATTTCTTAGATTAAATCGACCCCACTGAGTTCGAAAATGCAGTCCATTTTAACCTAGGAAGTTCAGAAGTGTACGGATTCGCATCTCACCATACCCTAATTTTTCAATAAATGGAATTACAAACTATTAGAATATTTCGTCTCATTTACCAAATACCACTATCATCTCCGCCTCTATTGCTGTCTCCACTCCCGCCTGAACTTATTTCTAGCTGGCCCAACATCCAGTGTTTTAGATTCAATGATTCACGAAAAATGTTAGTTATTTATTTAGTTATTATTAAATTAAATTAGGGTAAGATGAGATGCGAATCCGTACACTTCTAAACTTCCTAGGTGAAAATGGACTGCATTTTCGAACTCAGTGGGGTCGATTTACTCTAAGAAATGTTTGGACGAACAACAAATTAATTATAGATTAGAAAATATTGAAATGAGTAGGATTAGTTACTCAACTCCAGTAATGATAAATCTTGTTTTAGGTCATATTTTCGAAATGGTAGTGAATTCAATGTCGGTGCAGTCATTTCTTAGAGTAAATCGACCCCATAGAGTTCGAAAATGCACTCCATTTCCACCTCGGACATCCAGAAGTACCCATAATCGTACCTGACCATACCCTAATTTAACCAACCCATGAAACTAAAAGTCATGATATGGAGCGACCTCTAAATCACCTCCAATCAAGCTAAAAACAATTTATGCGCATTATTGGATCATATTAGAATAATTTTAAGCTTGTGGAGCAACATTCTATTTTTTTCGACTTTTTTGGATCACCCTAAATATATATATATATATATATATATATATATATATATATATATATATATATATATATATATACATACATATATACATACATATATATATATACATACATATATATATATATATATATATATATATATATATATATATATACATATATATATACATACATATATATATATATATAGGGTCATGTCGGTCCCGCATGCCCATTCGGTGCACCCCCGGCGAGCTGCGGTTGGTGCTATTAACGTGCTTGGACCGTCCCCGTGCCACGTGGCCCGAGTGGCCTGGGCCGCGCAGCATGCCCGTTTGGTGGCAAATTGCATCGATGCAGAGGTGCATAGGGGTGTGGGGCGATTTTTCCTGTGTGCGGGAGATGTTGATGGTCGAGGTGGTGAGTTTCTGGTGAGCGAAGGTGGAGCAAGGCGAGACGTCGTTGTAAATCGGCGCGCATATTTGAATGAAAGGGCATGCCACGTGCGCGTCGGGGAGCGTCCTCATCATTGTGATTTTCATGGGCAGCCGCCTGGGTGCGGTGCCTGCTTCAATTTGTATCATGGATAAAAGGAAAGGGTTGGATTGAAAATCAAGATTGAATGGAAGATAGAGATACAATTAGACCTAGCTATAAGACCAATGCAACGCACTTTGTTCCGTTAACCCATTAGACATGAGGGGAAGGTCTGACTGCACAAAGACTAATGAGATAACTGCCTGGGGATCACTATGTTGGGTGCCATTGCCTTAGAGGCATGTGGTTTTGCAGAACTGCAACAATATCAAGGAGAAGAAGACTGCACCCATAAGAATATTCAAAGAAAAAGCACCGAAAAGAAAGGAGGAAAAAAAAATAACGAAAGAAAGAAAACACCCTGCAAGGACAGGAGCACTGCAACTGCTTGAACCATTCGTTGCCATATGGTTAGGATTACATGCAGTAAAAGATATAGAATTGCATTAGCATATTATTTATTAGCTTTTGTTAAATCGTTTATGAGATGCCATGAAACAGTTGCATTTGCATACTTTCACTTAATTTTAATGACCTGCCACTGATAAACAGCCCAAATAGTTTTCAGTTAAACATTTACATTTTATCGTAAACTCGCAAAAGTATCCATCGTTTTGTTGACAAATTCAAACAAAAGATGACATGTCTCGCTTCAAACATTCTATTCTATTCACTCCATCATTTACTCGTGGTAATCTCCATGTGCTAGGAAGTCAGTTAACATCACCTTCATCAACCATCCTTGCTGCTTACATATGATGGGAGCAAAATAACTTCTACTTCACTGCGAAAGCTCAGTGTTGGATGCTTTTGTTTGAACTTCCGCTTAAAATGAGTGTAATGAAACATTTTGAAAATTTTGAATTCTTCTCACTCAGGTTTCAGCATCAATGTAATGCATATTATCAAGTTATTTGAACTTTCTTTATGTAAGAAGAAGATGATTTGTAATACTGGGTGGCACTATACAATACACATTTACATAGAATTGGGATCTTTCTCCCCACTCTGAACCACCTCCTCCCGATTTGCTATTCTGACAGAAACCATCCTTGGGGTACCCTTTGGCAACATGCAAAATTTGGTTTGATTTGGTTCAGTAATATTTTAGTTTTTGAAGCATATATAAACAAACAAACACAACTTGAGCTTTATATATTATAAGGAAATGTATATCTGGAAGTGGTGAAGGAGACAGTATTGAGAAAGACTGCGATACAAATGGAGAAAGACTGCATTTTACCGTAGTAGTGGTAATGGTTGTGAAATTGTCGTCAACTCCTCCACTTCTTTATCTCGGATTGGAGCACAAAGCGCAGCCATAGTCATAATAATAACTTTGCAAACAGAAAGCAAGTCCAGGGCTCCATTTCTTGCCTGCACAGCTAACCAATCAGGATCGAGCTCACGATGGATCTGTGATGCAATTGGCCTGCTTGCAGCATCACGACGCCCCTCAGTCGACAGGAAAGACAAGAGTACCTGAAGGAAAAGGGAGAAAGGACAAAAAAAATTAAGAATGAAAGGGTCATTCATGGACTTGTGAAACTTCTCCTTCACACTCAAACATGAGACTATCATAAAACCACTTTACAACTATTAACCAACATTTAATTTATCTCCAAGTAGATAAGCTTCAACAGATTCACCTTCATGGGATTTAGCATTGTGGAAAAGTTGTAATGGGTATGGGTGGAACATATACAGGAAACGTGTTGGGCTCATCTACCCCAGAATCACCCAACAGTAATAGGCCAAATTTGAACTGCAGGCATAAACGATCACGTGATCTGGTTCACACCTAAATCCAACGGTGATGGCAATGCGAGTGCATTTTCCCGCTGAAGGCGAAAAACAAGATGGTAGCCTCAAGCCAAAATAAATTTAGTAACCCAAAATGCCAACAAAAATATTGATTACAAGGAAGCACACTTTATAGTGAATCTAAACTAATAAAAGGGTGTGTGTGTGTGTGTCCGTGTGTGTGTGTGTGTGTCCGTGTGTGTGTCCGTGTGTGTGTCCGTGTGTGTGTGTATGTGTGTCCATGTGTGTGTGTCCGTGTGTGTGTGTCCGTGTGTGTGTCCGTGTGTGTGTCCGTGTGTGTGTGTATGTGTGTGTATGTGTGTGTATGTGTGTGTATGTGTGTCCGTGTGTATGTGTGTGTATGTGTGTCCGTGTGTGTGTCCGTGTGTGTGTGTCCGTGTGTGTGTCCGTGTGTGTGTCCTCCATCACTCCAAAACCATAAAACCCAGCAACCTGAAGCTTTGCCTGCATACGAAGAAAACTCCAAGGAAGTGCAAGTGTGAAAAATGGATGTTTGGGTTAATTAAAACACCCCTTTTGAACATAATTAATGGCCTTATTTAATTATATCCTTCATCAGGCGATCCTCGGCCACCTCACTCTCAGGGTCTTAAGGCGTTTCCTGGGTAACCTCGCTGGGGTCTGAAGCTGCCATGTTTTTTGGCCTGTTCAACCATGCCCTGACTTGGAATAGGCTGCAATGATTTCTTAATGATAGTTTTTTTTTTCACTTTCCTCACTCATATTATCGTATGCTGTTCATCATAGCTACAAATCGCTCAGTACATTGCAATGTTTATAAACACCCAGACACGTCAGCATTCGTTGCTTTATTTCATTTCCGCACATGCGATCACCACAAGTATCTCTTAAACTAAGGACAATTACAAAATTTAAGCTCCAGAATCGAAATTGCAAGCAGTTTCGACTCCTAGAAGTGTTCTTTTGTCCAATTCGGAAATATTTGAGATTTTGGGCGTCTCCGGGAGGTGTATGCTTAATGTGTTTCTCATCGCGTGCCAAACGAGCCATTTAAAAACCGTATCGCTTGAGTGCTTGCTCGAGTGCTTAAGCCACTTGGCGAGGGCATCTCCAAGCTGCTTCCTTGTTCGTTTCGGTAAAAGTACGTGCACTCAATGGAATATCGATTAGACAGACGTACGTTTCTGCCTGTGTTGGGCCCTGCGGTACCGTGCGGTTGGTGCCTCAGGAGGTGTCTCATCTGCTGAAAATGTGCAATTGTATTTTTACAGGACTGTTTTGTTTTGCATTTGTGTGCGATCTCCTTTAAATATATTCCACCCCTCACTTCAACATCGATACATATGGAAAAACAATAATTCCAACTATATATATGTATATATATATATATATATATATATATATATATATATATATATATATATATATATATATATATATATATATATATATATATATATATATATATATATATATATAAGCCTGGTGTTGGCGCAGTGGTTAGGGATCCAAAAGGTCTTGAGTTCAAGCCCCGTTGGCTGCTGAATTAACACCAGGGGGTTGACTCAGCCTGTCATCCTTCCGAGGTCGGTGAAATGAGTACCAGTGTACTGGTCCCAGTGTATACCCCGGTAAGAATAGGTGTACCATATCCCTGTGTGTCGTAACAGGTGACCAGGGTTGGCGTCAGGAAGGGCATCCGGCCATAAAACATTGCCTCAAGAAAAAGCCCAACCCCTGCACAGCAGGGAAAAATGGCTGCAAAAAGGTCATTTTTTTTACCCTTCTCTCCCACTCTGTGTCCCCTCCTTGCTCCCCACTCCAGAATAAAATGCAGGTGTGTGTGTGTGTGTGTGTGTGTGTGTGTGTGTGTGTGTGTGTGTGTGTGTGTGTGTGTGTGTGTGTGTGTGTGTGTGCACGTGCGTGCATGCCTCCCCTCCCCCCCTCTCACCCCACACCTGCCTCCTCTTTTTCTCTCCCCCTCCCCCAGCCCTATATAGTCACCATCAGCAAGGCGATGTGTTGTATTTGCGTGTATACACATTACATTTATATTGATGTATATGTATATGTATATGTATATACATATAAACTCCTCAAAAAAGTTTGGAAACTCAAGTTTGATCGATTATATCTGTCTTGTTATTTGGCTGTCATTACTATATTTGGTATCATTAGAAAGCCTGTTTATTTCTCTTTACAATGATACCCAATTTGTTATGATTATGCAATCATGGAGTGTGCAGTACATCAGAATATGGAGCAAGGTCAAAAGTGAAAAGTTGCAAAATGCACTGTTATTGTCATGCAGTGCATTCTTCTTTCTTTGAAGGAGAGAGTGTGATTTTAATGAATGATTGTAGGGCTATTGTGTTTCCAGGTGGTCATCCATGAATGCCAACTTCTATAGAATCTAAAATTGACATTCATGCAAAATGAGGACTCACTGGGCAGGTTTAGTGGGTCTTTGAGAAAGGTCACTTTACAACTGTCTGGTCAGTGACTTTCTCAAAACATCATGCCACGATTATCAAATGTCGAAAAGGCCTGGGCAATAGGTCAAATTGAAGCTGGGGTTCCATAGAAAGATGTTGCAGCTCTGTTTGGAGTGAGTCCTGGTACCATCTCCAAATGGAAGGCCAAGTTCCAGGAAACCAGTGATGTCAAAGACAGACCAAGGAGCGGACGTCCGAAAAAAAACTACAAAGCAAGAAGACCACTTCATCACTTTGTCAGCGTTGCGGAATCGCAGGCTGTCTTCGAGAAATCTGCAGGCAAGATTTGCCCGAGGATACGATACATGGGTTTCGGATCAGAGAATAAGAAATCGACTACACACAGCTAATCTTCATGCGCATAAGGCTGCCAGGAAGCCAGCAATGACTGCCCTTCAGCGACGAGCCCGCTTCCGATGGTGTCAGCAACACGTCCGATGGAACCGGATCATGTAGCAGTCAGTGATGTTCAGCGACGAATCTCGGTTCTGCCTACGGAAGATCGTTTTTGTTTTTGACAGAGAGGAATTGATATGAAATAAAGTGCTATGCATGTTTGTTTGAGTTCATGGATGACCACCTGGAAACACAATAGTCTTACAATCATTCATTAAAATCACACTCTCTCCTTCAAAGAAAGAAGAATGCACTGCATGACAATACCAGTGCATTTTGCAACTTTTCACTTTTGACCTTGCCCCATATTCTGATGTACTGCTCATTCCATGATTGCATAATCATAACAAATGGGGTATCATTGTAAAGAGAAATAAACAGGCTTTCTAATGATAACAAATATAGTGATGACAGCGCAATAACAACAGAGATATAATCGATCAAACTTGAGTTTCCAAACTTTTTTGAGGGTGCGAGTGCGCGCGCACGCGCATATACATCAGATGCACCTCCTGACTGTTATGGTGAGTATCGCCACGGATTATGTCTCGCACGGTAAAACCACATAATCTGCACAGAACAACCATACATCTGCCACCCAGACAATTATTTCTGCTAATGCAAACCATTCAACCAGAAGGCACAGATGTGATCAGCGGGAAAATCGAAACATGTGGAGTGTGACAAGCACTCTGCCGATCTCCAATGGACACAGTCCACAATGTGTCTGTGTCTGATCCCCATTCAACTGTGTCCAATGGGGATTGGTGGAGTGCTCATCATACTCCACATGTTTTGATGACATATATATATATATATATATATATATATATATATATATATATATATATATATATATATATATATATATATATATATATATATATATATATATGATTTAAAGGGGTCAGAGAGGGGGACTGCAGAACTGGCAGAAATCTGACATCTTTTTCTGATAATAAAGAAGGGCAGTTGGTTGGCTTGAACCGATATGAAAATCACAACAGCAAGAACCATTACTGAAATTGTGAATTTGGATATTGTGAGCATATCAGACTACCTTCTTTGTAACATCCAGCAAATAGAGTACGCATATATACACAGGTGGCTCCCTCTCCAACTCCCCTTCAAGTATCTTCCAAAATGTGTTATTCAAGACATCATGTTCCACTTCTTCTCTGTTGAAGACAGACAAGAAAGAACAACTTTCAGATAAAGAAGAAAAAAAATGCAGAGCTGAAAAAGCCAGATGTTTTTGTTAGAAAAAAAAAATCTAGAAAACCTCAAAGGCGTTGGTGAAATCATAGAAAGGGAAGTGCCATTGGGAGTTCGACAACAACTGTTTATTTTTGTAGATTAATAGTTTTAAATTCTTTTCTGTGACATTTGTAATGTCAGTATAAGTGATAATAAATAATAACTAAGCTGCAGTACCAACAGTGTAAGAGCAGTGTTCTTGCAGTGAGTGGATATTTTGATGTGGATACAATCATAAATTTGGTTTGCTGGTTGCATCATTGCTGAGGTGTGGCTACACTGCTGATGCCCTTATAAGGTTAGAACATGAATTTGAAACTTGACAGGGTTGGTTTATGGTACACTTTTGCAGATACCCAACTTATCTTACTTATTCTCACACACGGCACAAGGATGCTGGTTGCATAGTTTCTGGAAATGCAGCTGATGCAGTGTTCCCGTCGTTAACGGCAGATATTTTGAATGTGGCGTAAGCTTGATGCCAAATGTTAAAGGGCATGGTAGTTTTTGATGCAATGGTCTGCCTGCGAAGCATCAGGATGACTGTCTGTAATGAAGTGGGGAATCCAACCCAGATTAGAAAGCTCAAAAAACAATGAAGCTAACTGAAACATCCCATGAGGGGAACAAACACTGTTTAAAATGAAAAGTAAAGCCTGGTGTTGGCGTAACGGTTAAATTGGCTGCCTCAAGATCTTCGGGTCTTGAGTTTCGAGCTTCGGTCAAACTGTTGAAGTAACACCAGGTGAGTTGACTCAGCCTGTCATTCTCCTGAGGTCAGCAAAATGAGTACCAGCTTACTGGAAACAGGGGACACTGCATCAGCGACACATCTGTGCTCTCAGCAGTGATGCAACCAGCAGCCCCAGGCTGCATAAGAAATAATAAATTTAACCATCTGAGGGTTATTATCCCGCCCCCCGGAGGGAGGGAGCGGGATATTGTAATCGTCCGGTTTGTTTGTCTGTTTGTTGGATTCGCCAGATATCCCTTATTGTCGGGTTTTCCGTCTGTGTGTGTGTGTGTGTGTGTGTGTGTGTGTGTGTGTGTGTGTGTGTGTGTGTGTGTGTGTGTGTGTGTGTGTGTGTGTGTGTGTGTGTGTGTGTGTGTGTCTGCAACGCGAGGCTCCACAGCACAAACCAGCAAACCGATTTCGATGAAACTTGGCGAACAGGTGCCATATAAGCTGGGAGTGTGCACGTTTGAGTTTCGTTGCGAAGCAACCACCCGTTGCTGTGTAGCGGCCGAAAAACCACGTTCACTATTTTCAATACTTGTCCTACAGTTTTGAATGTGGAGAAACGAGACTTCGGAATTAAACACTTCGAGATATTTAGAAAAATTCACTTGAGCTGATTTTTGATTGAGGTTTAATTTTTCAAATGGTAGTCCTTCAAAAATAGGGTGTCTATTTACCGTCATTTTTCATGAGTGCCAGTTGGCAAAATACGCAATAGGAAAAATCTTGCCAGGCAGAGGAACAATTGTATGTGAACCAATACGTCTTGGCAATGAATCTTCGTCGGTGGATCGGTCAGAATGAAAAGCATCGTATCCAGCGCTTCGATCCAAGCGCATCCCTTGTTACCTACCGGCTTGTTGGATTCGCTATATATGCTAGATATCCCTTATTGTCGGGTTTTCCGTGTGTGTGTGTGTGTGTGTGTGTGTGTGTGTGTGTGTGTGTGTGTGTGTGTGTGTGTGTGTGTGTGTGTGTGTGTGTGTGTGTGTGTGTGTCTGCAACGCGAGGCTCCACAGCACGAACCAGCAAACCGATTTCGATGAAACTTTGCCAACAGATGCCATATGGGGTGGGAATGTGCGCGTTTGAATTTTGTTGCGTGGCAACCACCCGTTGCTGTGCAGCGGCTGAAAAATCGCGAACAGTATTTTCAATACTTGTCCTTCAGTTTTGAATGTAGAGAATCGAGACTTCGGAATTAAACACTTCGAGATATTTAGAAAATTTTACTCGAGCCGATTTTTGATTGAGGTTTTATTTTTCAAATGGTAGTCCTTCAAAAATCGGGTGTCTATTTACCGTCATTTTTCATGAGGGGCTGAGGAAAGTGGGCGGAGCTTAGGGAAAGTGGACATGGTTGATGAAAAGTGGGAGTGGCGTAGGAAAGTGGGTGTGGCTTATGAAAATATTGTGTGGCTCAGGAGGTGTGGTCAAACAAGAGCATTGAGAGAAGTTTATCGGGTTTTCCGTGTGTGTGTGTGTGTGTGTGTGTGTGTGTGTGTGTGTGTGTGTGTGTGTGTGTGTGTGTGTGTGTGTGTGTGTCTGCAACGCGAGGCTCCACAGCACAAACCAGCAAACCGATTATTTTTCAAATGGTAGTCCTTCAAAAATAGGGTGTCTATTTACCGTCATTTTTATGAGGAATGCCAGTTGGCAAAATAAGCAATAGGAAAAATCTTGCCAGGCAGAGGAACAATTGTATGTGAACCAATACGTCTTGGCAATGAATCTTCGTCGGTGGATCGGTCAGAATGAAAAGCATCGTATCCAGCGCTTCGATCTTAGCGAATCCCTTGTCGCCTACCGGCTTGTTTGTTTGTCTGTCTGTTAGCAACTTTACGGCAAAACGGCTTTAGCAAACACTATCAAATTTAATCCACAGGTGGGCAATGAACCTTGGACGACCCCATTAACTTTTGGGTCCAATTGGATCAAAGGTCAAGGTCACAAAAAGATCAAAATCGTTTTTCGCTCATGACCATCAAAAATGATCTGATTTACTTCAAACTAAGCTTATAGTGAACATTATTCTATTTGTGACTTAAAATCCTACCCATTCCTATCGTGAAAATGGGTGGGATTTGTTGTGCCTGGCACCACAAAGTTTGATCCTATAATGGTCCATTTCTCTTCTTTGCATCCTTATTTGAGAGAATGCAAAAAGGCGCAGGAAATTTAACTTCAGGGAAAGTATGAAGTTAAGTGTGAAACGATTGGTTAAGTTGTCAGTAGTTTTTGGAGAAAAGCACTTTTTAAGGATTTGGAGGGTTTAATAAAAATAAAGTATAGGTACTGTACTGTACTTTACTCACATGCCTGTCAAGATATTTCTGGGAGAGAAGCAAAAGTTTTCATCCACTGCTATTTCATGGCAGAGAATCAATTTTTCCCATGGCTGTTTGTTTGCATCAGCAGCAATCAAATCTAACAAGTTTGGAGAATTCCCTGCAATGAGAAAGAATGACTGGAGAAGTAATCAATCAGGGGTTAACAAGCAGAGAAAAACAGAGAATGAAAGACAGCATATTATCAGACACAGGGGCTTTTTTTCTTGAACACAGCTGATTGAAATTTGCAAGAAAGCCCACAGTTTTCCCACTTGCGATAGTGAGCTAGCGTGTGTGTCGTGTGAAGTCTTGCAGGTTTTAGATAATTGTTGACTCCGCAGTGGCATCTTGGCAATGTTTTTCAGCATCCAACCATCAATTCATGTCTGAATATTTGTGAAGCCCGTCGTTCTGGAAAGATTGTCAGACAAACTCATCCATTTAATTTCACTGTCACCCACTGGAAGACGTTCAGTATCCAACTTTTTGACCTCACCATCAGACATGAAGCTCATCATATAAGCAAATCTGGCCTCCAAAGCCAGCCGTAGACTTAGCATCATCATTCAGAATTGATCAACCTACAAGACCTTCTCTTCATCTCAATGGAGGACTGTTTTCTCCTCGAATGTTGTCCAAAGGTGTGCGTCGTGCATTGTGCAAGGCTCGTGTTGCATCGACTGGCATTCTTGATCTTGGTTATCACACCTCCAGTAGCTGGATTACACCTCCTGCAGCCAAGACCTGCAAACCACCCCCCCCTCCCCCCAATAACGATCATCTATTTTTACATCTAGGCAATGCGGTGTGTAGGGAATGAGGTTTCCACTCAGCCAGCAGACATGTGATGATACTATGGACTCGATCTAATCCAACAGCAATTGAACGATCAGTCATGTTGCAGGTTTAAACAAGAACAGCACTCTTCGATGTCGTGACGTCGACTGATATGCTTCTGCCCACATGATTACATCATTATATTAATACTTGCGCCAAGTTTGATTTAAATCCCTTCAGCTGTTCTCAAGCATCACATTTTTACCTGACATGTGACCTCTGACCTCTTGATTCCAAAATCTAATCAGTTCATCTTTACATTATGCATACTTGTATCAAGTTTGGTCAAAATCCAATAATTGGTTCACAAATTAGCGCGGTAACAATTGTTTTTTTTTTTTTTTTACCAAACATGACCTTTGACTCCAAAATCTAATCAGTTAATCTTTGCATCATTATACATACTTGTACCAAGTTTAACTAAGATCCCTTCAGCCGTTCTTAAGTTATCGCGGAACGAAAACCTATCATGGATGACGGACACACGGACAGACAGACAGAGACAGCCGGATGGACAACCCAAAAACATAATGTCTCCAACGACTCCAATGGCGAAGGTATTTAAAAAAAAGAAAAAAAGTCAGATGCAATGATCACTCCGTTTACATGAAAAGAAGGAAATAAAAGTTAATACTTTTAACATTGTTAACACTTTCTCACCAACTTGAAAACAAGATCAAGGTTTTGTTACCAAAGAAAATATATCATATCCTTCGACGTTTAATAGTTTCCAAATACCAAGTATAAAAACATCACCAAATATGTCCTCATGGCAGACATCTTGGATGTCAGTGAATGTATGGAAATGACCAAAGGTGCCAGGGTGGCATGCATTGAAATCTGACTCGATAAGTCTCCAAGGCCGAAACAAATGACAATGAAACATTGGAAATATCCCAATGCAACATTAAACTGGATAGAAACGAGACGATCAAGCTGTACAGGGTTGCACATTTTCACAAAGCAAAAAAAAAGCCCTTCCCAAAACCCAAAATTTCCACTGACATCCACTCCTTGGTCACGCTCGTTTCTCACCTGTGCTATCACTGCCCCATGTCTATTCATACACACTCTTCCCTTCAGGTGGTAAACAACTGCAGTCTCATTCCGTCCCGAATACTGGCCTTTTATATTCCCAACATGCAATCCTCATCGCCCTGCAATTTATCTACTCCCACTGACCTTGTTCATTCATCTCTTCATCCATCTGTACCCTGCTGCTATCATGTTAACGTTTGACAAGGCTAATCAGTTTTACATCGAAACAATGAAAGTTTTAAAACGACAACAAAAAACATTGAACAACCTTACCTGCAGAGGTAGCAATTACAACAGATTCCTGCTCCTGCTTGCTTTCGATGCTTCCATCTTTTAAATTGTTCGTTTTCCTTCCTTTCCTCTCTTCTCCCTCACTCCCTGACATTGCATGGAGCTAATTGGAATTGAAGATAAGAAAGGGAAGAAGTCAGAAATTATTAACGAGCGACTGCAAACTTCTCTCTTCCCATGAGCCTCGAATTCTGTATTAAAACACAACCAAACGACGACTTCACACATTCAAATACATTTATTACTTCCGCCATCGAAGGTGGACAGAGGTTTTGTATTCACCCTTGTTTGTCCGTCTGTGAGCAGGAATATCTCAAAAACTTATGGACGGATTCAGAAGAAACTTGGTGGGCAGATTGGAGTGTTTGACGATTCATTCGATTTTGGTGAAGATGCGGATACGAGAAGTTTTAAGTGCTTCTTCAACAATGAGATATGGGGATCCCAAAAACGATTTGTTTCTAGCATCCATCCATCCATCCATCCATCCATCGGGACCATACTCTGTGCAGAGCGTTGGTGCTGCCTAAGCAGTCTCCTTGGCTATTGGGCACATTCCTGGACGGGTCACCACTCCGACACAGGATACCAGCATGCTGGCACTCATTTTGCCAACCTCGGAAGGATGACAGGCAGATTCAACCCCACCTGGTATTCATTCAAAAACTGAGTGGGATTTGAACTCAGGACCCCTTGGATCCCAAGCCCACCACCCTAATAATTAAACCAACACCAGGCATGTGAAACACCAGGATGACAGTTTGTAGAGCCTGGTGTTGATTCAGTGGTTAGGGTGGCGGTTTGGGATCCGAGGGTCCTGAGTTCAAGCCCAGTCGACCGCTGAATTAATACACCAGGGGGTTGACTCAGCCTGCCATCCTTCCGAGGTCGGCGAAATGAGTACCAGTTCCAACGTGTGTGCTGGTAGAGGGGCACTGCATCAGCGACACTGTCGCGCCTCAAGAAATGATAGCTTCCCCGACAGCTAAGCTGCCATACGACAACCACCACAGTTTATTGCTGCGTCGACATTCGAACCCATATGTTAGTATCTCTGAGCTATCCTGTCCGCCAATAACATCCAATAATCTGATGTAACATCTGTCTTGGTGCGTCTGATGTAACATCGATATTTATTGTTTAATATCAGGAACTTTTCATTGACGGTTATTGACAGGAATGACATTGTAGAGAGATCGTGCAAGCTTGGGGGGGGGGGGGGGTTGAACTGCAGGTGTTTGAACGAGCGAGCGCTCAACGTTTAAACCGGGCTCAACACGTACCTCGTGACGTCATCGGTTTAAACGGCACTTAAAAAAAAAACAACAAACAACCACCGAGGTACCTGAGGTACACTGAGGTACCGAATCGTGTTTATGAGAAGATAACGTTTAAATTCACGAGATATTCGGTTAATTCGAATCGGAAATTTAACTTCCACCGCCGTGTTTATTCACAGTTTACAGGGATAAAAAAAAAATGTTCCGCTTCCATGTTTTATGATCATTTTAAAATGAACGAGTTAAACACGTCGGGACATTCTCCAAGGTTCTATCTTGCGTTATCTGTAGCAACTCGAACACGAACCAGCAAATGCCATTCAAATATGTCTGAGGTATGGACGGTGGGGGGGGGGGGGTCAGGACTCAGGAGGGAAACGACTCTGAGGTATTTCGGGGGATATCGCAAGATGCGGGAGGACTCACAGGTTCTCACAGCGAATCCTGATCGGGTGCAGCGAGTTCAGAAACCCTTGTAAGTATTTTGAAGCGAAATTGTGGGGAGAAAAAAAAAATTCGATTCGTGAAGCTCGACATTCGCTCGATCGCCTCACAACACGACCTTAAAGGACCGGCCGTGATGACGTCACTGTCGGGTTGTTCCATTCGTGCAGGGGTGTCGAACTCGATTTCAATGATGGAAAAAAATATCCTTCCAATTCGTTAAATGCACATGTATGATTTGTAATTGTTAATATTATCCTCAATATATGTCTGACAACGTACGATAGATTAAAACAAATTATACCAACAAATTGCTCTTGGTCAAAAAAGCAATACTTCCACCTTCCGAACGCGATAAAGTGTACGTCATGACGTCTTTGTTTACGGAAGTGACGTCGGAGAACGACAAATCCTTCATTCCCATTGGCTTAACATTTCAATGGCTTTTATTGTTTAGGGAATTGAATTTAAAATTAATCCATCGCACAAAGAAAAAGATTTTAACAGTCCCACTAAGTATAGAACAGAGTTATGGAAATAACGTGAAGCTTACAAAATGCGTTTTCATGATCATCCATCCAAGATATTTTTAAAAAGCCGTTACAGGAAACCACGGCAACGATGTTTTCGAACAGATTTTATAAATTAATAATTATTTTGGTGTTTTTCGATGGACGTTGAAATAGCGAGAAGGCTCCTCTGCACGTCCATATTTGGGGAGATGAAGGATTAGGTAAGTAGGTAGATGAAGGATTGGGTAGGTAGCTCTATGAAGGACGAGGTAGGTATATGAAGGATTAGGTAAGTTGTTAGGTAGGTCGATGAAGGATTAGGGAGGTAGGTCGGTAGGTATATGAAGGAGTAGGTAAGTTGGTAGGTAGATGAAGGATGAGGTAGGTAGGGAGATGAAGGATTAGGTAGGTATATGAAGGATGAGGTAGGTAGGGAGATGAAGGAATAGGTAGGTAGATGAAGGATTAGGTAAGTTGGTAGGTAGGTAGATGAAGGATTAGGTAAGTTGGTAGGTAGGTAGATGAAGGATTAGATAAGTTGGTAGGTAGGTAGATGAAGGATTAGATAAGTTGGTAGGTAGGTAGATGAAGGATTAGATAAGTTGGTAGGTAGGTCGATGAAGGATTAGATAAGTTGGTAGGTAGGTAGATGAAGGATTAGGTAAGTTGGTAGGTAGGTAGATGAAGGATTAGATAAGTTGGTAGGTAGGTAGATGAAGGATTAGATAAGTTGGTAGGTAGGTCGATGAAGGATTAGATAAGTTGGTAGGTAGGTCGATGAAGGATTAGATAAGTTGGTAGGTAGGTCGATGAAGGATTAGGTAAGTTGGTAGGTAGGTAGATGAAGGATTAGATAAGTTGGTAGGTAGGTAGATGAAGGATTAGGTAAGTTGGTAGGTAGGTAGATGAAGGATTAGATAAGTTGGTAGGTAGGTAGATGAAGGATTAGGTAAGTTGGTAGGTAGATTAAGGATTAGATAAGTTGGTAGGTAGGTCGATGAAGGATTAGGTAAGTTGGTAGGTAGGTAGATGAAGGATTAGGTAGGTCGGGAGGTATGGAGATGCAGTGCATTTGTAAGTCGTACCCAACATGTGAAAGGGAGTAAATACATTTCCGAAAAACTAATTTACAAGGAAATACTACATTTGTAAAGAATTGCTTTTTGTTTTTTTAAGGACGAACCAGTGAGGTTGTTGTATGATTTATTCATTTTCGAGTACACAAGTTTGAATCCGACAGCTTGTTGGGGGCAGCACACTTGATCGCACAACATGTGGGTTCGATTCCTGACCCGATAAACTCCAGAATTGGTGCGTCACCATCTACACTGTCCTTCAGATGGACGTTGAGCGAGCATCCATTGATAGAGGTTAAAGATCCCACGGGTGTCGATGATACACACAAGGAACTTTTGCGCAGGAGGTCATTTGGCCCATCACGCCTCCTGTGCTACACTAACCCCCAGACGTGTCCATCACCCATCCACGCACAAGTTGCCTACAACTGCCAATATCCCAGTACCCCTACATCAACGATGCAATCAAACCTGGTGTTGGCTTATCGGTTAAGGTGGATGGCTAAAGATCTTCAGGGCTTGAGTTCAAGTACCTGTCCTGACGATGAATTAACACCAGGTGGGTTGAATCAGCCTGTCATCCTTCCGAGGTTGGCAAAATGAGCACCAGCTGACTGGCAACAATGGGCACCGCATCAGCGGCACAGCCACACCCCCAGAAAAAATGATGCAGCCAAAGGCTGCATATGAATAAATAAAAATGCATCCAGCCTCCAGGTACTTTATCTCATTCCAATTCAAACCTGTCCACTACGACGAGTGGGCGAGTTATCACTGAAACCCTGGAACAAATTACAAATTCCTACCCCGCTAACTGCAACTAACAAATGGAAACCACCCAGTAATATAATCCTCGGCCCATGCGAGAGACAAACAGGGTGGTTTGAAGAGCGAAAACATTGTTTACATTCTCATTCGAGTCAACAAAATCCAAAACAGTCCCTAACTAATAACGTGTGTGCTGTCCAGAGATTTGCTGACCAGCATTTTAGTTAATGATAATATTATGTGCAAGTTGATATCAAATCAACAATCCACAAATTATAGGGTAGCTCGATTTGAACCTGCTGGTCGATTCTTAGTCAATGAGGGCCTCCCAGGACCCAGAGGGATGCACATAGTGCCATGATGACCGATTACTCGCCTTCGTGCTCATCAATCTCTTCCATCCATCACAGGACATCCTGAGTAAGGCTGATAAGAGGGTGATTTGGAGCCTGGTCATTCACGTTGAATCACTCTCAAAGAATGTATTTTTTTTTTTTAAACCAGAAGGGCACTCGGTAGAACGCATACCTCCGCCCCACATCGCCTGATCCAGTAGAACATATCATGCCCCATACATTTTTGAAATATTGTGCTATACATCGTTTTTGGCCCTATCTCTCAATGGTGAAGAATCACTTAGTCCGACTTAAAAATCGAGTAGCCAGATCCGGATTTGGATCTTCACCAAAATCTAATCAGTTCGTCCTTGTTCGTCACACACCCAACATGCCCACCAAGTTTCATTCGGATCCGTCCACAACTTTTTGAGAGAACAGACACAAAACAAACAAACAAACAAACAAGGGTGACAACATAACCTCCTTCACATTCAGTGGTGGAGGTTAAAAAAAAAAAACAAACTGCTGAGAAAATTCCAAAAAATTCCTCTTTGCAATTTGTCTTCATGCACATTCCTGCTGGTCTGTTTGAAACAAGCCATTCATGAAGCCTCGTATGGTCATCATCACGGTTACAGAGATAGACAAATGAGAGAAAACGATCAACCACACAAACTTTACATTTTAACTGAAGCTTTGCACATTTCGAACATATCAGCTGATTCATAACCATAAGAAAGTTCAGGAGGGGAATCCTACTATTAATTTACAATTGGTCACTGGCTTTGAGAGTAACACAATTTTTTTTAATTCCAGACCCCCAGAGGCATCAACATATGCCTGGTGTTTGCTTAATGGTGAGGGTGGTGGTCTTGGGATCCTAGGATCCTGAGTTAAAATCCAACTTTTCAGTTGAATTAATACCAGGTGGGGTTGACTGTCTGTCATCCTTCTGAGGTCGGCAAAATGAGTGTCAGCTTTCTTGTATTCTGTGTTAGAGTGGTGACACGTCCAGGATTGTGCCCAATAGCCAAGGAGACTGCTTAGGCAGTACCAACGGTCTACACAGAGTATGGTCCTAATGGATGGATAGGCATCAACAAGCTACATATAATGAACAAACGGTTTCAAAAGGAGCACGTCACCACCATTAGATCATTGACATTGCCTCAGACATGGCAATAAATGTGCTCCCAGCTTGCCAGCTCGATGACAAAAAATTCCATTTGCATTTTTGCCTCCTGCATCTCTGCGGGCACAGGAAACTTGCTTGTAATCATCAAACCACTGCATATCAAGAGATTTGGATCGTCGTTTTAAATGTTGTGCATAAAACAATATACTCAAACTTCCACTTTATGTTGTTGTATATCACCTCTCCTCCTGCTCCCTCTGGCCTATCCAATTCCTCAGGGTCACACATCTTCTTCCAGGAACTCTCTCTCTAAAAAAAAAGTTAAGCTTCCTGCTCACCTACATTACTTTGTTTGCCTCTTTTCTCCTGCTTGCGGAGCCACATTCCTCAGTCTGTTCAATCCCACTCTCCCCCCCCAGGGCTTTAACCTGGCAGAGTACCAACACCTCAGATTATCCTCCTTCCTGTAATCTTGTCTTGTTTAATAACACTCCCCAACTCCGTTCCTCTCCTTTATCAACTTGTTAACATCTCCACGTTGCCCATCTATAAAGACATTCCCTTCTATTAGTTGTTACCTTACTCTTCCACAAATCTCGATTTTGTGGATATACAAAAAAATTGATTTACTTCTTTACTTGTACGTTTTTTTTTGGTGCAAGCTTGAGAGATTTCATTTTCATAAGGATCAGACGAGTTCTTGGGTTCGAAATCTCAACCGAGATCATAAACTTGTGATCCCGGTGTTTCATCAATGTGTGTGCCATCCTTCGGATTGACGTAAAACCGGTCGTCCCGTCTGCTCGCATGAGTTGGTGGATGTTAAAGATCCCCATGTCGTCCTTCACAGATAAGGCAAGCCATCACCAGCACCCTGGCCAAATTGTAAATTCCTTCCCTATCCTGAGAGGGCATTCCATCAGCGGCACAGCCACGCCCTCAACAAACGATGCTACCCTGTAGCCTTGTGCTGCAAACGAAACCAGACCACCTATGTGAAACTTATTCAAGTTACCAAGACTGTGGTTATAAAATAATTTATTAAACCAATTGTATTACATCTCCAAATTTGTCTTGCAATCCCTAACTCAAAGTTTAATGGCAATTTTCAAATGGACTAATGACTAATCCTACTATTAATGAAATCAATACAAGTTTTGTCACGGCACGAGGTATCATTGTTGATCCCACCTTGCAGGCTCGATGACAGAAGACGCCATTTGCATTTTTGCCACCCCCATCCCTACCCTGGTTAGAATCCCATGTGAGCACAGGCAACTTGCTAGTTACTTTAAAACACCAGGCTCGATGATTGTTTGAAATTTGTCAGCTGGTGTCCATCAATAAAATTTGTCAAATGATGTCACCGTATGTAAAATTTTAACTCTTACACGTTCTTAATTACCATAGAAAAAAAATATATTGCTCACATTTTAGAAGTATGTACCGTACTGCACATCACTTATTGAAGTCCAACTGAAAGAACAAAATAAAAAAGTGAAGTCATCAACTTGCTTTATGAAGTGTAAGTGAGTCATGAATCATCATTCATTGCTCAAATGATGACGTTTGATGTTTATTTTGCGACGTAGTTTGGATCGTGACTTTGGAGACAAATTTTAAAATTAAACGCATCTTACCGCATCACGTGACCAACATTCAAACTGTGCAACATGTTGTTCATCAATTGGACAAATGCAGGTGTTTAGGGCCATTGTGAGCTTGTTCAGAGTTTATTCAATGATAATCATTGGGTTAAAACATGGAACATACAAGGGTGAAAAAGGAAAGGTAAGGGGGTCAGAAATTCGATTTCATCCTCCCAACAAGCCTGGTGTTGGCTTAACGGTTAAGGTGGCTGGCTTAAGATCCTAAGGTCTTGATAGTGGAGCAAATAAGTGTAATTTTATGGCAGAATCGTTCAAATGGTGATACAAGCATGAAATTTGGTACGAACATTCCTTCAGGGTCACTCCAAGAAAAAAGTGCTAGCCACGTGGATTTTCAACATGGCGGCCATTTTTTCCAAGCTGGCTGCCAGGGTATGAAAAAAACAACTTTAAACCATGAGTGATTCTTGAGTGTATTGATCGATTTCATGAACCAATAAATCAATTTTAGGACTTACATAACAATAAAGAAGTCAAATGACAACTATTGTGCATGCTTTGAATACAAGTAAATTGGTTCTCATCGCGTTATAGATGCGGAAGGTTAGAATTGTTGGAGATCTTGAACAGAGCTTGTATTTTAATTGCTCAAAATAGTTATTGCCCCTCCAAAGGACTGCTAATGCTGGGGTGGCAAAGAGGATGAGCTCTCTTTGCCTACGAAATGCCCCAAATGGCAAGCGAAACAAAGCCTCTGGCAGTCAAGCTCCAACTCTAGCCTTCTCGTGGTGGGGTGTTTCCACAAATAGTGGTGGTGCAAAAGACGAATCTCTGGCGCCTGAAAACCAGACAGCTCTGGGCAGATGAAGCTCATTAGGAGATGGAAAACTCCAAAATAAAACCACTTGCGACCAAAATGCAGTCACAAGGATATATAGGACCCTGACATTGTAACCATCAATGGTGGTGGACACCAGCCAATATCGACTAAACACAAAAAAAAAAAGAGTATGTCATGCACTGCCAGGGCACACTGGTGGCATATACTGCTGTGCAACTCAGCATGGGGTTCAATGTCGGCTAAACCGTGGGTTTAGTATCCCAAATGCTAACTAATGCACCCCTCAGATGTTAGAGAGCCGCACCTGAACCGACAGGATGTGCCAGCGCGGGAGAGCTCAGCCATGAATAACGGGGGTTTTACATGTAGTTATCCGGATGGTGTACAGATCGCACGGGATTTAAATGGCATTGGATGAACGATCGGGCTAGGTGTAGGGCAAACGCATGAACCGAGCTGTATCCCATACATCAAAGTGCACGAAGGCAAGGTGGTTTAAGGATAAACCCTCGACCTTGCCATTGCTAGTCACAAATTATGGATACTCAAGCAAAATCAAAACCACAAATAAACTGGAGGAAATGTTGCCTCTGTCAGAAGGACACAGAGGAAACATTAATGTCACCATGAACAAACAGCGACAGTTCAGAGGGCATTCTTTGAGAAAGTCAAACAGCTCACATTGGTAATGGAGGAAATGGGTAATCCCTTTGAAGAGGAGTCAGGAGATCTTACGCTCGACACAAAGGACATCGCGGATCCTTCCGCTGCTCAGCTAATTGCGACGCGTCACGAGAGAGGGAAAGAAAAGTTCAATTCCTTCATGGCTAATCTACAATGTGAGAATGACTGCTCCTTCTCCCAGCCTATCAAAAAGAACAGGATAAGCTTCTTCAAAAATGAGCCAAAGTCTGCAAGCAAATCCGAGACAGTTACTGAAGGAAGACTGCCATTTGTTTTCCCGCCTCTTCATCTCCTGCGAAAACAGACAGTGTGACGTGCAAGAGTTCTTCAAACACAAAAAACCAGTCTTTTCCGGCCTCACTCAGTAACAAGGGGAACTACACACATGTACGAAATCGGATTCAGTGGATGTACTACAAGCCAAAGTGACGCTTCCAGAGACAAAGCCAGAATCTGACGTACTCATTGTAGATGGAGCTGTGCTGGTAAATATCGTAGCACCACGAACAACAAATACATTTGAAGAGTATGCCAGAAAGAATATTCTTCCTAAAGTCGAGTACTACAGCACAAAATAAAAGAGAACGGACATCATAATTGATGTGTATCATCAGTCCAGCCTGAAGTCAGAGGCAAGATCTCAACGAGGAAAGGCCGTCAGGAGAGTAACAGCGACAAGTAAAACTCCCTCGAATTGGAAAAGCTTCCTTAGAGATAGCACCAACAAAACAGAGCTATTTAATTTCCTTGCCGATGAAGTGTCTGAAATGACAATGGGCAATCCAGTTATCATGACTAAAGGAGAAAATGCCATCACCACCACCAGTGACACCAGCGTTAACCTATAGGAAGTGGCCCCATGTACCCATGAAGAAGCAGACATGCGAATATTCTTACATGTTCGGCATGCAGCCACCGAGGGATACAAGTCTCTGATGATTGAAGCTAATGACACGGACATTGTAGTTATTGCCATATCCCTTATGCCTTCGCTTGCCGCAACAGGTGTTGAAAAAATGTGGGTTGCATTTGGCAAAGGGGAGCACAAGAGATGGATCCCTATCCACTAAATTATGTCTGCCATAGGACCAGAGAAAACGAGTGGGATGCTCTTCTTCCATGCCTTCACCAGTTGTGATGTTGTATCAGCTTTCAATAGCAAAGGGAAAAAGACAGCATGGCAGACATGGAGTGTATGTGATGAAGCGTCAGTAATCTTCACGAAACTTAGTCAGTGCCCATCAAAGATTGAGGGATCTGATCTAGAAATCCTGGAGAAATTTGTGGTCCTGATGTATGACAGATCAAGTTCAGTTGCGTCAGTGAATGAGGCGCGGCTTGCTTTCTTTGCACGAAAGCAGAGGTCATATGATTTAATTCCACCAACACAAGGAGCACTCACGGAACATGTCAAGCGAGCTGCATATCAAGCAGGACACATTTGGAGCCAGGCAATAGTCCGCCAGCCAGAAGCTCAGTGTCCATCCGAATGGGGTTGGTTCAAAGAAGATGACTCGTGGAAGGTCTTCTGGACTGCTCTTGCTCCCATAGCTAAAAGCTGCCAGGAGTTAACGAAATGTGGATGGAAGACACAATGTAGTGGAAGGTGCAAATGCTATCGTTACGGACTAAGTTGTACCCCACTATGCAGTTGTTCTTGTCAGACCTAATCAGAACAATGAACATTGCAGGGCAGAAAAACATGGTGGCCATCTTGGAAAATGGCTTGCAGTTGTATCTCATAAAGTGACCTAAAATAAATATTTCTGCCAAATTTCATGCTTGTATAATTCTTTGAACGATTGTTATTGTTATCTGTTCTTATTTTGGGTGGTCGTCTGGTGGCCATCGTGGAAAATGGCAGCCATGTTGGAATTTCAAGTGGCTTGCACTTTTTTCTCACAAAGTGACATAAAATAAATATTCCTGCCAAGTTTCATGCTTGTATAATCATTTGAACAATTGATCTTGTTAGCTACTCCACTATGAGTTTAAGTCCCTGTTATATCGTTGAATTAACACCAGGTGGGTTGACCCAGCCCATCATCCATCCGAGGTTGACAAAATGAGTACCAGCTTACTGGTAAAGGTGCAATGCATCAGTGGCTCAGGTGCTCCCCCAGAAAATGAAGCAGCCAAGCAGCCACATGTTGCATACGAATAAATAAATCCTCCTGACAGGAAGTAACCACACCTGGGCAGGTTGAGTTATTATGAAGCTGATAATACAAGGAGAGCCAAACTAGCATCATTTTTCAAAAGCCAATGTTGAGCGGTTAACATCGGCCTGTGATCTAGCGGCTTATTACCACACTGGTTATAAAACAGGTTTATTACGTTTGATAAAGGATTTAGGGCAATCCACACAACACCCAGGCAGTGCTGTGGCTTGGCTGTCCAACCTGTACTTAGATAATATGTGAGCTGCAATAATAACACAAATTTAGCCCTCCAGGAATCCCAAATGAACTCAATCGTTGGCACGACAAAATGACAGGAACATGAGGCACATCATTCCTTAGAGATTAATCAATAATCGTTCTCAAGTCACAAACACAAATCAATCACTATTCCTCTGTAGGCACCAAAATATTGTTGTAGTATTCGCGCCCGCCCAGCATGCGAATGACCGCGTTTCACCAATAGCAGCCGGTTCGCCCACCGAACGGACAATCCAGTCGTGACTTTCTGCAATGGCGTCAGAAACCAGTCACGGATGGGTTTTCAATCCCACCACAACCTTGTCAGTCCCCTACCCGCGCTACAGGGTCCGATCGCCAAATCTTCGATTTACCTAATTATTCGCGCAGGTAGATTACCGAGAGGTTGTACCTCAACGGGCCGCTTGGAAACGAGCCGCTTAAGCAGCCCGCTTCCTTTTGGGATAACCGAGCGGGGTAATATCACGCAGTCCCGTTGGACCCGATCATTTTACCGGCTATTTAAAAGCCAACTAATATTCCGCAATACAAGATGGCATTTCAATGGGGGCATGGACGCAACGAACAGGTTTACATTTAAACCAGCACATTTATTTACTCTGCGTATGCAGGAACAATCATGTAGTCATTCAAAAACACCAACATGCACGTATACAGAACAAGCAATGAATGCGGCACGGCACGTGGGCAAGACAAAGCGCTACAACCGTGTAGAAGTAATTATTAATGTACAGTCACTTACGGGACTCGGTGCCACAACATTCATTCGAAAGAAAAGCAGGAAAAAGACCCCATCAAAGGCAATGGGGTCAGACTGGACCTCTTAGGTCTTTATGGCGTGGGACTTGGCAGACCGAACGAGTCCCATGAGACCGTTGCAGGTTACCTGCACCCTCGTGGTGTCTGGCTTGGGCGACTTACGACGTCCTGTCCCCACAGCAGCTAGCGTAGCCGCGATCGAGCTCGGGCCTTGCCAAGCGGCCGGGTGATTCGGTCTCAATCGGCAACTCGTTTGAGAGGCATGAACGGGTCTTTTCTCTCTTAGAGTTGATGCTCTGTAAGAACCCGTCCGTCCCTCAGTGATGCTCGAACTGCGCCGAAGCCCGATCACCTCAGACCGCCTGCCGCTGGCTGGCGAGCTCTCTCCGGCTCTCTCCACACGAACGCGCGGTTCTGCGCTACACAGCAGGCAAGGCTGCGCCTCCAGCTCAAGTCTCCTTCGCGACGCCCGGACTCTCCACCAACTGCAAGCTCCAAGCTCCCGACTCCGCCACGAGCCCAGACTTCCACGCAGCTCCTTGGCTTCTGGCTTCCTCCCGACTCCCCGACCTCTCCAGACTGACTCAGACCGACCGATCAACTCGACTCAACCCAACTCGAACGCGAGCTTGGCGCTCTGCTCGTCCTTTTATAGGGCTGGTGAGACGTGGTTTGGCCTCCGATCCTCGACCTCTGACCTCTGACCTCTGCGCGGAAAGCGGACGTGCGCGAGATCACCAAGCTTGATCCGACGAGCAAACGTCCCGCATCGGCCTGCAGCGACGCCGCTCGATGCGGACTCGCCGCGGCTGGCGCAAAGATGGCGTCGTTTCGGAGACGAAGGTGAGGCGATGTTTGTGGTATGGAGATGTTTACGGTTGCTGGCGAAGTGGTGAGGATGGCGTGGTTTGGTGAGAGGCAGGTGTGGTTGTGGTGGTGGAAGGCGGTTGGTCTGAAGCGGTTGTTGAGAGCGATGTTGGTGGTGGTGGTGGTTGTTGAGAAAGATGTTGGTGGTGGACGTGGTTGGTCCAAAATAACGATAGTAAAGAATAACGGCTAACTCAAAGATCACAGCCTGGTTAACATGAATAGTTCCCTTTAAACAACGGTGGGGAAATCTATCTGGACACGGACTTATCGGCCTAACTGATCTCGGGACCTTTATGGTGTTCTGTCAATTTCCACAGCCGTAACAATACACACACACACACACATATATACATATATATATATATATATATATATATATATATATATATATATATATATATATATATATATATATATATATATATATATATACATACATACACACACAGATACAACACAAACAGACACAGCAAGAGAGGAAGTCAGGCAAGGGAAAAGACCTTCAAGCTGTTGAGGAACTCGTTCAGTGCAGCACAAAAGCGGGCCAGAGAGGCAGCTTCAAGGTGCAGTAGAGACAGGTTTCATACCCAGAATCCAAGAGTCTCACTAGAACGAGGAGTAGAATAGAGCAGAGTGCAAGAGTGCTTTCTGTAAGGTGGCTGCCTTCCACAACCCAACAGCCGCCTTCCACACGGAGATGGCAACAAACCAATGGCCACCTTGGACATCTCAGCGGATGATAACAAAGCAAAGGTCATCTTCTACGTGCCGATGGACAGCCACGTGGAGGGGTTGGAGAATGAGAGGAGAGCATAAGGTGGGGGAGGGAAGGGGAAGGAGGATTGTCAGGTAGGAGTGGGGGGGGGGGAGTGAGAGGAAACTCCCTCTGTTGGTGGGGAGACATGCCATGCCACCTCCTCTCCACCCAACCCCACCTGGTTTAACAGGATAAGTGGACGCGACATCTGAACTAGATAATGTCCAAAATCAGACAATGCTCAGCAGCATTCAGACCCCTTACCAGAGGCACTGTTAATACAGGGTAGAATTTCCAACAGCTATTCAAACATGCAGCATATAAAGCCTTTATCTAGCTATTACTCTTTTCCCCATAAATATAATGATAATACGAATACAACCATTGAAATATGTCATCAAAATATACTTTGCAAAGGTCTTTCGACTGTCCTACAGAAAATGCACTTATTAAATGTGTTAATGATCGAATACTCAGTGGGGTTTGTACATATATCACATGCAGGGCAAAGACATCAGTATACAATGTACTTTAACGAGAATTACAAGGACAGTGGACAACTAGAACGACACTCGGTAGAGCGCATACCTCCACCAGGCTGAACAATTAAGGTTTTGTATCCACTGATAAGCCGGATCTGGATCTGGACCTGAACCAAAATCGAACCGGATTGGTGTCACCGAACCAACTCGTACACCAAGTGGATCCATACATTTTTGAGATATCCTGCTGACAGACAGAGACAGGGGTGAAAACAACCTCCGTCAACCTTCGGCGGCAGAGGTAATGAACAGCTACTTGGTTTATATTGGATTTGAACTCTGGTTCCCCATATCAAGAGCCAGGGGTACAGATGGGAACCATAACAGGGCAAGCCATTACCATATTAACACCTCATAGGGATTCTGTGCGTGTGGAATCATTAGGAAAGCTGCAGATCAATTTTCGACAATTATGTACACATTTACCTCCGAGTGGGACACATTATTATCCAGGAGTACTCAAATAGAAACAGTTCTTCATGGACAGTCCTGTTTCACGCACCAAGCTGCACATTTTGAATGCACCTGTGAAGATGAGGATTTCTGATATTGTACAGGTGGTGCATATAACAGAAACATCAATACATGATTACCAATATGTATTGTGTCCTGTAAGGTTGGGGGGGGGGTGGGGATGGAGGGAACAAAAATATTTAAGAAAAAAAAATTCAACATTACTGATAGCCACATGGTCTCTGAATCAATGGAATACTAGAGTGTGTTAAGTTACCAGGTTTCTTGTCGAAAGCTTGCCAAGTGGCTTTCGCACTATCTGCCACGATCTTTCCGGGGAAAACCACACGTCCAAGCTGGCCTCCAAAGCCAGTCGCTGACTGGGCAACCTCCGTCGTGCAAAGTCCTTGGCACACCTGAGCTCCTGAGCACATATAAAGCTTTCATCCGCATCCTGGTGGAGGACTGCTCTTCCCATGGGTTGGTGCTCCCACCTCTCAACTTTCTCGGCTTCACACTGTGGAAACCAAGGCATTTAGGATCATTGGTATCTCCCATGATGAGGCTGAGTCTTTGGGTCTCTTACTGCAGGAAGGTCGGTGGTCTTCGTCTTCTACAGTCTCCTCTCCGGCCTTGCCCTCCCCCCCCCCCCCGCTCTGTCTGAGATATGTGGTGCACCTCATGAAACCTCTGAAAATACAGACACAGATCTGTCAGACACTATGGATACAGTCCCTCTCTCTCTAAGGGACAGGGTGCGAGATCTAGCAGTGAATGCATTAAATCATACAGCTCATCATGAAGCTGGTTAAATTTGGCACATTCCTAAATATTTTGCACACTCACTTTAACTCTCCAAACAGTAAAAAAAGATAAGTTTAATGCTGTGGAAATTTCACATTTTCTTGTGTATCTATGGAGACGGGAACATAGCCTTGCTTGCTTAAACTAAATAGGTATGTCCACTTAGTCATAAAACTTATTATTTCTTTAAATTATCAGGTTTCACAACAGATTTTGACACTTATTTATTGTCAAAATATCCGATCCTCAAAACCGGAATAATATTCCGATGATATACTGTACTTTAATTAGTCCGTGAGAGTAGATCGTGGAAAATCATAAAATCACTCCAAGCTCCCAATTTGAAATCTATAGTACTTACAAAAGCAATGTGTTAGCTATGATTATCAGGAATTCAATAATGAGTGAGGAAAGTGAAAAAATAAAAATCAAAATAAGAAACTTTATCGTTAATAAATCGTTGTGACCTGTTACAAGTCAAGGCATGGTTGAGCAGGCCAAAAAAAAAACATGGCGGCTTCAGACCCCAGCGGGGTTACCCAAGAAATGCCTTAAGACCCCAGAGAGTGAGGTGGCTGAGGATCGCCTGCTGAAGGATGTAATTAAATAATACCGTTAATTATCTTCAAAAGGGGTGTTTTAATTAACCCAAACACCCAATTTTCACTCCTGCACTTCCTAGGAGTTTTCTTAGAATGCATGCAAAGTTTCAGGCTGCGAGGCTGTTATAATTTTAGAGTTATAGAGGAGACACACACACTTTTATGAGTATAGATAGACTGTTTTTTTTCTTTTCTTTTGTCGTGACCATGCCAGTTAGGTTAATTCCCTCGACCCAATTGTCCTGGACGGGTGGTAAACACCGACCTGGACGGATAGCCGAACGATTTCCCTTGGAGGCGAACAGCCGAGTTCCTTTGAGATTATGGCGCATGCGGGACCGGAGGCGGCGAAGCACGTACCAGAAGCGTTTACCAGGACGGAGGCACGAGGGTTTGTACTCGAGCCCACAATGAATAGACAGACTCAAGCAACTTTAATAAACATGAAATCAAATATTGATCATGGAAATAATGAAACGGGAGGTAACCTAAATTCATATTTGAGGCACCTCCACACAGTTACAAAAACATACAAGGTGAATTGAGATAAAACAAAAGAAAAACCCCTCCTTTATTCTGGCACTTAGCTTCAGGTCCAGAAGTGATCTTTGATGAGCTTTTGGGTCGAACCGCGTTGTCCTGCTCGAGAAACAGCACCTGAAATTGTGCCGAGCCACTCTGGCGGGAAACGTACGCGAGGTATTCATGTGGCGGTATTCAACTCCAGGGCTCAGAAACTGTTGTGCAGCTTCTTTTCACTAGCGAGTATGCCGACCGCTCCTCTCTTGCACCAGGTCCGTTCATCACGATCGCCCTCCTTCCTCCTTGAACAAACAACGGGCTCACACCGAGTTATTGCTGAAAGATGCGCTCTTCTTCTCTTATCAGACACATACATGCTCTGTGACAGCCGAACAGTAGTGGCGACCATTTTTCTCCAGTGGGCCAACAAATTCACCTCAGCATGAACACCAGAATCATGCAGCCTTCTTCACCGTGTCGAGGAGAAGCAACCGTAATGCCCTTCTCTTCTAACTTCCATCTCCTCCCTCACTCCTCCACCTAACCTACTGACGTCATGCCCATCCATCATCCACCCCAGGGGCGTGGTTTGCTAGTTGTCATTTCTGGGGGTGGGGTTTTTGCCTGCTTGGAACATTCGACTTGGTGGTTGTTGTTTAATTCTTTTTTATCACGGTTTTGTAAATGCAACAACATAAGAAAAGGTCACAGGGGACAATCACACACTGGGAGAAATTATCTTTAAACGCTACCTAATTAACACAGCACCCCCCCCCCCCCATGCAGTGACATGTAACAATCTTAAGCTGGCCATTTTCCATACAATTTACATCGAGATGTCTCCTGTTTGTCCACGTACCATGATACACAATACAATCCTACCTTTGTATGTATGCGCGCGCGCGCACGCACGCACGCACGCACGCACGCACGCACGCACGCACGCACACACACACACACACACACACACACACACGGTTTCCCGGTAGTCCCAGTTGCCTGGTTCAAACCCGGTGAGTTAATTCAATGAAACTGTAACGGTTCTCTTCAATCTCATTATTCCCTCTAGGTCAGTGCCTAATGTCATAATGCCGTATGGATTACAAATCGAAATCAACCCAGTGTTACGCCGATTAGGCGCCGCACATTGTGTGCAAATTCGGCCGAGTGAGCCAGACTTGCGACGTGGTCCAAACATGCATTGTTGAATCACTTTTGCAGTCACTCCTCATTTAATGGTCTTGGCCCCACGTGTCAGCGATGATGCGCCATGTACCTCCCACTCATCATTGGCCGAGGGGGGCTGGTTGATGGTCGAAAGGACGCGCCCCCCCCCCCCCCCCGTGTTGCTGTTATAAGATGCCTTGGAGGGATGGTGTGAAGCCGAGGAATTTCCCACCCAGCAAGCAAAATGCTAAAAAGTAATATCAAAACAGACAATGGAGGACAGAACGGGGTCAAAAGGTTTGGTAATTTTAGACACAGACATTTGGAAAGAGAGATGTCATCTTACTCAACATATAAGCGACAAATGTCTTGTATCACAATTAATTACCTTATGCTTATGCTAGACATTCACTTTAATGAAATAACTGCTCTATTCTAAGCATTATTAACCCTTAGGAGCCATTTCCCCCACATAACATGCATTACGAGAGAGGTACCCGTGTTATACATAGGAGGGAGCACAAATGCAAACAGACAATGTAGAAACGGCGAATGCCAAACCATGAACCAATAAATTCCACATTCCTATGACACCTTCAGTCGAACGTCAGGCACAGACAGCTGGTTCATGAAGGACTTGGCCAAAAAAAAGACTTCCTGCAGCTGACCCCCAACAGAAGTAAGGTGGGTAATATTACTATGATGTCAATGGCGAAACTACAAATGCCGAATCCACGAATGTCACGGGTGGAAACCATCACATAATTTCGTTCTCCTTTAAACTCAATCTCTCTTTATTACCATTCCAATCACAAATTAATACTAAAACCATTAGTATAACAAAATACAATGTTACAAACACTTGTTAGGTAAACAAAGAGAAACGCCATTCTGAGGTTACATCCGGATCGAAACTCAAAATCATTATTGTATTGAGGTATTTATTAAACCTTCCACCCACCTTAGGACGTCCGCTGGGACCCCAAAACGTTCCACAGAAGGTTTGACGGGGCTAGCCCCAAAACTGAGGGACTACTTCGGGGACGAACAGACGGACGGACACGCCTGCTGTATAATCTAGATTAAAGCACAAACGTAACTCATTGTTTCTCCTTGTTACACAATTCCATAAGCAATTTAGCTTGAGTTAAATTTGTAATGATATATAATTTTAACAAACATGTTCGGAATAAAATCTTTACTTTTTGATTCAATGCATATTAAGCAGTGTTTTACAATAAGAGCTGACAGAGTTTAAACCCATCAGACCAAAAACAAAAAGCAAACAAACAAACAAAAAGACTTGATCATGATCTGTTGGGCAACTGCAAACTTGAGTACACAGCACCTGTTCTTAAAACGAAGAGTTGTTGAACATGCAAGATCACACTTCCCAAAACAGAAACGTCAAACATTTCTCAAGGCAATTCACCATGGGCGTATAGTTTCAGAATATTCTCGGTAACCAGGCTTACCATTAATGTCATAGATGACGTAATAAAGGGACTACACAAAAATGTGCACAATGTCCTTCACTTTCTGGACTTTTTCCGTTCAAAATAACTATTTTATAAAAAGATGTTCAGGACAACAAGAAGGACAAGCTGTTCTCAATTCCATAGGTTCTGATCATTTGTTCAGAAAATATCAGTTACAGTTGTAAATTGAAGCACGGTGAACTGAATGTCATTGCTGTGCGGCGAATTGGCTCGAGACGAGCACAAGACATTTCTATAAAAGGCGAAAAGATGTCTTTGAAAAGCCACTCATTGTCAGAAAGGCCAAGTAATGTGCTACCAACCAGTGTTAGGTGGTGGAACAGAACTTGGACTCCACATTTATGGGAGCAAATTGCAAAGGTTCGGTAAGTTTGTCCACATCAGACCATGGCAAATTAACTTGTGAATAAGAACTACTTATTTTGGGTTACGATGCACTGAAGTGACACCCATTATATCCCAACTACACATAGACATTTATTCCAACGAGAACAAGCATAATTATTCTTTTCAACATGGGTGTTCACCATTCGTGAGAGATCAACGTAGGTGTCAGCGTGCTCAATAAAACTAAACTTAGAAAGTTATTTCAATAGTGTTACAGCTCCATGTTTTCTTCCTTTATCAATTTTTTTTTTTCCTCGAAGATCATAATATTTATATCACAACTTGGTAGGAGTTTTTTTTTTCTGACCGCCGCATTTGCAAATCCATGAATGGTGTGTATTTAGCATCTCCGAAAGCTGCTCGAGTCACACATAGTGTAGCCAAAGCTTCTGCAGTGACGCGTGATGTCTAAGAATAAACTGAAAGATGGAGGCACGGATGCTAAATGTGGGAGTCTTGTGCAATGCCCTCCACTCTGTGCAGTTTTTGATGAACAGTATTGACAACTCAAATGCTCCCTTGCAGAAGAACCACATTGTCAATAATCAAGCTGGCACGTTTACAGATCTCAGGTGTTTAAATTAATATATTATTGCTTTGGCCGATAACCAAGGGCACAGGTGGTTGAAACGTCCATGCTCTATAACCTCAAATATCTTTCCCATCGCCAATTTGATCCAAGGAATATCTGCATACATCAGCAGTGATTTTCATCTCCTACACCGAGACGGAAGCACAAGGGCCATCACTCACGTCGCAGATGGGTCGGGGGTCTCCGTTTTCTATCGCCCCCGTTTTGGACTTGCACCCTCAATTCCCCTCAATTCCAGAAACCCCCTGCTCTCCTCCACATTTTCTTAAATCACTCTTCCCCTCCAGGTTTCCAAGGCAGCTGTTCACCGCCATCTCAGATCATCCCCCATCAAGAACCATGATCTTTTCTATCCTGGTTAACCTTCCCCAAGCCCATCCTCCTTCCAAGTTTCCAGTTTTCCCTCCTGAGAGTTTACTTCTGTATCCATTTTGTCCACCCCTCATCCTCATTCTTTTTCTCATCTCTCATCTTCGAAGTCCCTCAACTCTGCTGTTGTGCGTTTCCCTTTTATTTCTCCTGCTGTTCGTTCTATTCTGTTACGCCCTGATCTGTTCTATGTTGTCGCTCCTCCACAAGCTTCGACTGTATTTAAAATAAAATAAAAAAACACAGCTTGTGAAATCCATCGTCTCAATGTTGAAGCTGAAGGAGCAATATTACACATTAGTTATACCAAATGAGATTTTGGATTCATCCACCACATGCACAGAAAATCAGATCATATCCCACAATCCGACAACACAATAAAACAGCATCATTGCGGTCTTGCTGCAATCATGCGTCAATATTTGTAAACATGCCAAGAAATAACTGCATTATTTTAAAAGGCAAAAAGTTGTATGAC
>NC_140974.1:63878179-63948179 GCF_056783735.1 Eptatretus burgeri
GAGCGACAATCGGTATGTGGAGCGATGTAAGAGGCCGTGGTATTTGATGCCACAACGTGCATTTGGAAGAATGCGAAATGATAAGAAGATTTCCCAGTCGTGTCCATAGTTCAAAGTCAAAGTGGTTTTTACGTTTTTTGATTAATAAATACCATCTTGTGTTTTCTCTGTTGTAAGAATTTCCTACTTTTCCATTCTACAAATCTCCTGTCGAGGTTTAGTTATTGATTTATTTATTTTATTTTTCCCTGGAATGTTGCTCTCCCGCCTGTAATGATTCGTTACGTCAGAGGCGGTGGTTTATTCCACGGTGATAAAGCCCCTATTCATCAGCCTGGAACATCTTGTAATCGTTTTGTCACAGTGTGACATTCAAGAGCACGGGGCTTTTGTGGCCTTGTAGTTGCTGGATATATATGTATATGTATATATATATATATATATATATATATATATATATATATATATATATATATATATATATATATATATATATATAATCTTCTTCTTCTTTCGGCTGCTCCCGTTAGGGGTCGCCACAGCAGATCATCCGTATGATCCGCATAGTGATTTGGCACATGTTTTACGCCGGATGCCCTTCCTGACGCAACCCTGGTCGCCTCTTACGACACAGGGATATGGTACACCTATTTTAACCGGGGTATACACCGGCCCAGTACACTGGTACTCATTTCGCCGACCTCGGAAGGATGACGGGCTGAGTCAACCCCCTGGTGTATTAATTCAGTAGCCCAACGGGGCTTGAACTCATGACCTTTTGGATCCCAAGCCGCTGCCATAACCACTGCGCCAACACCAGGCGATATATATATATATATATATATATATATATATATATATATATATATATATATATATATATATATATATATATATATATATATATATATATATATATATATATATATATATATATATATATATATATATATATATATATATATATATATATATATATATATATATATATATATATAATTTTTTTTTTTTTAATTTATTTTTTTTTTTTAGGCTCTTGTGTCCCCCAAAAAGTTGTGTTGGGTACTGAGGATTTGAGGAGTGATCGAGGGGAATGAGGAAGGAAAAGGAAGCGGGCTGTGAGATGTAGATTAGAAAGAGAAGAAAATTCGTTTTAATTTATTTTTAATTTTTTGCGTACAGAGTTGAGTCTCGTGGAAGAGCTAGAACACTGGATCAGGATGTAACAAGACAAAAGGAATAGCAGAGAGAGGGGGAGACACGACATGCTAACAGTTGAAGGACAAGGTAGGACACCTGGACAGACATAACAATGGGGGTGGGGGGGGCAGGGAAGGAAGGGTTCCTGGTGTGGACAAGATGGATACAGGAGGAAAGAGTGTCACGATAGAAAATTTGGAAGGAGGTGAGATGGGAGAAAAGAGGAATGAATCTTTGGAGGTGAGCAGTGATCCTGGCTTTAAGTAGTTTCACCAGAAGGAGGTTAATGGTGGACCGTGTGTATCCTGCAGAAACCTTGGCAGAAAGACACGGAAAGAGCAGAGGTTGCAAGAGCAGAAAGGAAGTGGTAGAAGACAGAAGACAGACCTGTCTCTAACGGGAAAGTGATAGTCCTATAGACTCAGCCTCAGCTCGGAAGGTTCAAATGATCTTGAAACTTACCGTGGTAGTCAAAATTCATTTTGCAGCGATTTACCATGTTTAATTTTCCCAAGAAAATAATTGTATGTCAGATAATGAGATGGATGTAACTTCATAAACTTTTTATTTACAGCAAAGTTGATTCATTGGTCAAAATGTCATGACACATTTGTCTGATGCTACTACTACAATAATGTTCCCAATTATTGCCACACTCATTTGGGGTTGGCCAGGGGAAAGCCTTCGGCCCAAGTCTGTCATGAACCGGATGACCGGGTCTTGTGTTCGACTGAACGTGGCAGCAATTTGTCATTTGTTCGAGTGTGCTGGTGCTGTCGTCGTCGTCGCCGTTCATACACTGCACGTGGCTGCCGATGAGCATCAGTTCCTGCAGAGGAGTGGCTATGCTACTGATGGTCAGTGCCCCCTGTAGGTGAGAGCAGGAATTTATAATTTGTTCAGTGTGCCGGTGATAGCTTGCCTACTCTTCACGAATAACCATGAGATATTTAACGCTCACCAATAAACCAGTGCTGACGGACTGGCTCTTCAGCTTAATGTCTTGACAATGGACGGCGTACACATTGATACCTCGCCATGCACGTGAAACACCATTAATGGCTGGATCGAGATTCAAGTCCAGGTTGGATCGCTCGATACCTCGAGATTATCCATCCAGCCTGACACATCCATCTGAAAATGTATGAAATAATTGTTTTTTTATATCAGAGGTAAATTAACTTTTGGGCCACCTTGTATATCGATCTCTGAGTGAACAGATCGGAGGGGGTTCAAGGTGTTCCAGCTCGACATGCATTGGAATCCAGTCATTGGAGAATAATAAACTGTGTTTGTGGAATGCTGTGCTGGTTTGCTGATAAAAGGGCACGCTGTTGCATTACTGGTTGCCTTGTCGTCCCAAGAGGCATGTAAAATGAACTTGTACCTACTGCTGAAAACTCCATAATTGGAATGAACAATTGTTCTTCCTCCATGTTTTTGTTTCAAATGAATGCACCGATAGGCATAACCCCTTAGTTAGACCTTTACCCCCTCCATTAGGATCAGGAAAAGTCAAGGTAAGAACATATTTTAAGGGATTCCGTTTCAGGTTTTAAATCTCATTTGTAGTCAAGGTTGTTGGGTTCAATGTATCCATGTTCTTTCAAAAGTATTTTGGCAAAAAGTAAGATGTATAAACAATATTTATCAGCAAGCATTATGGAGATAAAAGATTTACTTTTATTTCACAGAAACTCTGATTTGTTCACAAACGATACATGACACTAAAGTCGATTTTGAAGTTTTCAGTTTACAGGAAGAACTTGATATTTTGCTTTGAAATATAATCGAAAATAGTAATGATTCATTTGAATTTTTTTGAACGAATTATTAAATACTGTGTATATAGCGGTCGAGGCTGGCCTTGAGGTACGCACACTCACCTTTTGAGCTTTCTAGCCTGGTTTTGAATCTTGGCCCAGCTAAGGCCTATTGTTCTTTCCTACCCAACCAAACTATGTTAAGCAATATCCATACATTTAAGATGACTGATCCATCTAAACTCTAAAGAGATAACTTGATGTGATCATTCTTGTGAGGTGTCTCAAACCATATTTGCATAAGAATTGGAATTCCCATTTTGCTTATATGTAACTGGGTCTAGGCTCATGGAGGAGCTGAACAACAAAGGGCAGTGTGTTTAAAAAATACTACAGGGTATGGGCGATGGACTTGCAAAAGGAGGAACAACACAAAAACGAGTAACGGTTACATTGAGAGGAACAGAATGAGTGAGTGTAGAAGAAATTGTAGACTTATGCAGGTGACCGCGAGACTGTGATGGACAGCACCTTTGTGAAAGATTTAAGTCGGGTGGAGAAGACCAGCGACACAGGGATACGATTCCACAATCGGGAGATTAAGGGGATGAATGAATGAATGCAGGTGTGCAACCAGTCTGGAATTTGGGAGGGTGAGCAGGTGAGGGTTTCTGGAGAAACGTGTGTGTGATCTGAGCTGGTTTTTGGAGAGGGTAGAGGTCTGAGAGGGCATGAGTTTGTCAGCCTTTCAATATATAATTATTATAACCTTTTGTGTGTAAGCGTTTCATTTGGTAAATAATAAATGTTTAACACTCCTCCACTCTAAACTTTAATTTGGGCACCATCCTCTACTCAACCCACATATTTTCTCTCCCTTTCACCCCCCCCTCCCCCCTTCATTACCTCCACCACTCAAGGTGGACTGAGGTTATGTTTTCACCACTCTTTGTCTGTCTGTGAGCAGGGTATCTCAAAAAGTTATGGATAGATTTAGACAAAACTTGGTGGACAGGTTGGGTGTGTGTGACGAGGACGAAATGATTCGATTTTGGTGAAGATCTGGATCCAGATTCGAAAATTTTTTTTTAAGCAATTCTTCACCATTGGGAGATCGGACCAAAAACGATATAAATCGCGGTCTCAAAAAGTTGTGGCTGTATTCGGATGAAACCTGGTGGATGAGTTGGTTTAGGTGACAAGCCAATTGTATTTTGGTTCACGTCTAGATCCAGATACAGCCTATCGATCAGATACAAAACAAACTGTTCAGCTTGGTGGAGGTATGTGCTGTTCTATTGGCTGCTCTTAGAGCACCCTTATTCTGGACATTTCCATTTGTCTGTCTGTCCGCGAAACTTTGGTCAAGCCTTGGGGCTAAACCACTCAACCGATTCCAATGAAATTTGGTAGGTAGGATCAATATTTCTGGGAATCGTGTGCTCTCGAATATGGGATCCCGGGCCCTAGCAACGGCATAGAAATGGCCCTTTAAAGTGGTCGAAAAATCGAAGCTTAGAGTTCTGTGCGCAATCTATCTCGCTCCCTTCATGCCAATTTGCAGCCCTAACAAAAAATATTTGTAGGAGGAGATAGATTTTGGGTGAGTACATGTCGAACATTTCGGAAACGGTTAATTGCGAATATCTCTAAGAGAAAGAGTCTGATTTTGATGAAACTTGGGTGAAATGTGTACAATGTGACTTGCATGTACACAAAAATGAATGGTTGCTATGCACACCTCCGTTGCTTAGCAACAGCTAAAATACTTTATCGTACATCGTACACTTATTGTGGACTGTACAAAAAAAAATCAATACCTCCGAGGGACCTGTTTTTTTTGTGCCCAAGGAGAATGTCTTATGACTTACAGCATCATATAAAAAAAAAAAACTTTAGCGAATAGATAAATGGAATTACCAGGGCTGCCATTTGTTAGTCTCTTTGGAAACATGCTTGAAATTTCACAAGGCGGGTTTCTGGGCGCAAACTCAGAGGGCTGTGATAATCATATTTATTGTGCTAAATTGATTGATAGCATGTACATGAATATCGGCTTTCGCGTCGGCCAGCTTTCCATCTAGAGCGAGCAGCCATGTCGCCTACCGGCTTGTTTTCTTTTTTCTGTGTTTTCTCATCTTGCTTCACTCTATCACTATCATTATCTTTTTTTTTTTTGTTTGTTTAAAAAAAAAAATTTTCAAGGATTTATACTTCTTCCTTTCTTCCTTCCTATTCCATGCTTGTACTTGGAAACGAGCAATTTAACAATCATATCTACTCAAGAGGGAGTAAGTTGTAATTTTATCTTCTTTTCTGTACCCTTGTTTGCAGCTATCATTAATAAATATATGGTACTCTCACCATAGTCAAGGTCAAAACCTCATCTGGGATATTAATTCTAACCAAGTATTGGTTGGATAGTTTAAAATGGTTTAATATACAAAGTAGTTGCTCCTCCCTTTCTTTGTGCATTCAATAATCATGAGAATACTAGATAGTCCCCAAGAGATCAGATGCACAGCGAGAAATTCTGTTTTCATGTGTTTGCGGTAAAATGGCCTCTTCTTCTTTCGGTATCCTGAAGCGGTTGGCATTGATGTCGAACGGTTTTCATGTTTTTACTTGGAAGTGGTGAGAACTGGAGGTATTGTGTCCATGTTTTCGGAAATTTCCTGCAGGAAGTGGTGGATTTTAATGGCACAGTAACCTTGGTTTATTTCGTGGGAGTGGGTGGAGTGTTTTTCCAGGGAGGAGGTGGGGGGTGGAGTTCCCCCCCCCCCAAAATAACTGATGTACATGATACTTGTCTTAATTGATAAAGAGCAAAATATATATATATTTTTTTTTTTGGAAGTTTTAATAGTCAGTACTGATTAAACAAACAAATGTTGTGTTGAATATTCCAGAAACTTCCATAATTCTAATGTCTATCTTCAATCGTTTGCTGGTTCTTTTAAAAAAAATTTAAAATCTTCACTGGGGATCATGGGGCTGAACACCACAATACCAGTCGAAACGAAAGTAGATACCATTAAGAGGTGATCATCTTACCGGCAGAAAATGTGATAATTGCTGGAACGTAATTGTATTGCTTGAAAGGAGTTTGGGGGTGGTGGGGTGTACGTTTTCTCCAAGTTGTAAAATAAATGAATAAAAAGACTGCATACATACTGTGATGTGAAAATGTAAATAGCTCTTTACTCTTCTCCCTTAATCCATAGAAAAAAGGGTAAACCAAAAGAATGTTTGTCTAACATGCAATTGAATAGAACTTTAACTTTCCATTGTACTGCAGTGCAATATGCAAATAGCATATTTAACTTTGTAAGGGTGAAAATAAACAAGTTGTGTGCTAAATCATACAGACTTCTGGCAATCACATTTCCATTTTTATTATTATCATAAAAAAACATTAGACCTCGCCATTGCGCCAGTCACCGTTTGGCATGGCGAGATACCATAGAGGTATGCGCACTCGCTTCCTGGGTTGCTGTGTTAGCTAGACTGGGTTTGAATCTCCACCTGACTATAAACTACCCTTCTCAAGTGTTTCTCGTGTTTCTCAAGCATCGATGCGTGCCGTCCATCGGAAGGACGTTAAGACCAAGGACCCGTCTGCGAGCATCGGTCGTTGGTGGATGTTGATTATCCTCCCGTGTATGACGAAGAGTATGCGACTTATTTCCAGCATCTTGAAGAAACTGGAGATACCTGCCAGTTGAACGTCTGGCCTGACCAGCCAGTTCCAGAGAGCCATGTGCCACATCCCCCCCTCTCCCATGAACCCCACAATGTGGCTGTTCATGATGGAGATATTGAAATGAATGGAAATCCAAAGTAATTTTCTTCTTGGTAGGTTGTACTCGATTGACTTTACATGCTACTTTTCTTAATTGGTGAATATCAAAAAAAAAATAATAATAATTGTCTTTTGCAAGTTTTAATAGTCAGTACCCATTTAAACAAACAAAATCTGTTGCACACTCCCAAACCAGCTGAATATGTCTATTTTGTCGAAGCTCCAAGAGGGCAACGTGATGCAACGTCATAATGATGGCACTTGTACAATAATATAGTCACTGTAGCATTTGCTATAATCTGACTTTATTTTCACATAAACCCCAAGTTCAAGTCTGGATGGTTCATCAATCACTGATGTGTTGATTTATACGAGCATTTGCCAATTTGTGGACAACAAAGCACAATTAGAATATTCTCTCTACTTTGGTATGCTTTTCCACTTCCCTGGCCTTGGAGGTTCCACTTCTTTTAACTAATGTCTTCATGTGAATTTGCTTGTGCAATATTAATGTGGATGAAGATGACTTTCTCTGTTATAAATAACTCCTAATGAAAGTTAACAGTTGCATAATTATTTAACTGTAACGATGCAAGAGGTGCATGCAGTGCCGACAGTACGTTGGTCTCCATTTTTTGCAGATTATTCCACTTCATGCAGCTTTGCAAAGTATTTCATCCCACTACTGGGCACACAGCAGCTGCGTCATTCTCTGCTGATCCGGAAATTATTTATTAGATACTCTGCTGATGAATGGAACCTGTCATTTCATCCTCCACAATCTGACCATGTGAACGTGTCTCTGCAGAAGGATTGTCAAACTAACCCATCTATCTACTTCCATTTTCAGTCATTGGAAGAGGTTCAGTGTCTTGAACTTCCAGGCCTCACCATCAGCCATGAGCTCTCCTGCGTCGACGACATAGCAAAGCTGGCCTTCAAAACCAGCCGCAGACTGGGCATCCTCCGTCGATCCAAGTTTTTGCTTGGAAAATCAGATCTACTCGGTCTACAAGGCCTTTGTCCGTATCTCAATGGAGTGCTGTTCTCCCCCATTGGCTGGTGCCTGAATGTCACATCTGTCTCTCCTGTTATCTGTGAATCTAAAGGTCTCAACATTATTGGTATCATCACTCGATGCAGGAATATTTGAATATGGACACTGTGGCAGCACACAATAGCTTGCTTTACTTAATTTCATGTTTTTAATTTTTTTTATTTTGACGGTACCATGTTTGACAATTGACTTAACATGCCTTCCGGAGGATGGCGTTAACATTGATCTGCAATCTCCTGCCTCTGAAGCACCAGGAAGAAAGTTCATCAGGAATCGGACCCAGATGAGACTGCTTTGTCCTTTATTTTTTTGCATATCCAATTTTATTGTAGTGATCCCCATAGCCTTTGTCGTTGGAGGGTTGTGTTTACCGAGCGTTATAACAAGTCTAACATTATCTTCTCAAGTGTTGGGTTTTCCTTGTATTGGATGGATCGTGCTGGTTTTGACAGTATTTTGGAGTCCGTCCCAAGCTGCGTTGAGGTTGAAGCGGGGTGGCTGATCTTTCTATTTTTTTTTTCAGTCTGTGAAGTCCCATTGGTGAGTGTTCTTATGATGATAGTTGGTAACACTATCAGTTATGATCCATTGACTCGGAAGATTTATATGGTTCAAGACCATTCCTTGATGTGAATAATTGCAGCCTGAAGAGCCGACGAGACGCTGCTCAGTTGGTTTGGTGAGCAGCTCTGTCCTCGGTGGCGTTAGACATTTTGAAAGTTAAAAGCAATACTTTATAGCTGAGTAGTGGACAATTTGATCATATTCCTGACGAGCCATGTAAATGGAAAGTAGACCTTGTTGGATCAATATGTATGAAGCTCATCACAGAGTGCTTGATTTATGTCCTGCTTCTGTCATCACACTCATATAATGCCTTGTCTTCACTCATGAGTTCTAAATTAGTTTAAGCTCGAAGTAAACTGTCTTCTATGAACATAAATCTGAATTGTGGCACAGCTGTGTGCACCCTCCCCCCCCCCACAGCCACCCAACCCCCCTCCCCCAAGCAAACTATGCTACCCAGAGCCATGTGTTGCCTAACAAAGAAGAAGAAGAGTATATACCTGAAGCACCAGTTTGGAGGAGCATCTTTAGTTCCAAATTGGCTACTGTGAGGTTTTGGTGATGCAAGACTGACAAATCTGGCCTTGATTAGTTCAGAATTTACTGGCCCAGTTGAGTTTCTCATCATTGATAACTTCAGAATGTTAAAGTGGAGAGCAGAACAGTTGATGTTTTTTTGTTGTTGTTGTTGCTTTTTTTTTTTAATACCTCTGCCACTGAAGGTGAAGGAGGTTGTTTTCACACCTTTCTGTTTGTTTATCTGGTTGTGTACAGGATATCTCAAAAAGTTGTTAACGGATCCGGATGAAATTTTGTGGACAGGTTGGGTGTGTGACAAGGATGAACTGATTTGATTTTGGTGAAGATCCGGATCTGATAAATTAAGTGATTCTTCACCGTTGAGAGATGGAGCTAAACCGATATATAGTATGATATCTCAAAAAGTTGGAAACGGATTTGGATGAAACTTGGTGGACAGGTTGGGTGTGTGACAAGGACGAATTAATTCGATGTTGGTGAAGATCCAAATCCAGATGCAAGAATGATTTGATTTTAAAAAGTGATTCTTCATTATTGAGAAATGAAACCAAAAATGATATTGTACTGTATAGCATGATATTTCAAAAATGTATTGGGCCCAATATGTTCTCGTGGATCAGGGCATTACATGGCGGAGGTATGCGCTCGACCGAGTGCCTTTCTAGTTTAAAAAAAAAATTGATTTGGAGGTTCATGGAGGAGTGTGTACACATGTATCGCTACAGGCCAAAAACATTTGTATACTTCATTGTATTTAAATATGAACTTGAAGGGCACTCGGTAGCACGCACACCTCTGCCCCGTAATGCCTGATCCACGAGAACATATCGGGCCCAATACATTTTTGAAATATCATGCTATACAGTACTATATCGTTTTTGGCCCGATCTCTCAATGGTGAAGAATCACTTTAAAAATTCTCGTAGTCTGATCCGGATCTGGATCTTTACCAAAATGTATTCAGTTCATCCTGTCACACACCGAACCTGTCCACCAAATTTCATCCGAATCTGTCCACAACTTTTTGAGATATCCTGCACACAAACACACAGACAGACGGGCAGAAAGGGTTGAAAACGTAACCTCCTTGACCGTCGGTGGTGGAGGTAATTACAAAGCCTTTTTTTTGGCAATGGGCAAAATACATACTGGTTTATGGTATATAGGATTTGAGAACACTATGCAGGCTGCATGCTGTACTATGCAGGTCATAATTACTTGGTATTTGTGTAGTGTAACTCTAACTCCACTGTTTTGCCTGTCCACGCCGGAGCAGTAGCAAAAGTCTTTCGGCCAGACGGGCACAATGTGTTCTATTACCTGGAGGTACTGTATTACAAATTGCAATGAAAGCTTCAAGTGCCACTCGACCAAACCATGATTGGATGAAGAACCACAAACCTATTGAGCCCCTGCTTTGACATCCTGGGGTATATAGTGATTGTCATTTTATGACTGCAACCATAGCCCATGTTAAACTTCCCCTCTCTATGCATATTGACCTGAACTTTTCCAGGTTGCCTTCATTTCAGAACAGATTTAACCTTGTAATGTTGAACACATAAACAGCTACCGCTGCTCACAGCATTCTGCTTTTTGAGTCCACATGTCTGGATTTGGTCCATGAGCTGATTTGGTACCCATTGTTATTTGTGAAACTACACCTGGCATCAACAAGCAGGTACAGTCATTCGTTTTCAGCCGCTGCCACTCGCAACTCGAGCCCTTTTTAGTAGAGCACTGGGATTTGCTAATTGCAAACTGTAACGAGTTGGACAAGCTTCATCACCAAGGTGAACCGTACTGGGATCTTGAATTATAGGTAAAAGACAGCTGTATGTGTTTCCACACTATGGTAAGAAATGATGTTTTGGTTTTTACATTTATCCTTCTGGGTATATTTGTGGAACATTTGCCATCTCTGTGACAATGCACTTGTCGTCCTGAATGTTTTGTCCCCTGCCTCTGTGGTCTGTCCATTTCCCCTTTCACTGAGAAAAATGTCTTGCCTTTTCAAGCATATGTGGTGTTTCTCCATATCCTTAGATTTGTGCGTTTTCTGAAATGCCTGAGTCATAAATGAGATTTGACTGTTGGTACGATGTGAACCGTGATGCAGCCCTTTGTGTATTACCGTACACATAACACTTGCATTTGATCTGCGAACCCTCACTTCAGCAATGTGAAACCTATTTGGTTCACGAAAAAAAATTTTCACGAAAAAAATAAGTGACAACTGTATTCGTTATTGTCTGTCTGTCTGGCTGTCTGTCTGTCTCCCAAGCATAGCTCCGTGGGTTTTGATCCGATCCTGATAAAATTTTGGTGGGAGGTTTATATCATGATCTCGTTGTTCTCCTGACAATGAGTGTGGTGCGCCCATTATGGGTGGAGCCACGCCCAAAAAAACGTGTTTTTAGGGGGTAGCCAATTTCAATTTGCATTTTCTCCAAGGGGGTTTGTCGAATCTGATGGGTTTCGCTATTTGGTTAGCCCAATGGCACCTGCATAGCCCCACGGAGCTCGTTTATTTTATTTTATTTTATTTTTTTCCATTTTCGTCCCAAAGTCAAGGTCACGAACTTAGAAAATTGCGAATTTTGACATAAAAATCATACGACCGCCCAAACTTTGAGAGCAAGGATGACAATATTTTTTTATGCATAATCTTGGTCATTCCCCACCTAAAGTCTTGAAGCCATTTTGCTCTATCTCAAACACCTTGCCCGTGGCACCCCCTTCAAGTTTGTTTTTACACTGATTTCATCAAAGTATGGATAATCCGAAGAGTGCGAAATGCCATATAGCCTATATGATATTGACGTTGTATTGTTCCTGGAATGTTCCAGAGGAAGTTTTGCACCAAAGGTCATAATCCTTGACCTTTGACCTTTAAAGTTCACAAAGGTCAAATTTTCAAAGTTTTGGGAATCGAACCGGGTTTTCGACCTTCTTCGACGAACTAACTCCAATAAGCTATAGCACGTATCCTGTTTCCTTATTTTAATGTCCACAACATTGTTTTGTGACCTTTAAAGGTTATGCAAAGGTCAAATTTTGAAAGTTGTTGAATGAAACCGGGTTTTCGACATTTTGCAGCAAATAACCTGTCACTCGTACCACATCATGTTGATCATTTTTATAACTTGGTCAAAAATTATCACATTGTCTCATCCTTGACTTCTGAAACGATCTACATCGTCAAATACCGCTCGTGAACCATTGTAGTCTTCAGACTTGTATAAAAGTATACCCATTTATGCTGTCTGGTGGTTTTAGGTGTTTGTGCCGCCTCTACTGAGCAATCGTAAGAAGTGATCGTAATTAGCACGTTTGACTCCGCGTTGGCGATAACCTGAGTGTGTCGGTGGTGGTGCCTTATTGAAACGCCTGCAATCACGTGGTTGTACAACTTCCCGATCGATGCTGTACATGTCACTTTGCCTTTTTATTGCCATCACTGGAGTTAGGAAATGAGATCCATGGTTATTATCTCTAAGTACATTTAGAATGTGTATATATATATATATATATATATATATATATATATATATCTCACAGACTGGTGTTTGTCGTGCCACTACTCCTACATTTATGGGCCGATTCCATCCAGACTTGCTACATAAGATCAGCATGACCCCAATGAATGTATAGGGGTGGTCTTGGTGGAGGGGAGAAGGGTGGATGCAAATTCTCGATGTAAATGTGTATCGTGTGGTGCTTCCTCCAGGTGGGAGAGGGTATTAAAAGTCCCCACCATTTATAGTACATAAACCATTTACAGTCCATAAAATCCTGTCCCCACATTTACCTGTGCAGTGAGGTGTTTTGAATTGTAAGCAGTACGTGCGGTTTTGCTTCATGCACATAACTTGGTGTTTTTAGTTTTTACTTACGAAATCTAAAGATTTTGTAAGTATATTGATCACTTCCGTTTTTGTTTGTTTGTTTGTGTGTTTGTTTGTTTGTAGACACGATAACTCGAACGGAAGAAGCTACCAATGTCAAATTACACCATGTGATTCAGGAGGGTGATGGCTCGCACTGATTAGATTTTGGTCAAGGTCACAGTGAGGTCAAACATAATTCCGTAAATTAATGTGGAGAAATGGAGTATTTTTGCTTCGCTTGACATTACGAGTTTGTTTTAACTTCGATTTTAATTTTGTCTTCGGTTTTTGCGATCGCTTAGGACGCTTAAAACTCAGTTAGGACGCTTAGGACTCAGTTGTCGAAATTCTCGTAAAAATCGGATGTTTTGGAGACGTTTTAAGATTGTATAAAAAATATTTAACTCGACGCATCACGGGTCGTCCCATGATGCAGCGCGCTCGAGCAGACGCATCGTTGAGTCGCGTTAAGGTTTTGCGTGTGCGCGCTGACGGTGTTTTCGATAAAGATGGTGTTTAAAAGTCATTTTTTATCCCAATAAAGGTTATCGTCGCATGCCTGACTCGCTGAGCCGTCGGATTATGTAAAGATTGTTGGTGGATAGCCGAATATTACGGTTTTGTGACTTTAAAATAATATTGAATAATTGCGTGGAGAAATGGAGATTTTTGCTTCGCTCAACATTACGAGTTCGTTTTAACTTCAATTTTAATTTTGTCTTCGGTTTTTGCGATCGCTTAGGACGCTTAAAACTCTGTCAAAATTCTGGTAAAAATCGGATGTTTTGGAGACGTTTTAAGATTGTATAAAAAATATTTCCCTCGACGCGTCACGGGTCGTCACGTGATGCAGTGCGCTCGAGCAGACACATCGTTGATCACGTAAAAGTTTTCCATGTGCGCGCTGATGGTGTTTTCGATAAAGATGGTGTTTAAAAGTCATTTTTTTATCCCAATAAAGGTTATCGTCACATGCCTGACTCGCTAAGCCGTCGGATTATGTAAAGATTGTTGGTGGATGTCCGAGTATTATGGTTTTGTGACTTTGATAAAATAATTGCGTGGAGAAATGGAGATTTTTTGCTTCGGTCGACGTTACGATTTTTGATGGTTTGGTACAGAATCATCGTAGAAACTTCTGGTTTGCGTCGCTACCTTCTCTCGAGACAGCTTTTATTAGACAAGGTCAGAGGTGAAGTTGACGATTTCGTAAGTACCTGTCTATGACTGCTTGTTTGTTTGTTTATTTTGCCGTTACACCACCCATAATGCGTCAGAAGAATGTGTTGCATGCTTGGACCAAGATCGCCCATAGGGCAGTTACTTTGCTAATCTCGATAATAGAGGGAAAATTTGTTTATATGCATCTACCCATGAAACTGTCAGGGATTAATGAGGCTGCTCTGAAGTTTTGCCTGTGCAAATTTAGTTTGATTCCATAAAGTTTTGAATAGTATATATATATATATATATATATATATATATATATATATATATATATATATATATATATATATATATATATATATATATATATATATATATATATATATATATTTTTTTTTTGTCCATCTTTGCATTTTCTTTGTAGGTGGGGAGGGGGGGAGCTGCAACTGGAATTATCTGAGCTATATATGCACATCAGTAGGATTCATGTTTTTGCTTGTCATATACGTAACCCGGGTTATTTTTATTAACAGGAGTAATCAAGGCAGCGCTCTGTTGCCTATACATCACCCAAATAAAGGATTATTCTGGTGATGTATGGACAACAGAGCGCTGCCTCAATCACTCCTGAAAATAACATGCCAGAAGAACCTTTTGCACACTTAAAACGAGATCTCCCGTCATGTGGGTACTATGCTATGGTGCATATAAATATATAAAAGATGCTTCGTTTATGTACCCAGCCTTGACAGGAGGACAGAACTAAAGTATGGAAGCTGCAGAAAACTGTGTATTGACACCAAAATGTGCGAATTGAAGAAGCTCAAAAGCAGATCAACACAAACAATTGCGACCCTCGAGTTGGCGGATATGTTTGACTTTTGGCTGCTCAACGATAAAAATTAAGTTTCATGGAACCAAAATAGTTCAGTTGGAATTGTAAAAAGTGGTGAAACCTCCCACTCATGTTCTCCCCTATCTCCCCCCCCCCACTCCCTTGATATTTACCCTCTCCGAATGAGGGGTACTGCGTTTGAGTCCATCTTTTTTGTCGGTCTACACAGAACTTTCGTGTTTTGCTCTGCAACTGCTTGTCGGATTGAGATCATTTTCACCATAGGAGCAACTACTGATGTACAATGTTTTTATGGTTATTATGACGTCGTAGGTCAAGTGGTGTGGCAGCCATGTTGAAAAAACGTCAAATATTTGGACCTCTGTATCTCTGAAACCGCACCAAGGAAAAAATTGAAACTTGGCACACAGCAAGTACTCCTCATGTCATGGGTGCCTTCATTATGACATCATTATTACAAATGTATAACGCCACATCTGATCAGTATGAACATTTTTGAGGTTCATCTCGGGATAAAATAGTCCACAATAATTGATGTCATCAGTCATGTGATTCGGCAGCCATATTGTTTAAAAAGGAAAATAAAATAAAATAAAATGCCTATTCATGAGGAACAAAAGGTTCACACATATGATGTCATAGGTCACATGGTTTGGCAGCCATATCAGATTGAAAAAAATAGATTAAATGTCTTCTCTGGAACCGCTTAATCAATCGACGTGAAACTTCCCATTTATGATCTCGTCGTGATGGGAATACGTGTTTTAAATTTCAACTTGATCGGATGCATGGCCTGGCAGCAGAATTATGTTATTTTTTGATATGGGTTGTTTTTTTTTTGTTTTTATTTTTTCTTTTTTTTTTCTTTTTATCTATATTAATATTTCGACATGCCCCTTTCTTTGTTCCACCATCAGATTTTTGTTACTGCATGAAATGAAACAAGATTTGGCACATATACTAATGATATTATTGTCTTCCTTAAGAGGCCCCTCAAAATTCGTTTTGATGCATTTTTACAAACTCCAACGGATTCCATTCAAATTCGGTACGATTATGGCTTTTGGTCCAACTTAGGTTATTGGCTATAAATTTTTCCATAACACTTCCGATATTCGAAAAAAATCGATATCCCTTATGGGATTTTCCATTCAAATCCACTCAAGTTTAAGGCCTACGGGGGACGCAAATTTCCACTTTGCCCCGGGCGCTGTTTACCTCCGCTACGCCAAGCTGTTAGGGTTTGGGTTTGGGTTAGGGTTAGGGTTAGCTACCCTAACGGCTAACCCTAACGGCTAACAGCTATTCAAGAAATTTGCAATAAAGCCCGGGCAACGCCAGGCTTTATTGCTAGCCCGAGCAACGCCGGGCATTACTACTAGTTTTAAATAAGGCTCACTTGGCTGTGCCTGGATGTGTTTGAGGGTAGAGGTGAAGCAGCTGAAATGTGAATCTTTGCTTTTGAATTCATTTTGACTTCATCTTTGCTTTTTCCTTGTTTCGGTTCCTTCTGATTACTCTAATGCAGGACTGTACCTATTTGGTCTTCCATTTGATTTGATTTGAATTTAATTTATTTTAATCCCATTCTGAATTCAATTGAATAATAAATAGTAATAAAAATGTCCTGGGTCAAGGTCTGGTGTCCGATCAAAGTGGAACGTCTTGGTACCCGATCATCACTGCCAGTAGTAATAAAGTGGCAGTTCTAATTATGTCTCTTATTAATTTCGTAACACCAGTACACAAAATACACCACACAAAAGCAGTCCTGGTGAGGGTCTGCAATCTCTGATTGCTCTTTTTTGTTTCTTTCTAATTTGTGTAACATGTACATGAAATTAACTTCTGCAATTGCTCTTTAAAAAAAAAAATCCCTGTTTTTCAGCGCTCTCCTGTTTTGTGTGTGTGTGTGTGTGTGTGTGTGTATATGTGTATATGTGTATATGTGTATATATATTAGCAGGGATACCCGTGCTCCGCACAGGAATCCCTTGGATGACGGCGGATCTGAAGGAGTATATGTCACAGTTAATTGTAGAGGTTGCCACCATTATTATTTTTTTTTTCATCATCACTATAATATTATATTTTCCCCGCCATGTTTTAGATGCAGAAGACTCGAGTTCAAAAATGTTAAGATTTATTGCCGCATCAGATAAAAAAACCATAATGCCTCAACAATGTGAGGCTGGTTTCATGTCATCGTTTGCGACTTAATTAATTCTCATTCTCTAGCAAATTCCGTTGGTCCCATGTCAATCGGCTGAACTTGAAAAATTAACGTTATGCAATCAGGTGATGACGTCATAATTCAGAAACCCGGAAGTTGGAAGTCATTGTCTTCAACTGACTAGCATTATTTTTTTTCATTCTATTGCAAATGGTGTTGGCCCCATGTCAATTGGCTAAACTTGAAAAATTAACGTTACGAAATCAGGTGATGACGTCATAATTCGGAAACCGGAAGTCGGAAGTTCAATTCTTTTACATCGGGACACTCCCGGGTACATGTTCTGTCAGCATGTTAAGTTTGGTGAGGATCGGTCCAGTACTTTTCGCGTGCATAGGTCACAGAGAAAGCACACACAGACAGACAGACACACTTTCAACTATATATATATATATATATATATATATATATATATATATATATATATATATATATACTAGTAAACGTGCCCGTCTTCGACGGGCGTTACTGGCAACATATGGTAAAAGACAGATAGCATGAATGTATTTTAAACAATATATTATATCATTTTTATCCATTGATTATCATTCAGGTTTTCCCTTCGACTGTCCCGCAGTAGCTCCACTTCGATGACATTACCACATAGTTTAGTGGCTACACAACATGTACCATTCGTGAGTTCCAGAGGATCCATAGAGCGCATTAAAATTACAGGGCACCCTACTTTAAAGTGATCCAAAAGGCCGGATCAGTTTCGTCTACATATTCATATCTTGTAGATTTTAGCTGGCCGGATCAGTTTCGTCTCCGTATTCATATGTTGTAGAATTTAGCTGATTCTGAAACTGTTAACAGTGTGTCGATCAGATGGTTCTGTGATTTTCTACGGTAAACAGAAGTACGACTTAAGCCTGTATGCCACTATGCGGAGACCCGAGGACCTAATATTTCACAACAAACTAAAAACTCACAAAATTTGAAGATATTTTAAATAAACAATTTATTATAATATCAATTAAATATCATTTTTATCCATCGATAATATGAATTGTTCTGTACAGCTATAGTTGTGCTCCTGGGATCTGCGCATCCATCCACAATCTATGTTCTAATGAAGTGCAGTGGGAATAATAAAAAGTCAGATGAACATGAACTGTTCAACTACCATAATGATCAAAACGAATTTTGAGGGGCCTCTTAAGGAAGACAATAATATCATTACTATATATGTCAAAGCTTGTTTCATTTCATGCAGTAACAAAAATCTGATGGTAGAACTAAAAAAAGGGGCGTGCCGAAATATTAATATAAATTTCATTTCATGCAGTAACAAAAATCTGATGGTGGAACAAAAAAGGGGCGTGCCAAAATATTAATATAGATAATCATCAAAATGAATTTTGAGGAGCCTCTTAAGGAAGACAATAATATCATTACTATATAATATGTCAAAGCTTGTTTAATTTCATGCCAAAATATTAATATAGATAATCATCAAAATGAATTTTGAGGAGCCTCTTAAGGAAGACAATAATATCATTACTATATAATATGTTAAAGCTTGTTTAATTTCATGCAGTAACAAAAATCTGATGGTGGAACAAAAAAAGAGGCGTGCCAAAATATTAATATAGATAATCATCAAAACGAATTTTGAGGGGCCTCTTAAGGAAGACAATAATATCATTACTATATATGTCAAAGCTTGTTTCATTTCATGCAGTAACGAAAATCTGATGGTGGAACAAAAAAGCGGCGTGCCAAAATATTAATATAATTTCATATGCAGTAACAAAAATCTGATGGTGGAACAAAAAAAGGGGCGTGCCAAAATATTAATATAGATAATCATCAAAACGAATTTTGAGGGGCCTCTTAAGGAAGACAATAATATCATTACTATATATGTCAAAGCTTGTTTCATTTCATGCAGTCACAAAAATCTGATGGTGGAACAAAAAAAGGGGCGTGCCGAAATATATATATATATATATATATATATATATATATATATATATATATATATATATATATATATATATATTTATTTCCAAACTGAATTACTCGCATGTCTGGTGATTCTCTCCCTCTGCACCCCTTCCCTTTCCATCCAACTTTCCCCAGTGAGAGCAAACCTCTGGAAATGTCTTTGTACGAGGAACCACTTGGGGAAGTAACAAGTGAAAGCTTCTGGGAGGTAACCAGCTGAAAACATGATACATCTGCATGTGACATCCTGTATCATTGGATTTGAGATGACTTACTTGGTCAGCTAACCGTTGCATTATTTTTTTTTTAATGCACCCAAATCCAATGCGAGCTAGAACGGCACCCGGTAGAGTGCATTCCTTCGCCGCTAGGCTGAACAGTTTACGTTTTGTATCCCACTGTTGGGCTGGATCTGGATCCAAACCTGAACCAAAATATAATTGGCTTGTTACTTAACCATCTCATCCACCAAGTTTTGTCTGAATCTGGCCATAACCTTTTGATATATCCTCTTCACAGACAAACAAGCAAGAGAGATGTCAAACATTGCACAATACTTGTGAAATACAAAAAACAAATTTGACCTTAAAAATAATTGCTTGAATTAAATGACCAAATATGAAAATCCTCTTCAAATGCCAAATTGAGCAAATGAAAATTGTCAATTTTAGAAATTCGGCCGATGAACTTTGGACCGATGCTGACAAATATTGGCTCGTTGAATCTGGTGACCTGCAATTCAAGTCAATCGGATGAAAATTGTGGATTTTAGAAATTTCGCCGATGTTAATCTTTTGACCTCAAAATCAATAGGCTTCTTATTTATGACCACTTCTACCATTTGGAGTTTTGTGAAGATCTGTTTTAAATTGTGACCTGTAAGTGATAGACATGCATTACAAACAGAATAATACACACAACCAACCAATCTACTTGAAAAAATCTTCGTTTTTCACAGATAACAAACAGACAGACACACAAGGGTGAAAACATAACCTCTGTCCACCTTCAGTGGTGGAGGTAACAAGACTGAGCATTTAACAATGCAGAGCCTCGGTGATGTATATAGATTGCAGTGGATCTGTGTTCTGACTCGCACTCTCGCTGATAGAGTGACTACAATCTAATCTTTGGGAACGGCGAGGCTAACTATGTGCAGAACAAACAGGTCCACCTTAGTCAATTCAGTTGCCTACAAAAGGGAAATGCACAACATGATCCCTGTCCATATTCTATCCTGAAGACTGCTTTTAGCAGCAGGCCTAGTATTGCCCCAACAGCTATGCCTGCATGAAATGTCTACGAGCTCAGACTGAAACGTAACTGCTTCACATCGCTCTCATCTTCGACCCGAATGTCCTCCTCTTGGCCCAACCTTATCGACCTCTGTTCTCCAGGTGGGTAATTACAAGCACACTGTACGCCGTGTGGATGATGGCCATCGCTTGTGCAGTGACATGATCAATTGCCTGCACGAACGTGGCCGTTTAGAGAAGGCCTATGCTCAGCAGCTACAAGAATGGGCCAAGAAGTGGAAACCTAACATTGAAAAAGGTGTCTGTTCGTTTTCTATTATTATTATTATTATTATTATTATTATGATTGCTATTGTTGCACTACTTTGTTTTTAATTTACACCTGGATATGCTTTTGTGCTGCATTTGTCATCATTAGTTTTGTTCTCTTCTTCATTCTGCATAATGACTGAACATCGCAGTTTTATCTCTGTTGATGAGACTAAATTAGAGGCCTGAGGAAGACATGCAAACGGTCTCTCAGGTAACATGTTCACGTTTGGAAAAGAGAGTTCCTTGCACCACAATTTGCTGTTCATAAATTTTCTAGAGCAGACTATTTCGCAAGCATCTGACAAACTGGGCTGCCTCCATCTTGGCTAGGCACTAATGTACTACGGATGAAAAGGTATCATTTTGGCACTTCCTTTTCTGAGGTAACAGTTTGTGTTGTATCATTTTCTATATCCAAACCAAATTTTGCTTCTAATTCCTCTCCTCTCCTCCATATCACCACACTGTGTCCATTCCCAGGCCCACAGTATGGTACCATAGCAAAAGCATGGATCGCCTTGTTGTCCGAGGCAGAGTCGAGAGCCGACCTTCACGCGGAGGTACGCTCTCTCCTCCTCCGGAGTGACGAGGAGCGGGTCCGTGCCTGGCAGAGAGACTCCTTCCATCGTGCCATCATGGGCACCTTCAAAGAGAGTCGGGATGTAGAGGAGGCCTTTCGGAAGGCCCAAAAACCCTGGGCCAAACGCCTAAAAGAGGTGTGCTATAGAATTTGTGTGCCTCACTGGTTATACTGCAAGATTAGAATGTTGTTTGCCTTGCTGGTAAACAGTTTGGTTGTAGAGCTGAGTTGGTGGTAAGAGTCAGATTGGTTCCACCGGTTGCAGTATTACGAGGTTGTCAGTTGTGGAGAAGTGGTACAGTGATTGCATTCCCACTTTTCCGCAGGTGGAGACTTCCAAAAAGGCTTATCACACGACGTGTAAAGAAGAGAGGCTTGCTGAAAACCGGGAGGGTACGGCGAGGGCAGATTCGGCAATGGCTGCAGACCAACTCAAAAAGTTTACGGACAAGCTGGATAAATGCAGACAGGACACGCTCAAGGTATTTTCCATTCATTTTTCAACTTGTTTCTCAATTCTGAAGGTGTTCTGAGTGGGCAGCAAAAGGGTACGAGGTTGTAACCATTCCTGTCATCCATAATTTACTTTCTATGAAATGGGAAACCCTCTTCTTCCTCTTCCTCCTCCTCCTGCTTGTCTTTTGTATGCAGTGCATGGCTGTGGGTAGCATCATTTACTGCGGAAAAAGGAGGGGAGGCAGCTGTGCTGCAAATGTAGTGTCTCCTTCCCCCCACCCCGTAGCTGGAACAGGTTTTTTTTTTTCACGAAGGACACCATGGGATCTTTAATGTCCACCAACTAATGCTAGCAGAACATGGGGAACTGTCTTTCCTATTGACCTGATGTACCTCAAGCCCAGGGGCTGACAGAATGGCCGAGAGGTACGCACACTTGCCTTTTAGCAGTCGAGCCTGGGTTTGAATCCAGACCCAGCTTTAAACTGTCATCCCGGTGTTTCACAGGCAGGGTGATTCATCAATGCATGTGCCACCTCGGATGTACGTTAAACAGGCGTCCCGTCTGCCAGCATTTCATAGTCTCCTTTGCGAAGAGTCGGCGAGCTATCGCCGGCAACATGGCCAAATGACAAATTCCTATCCTAAGCATCAGAAGTCATTTCATCAGTGGTACAGCCATGCCCTCAGCCAATGATGCGACCCTGAAACCTTGTGCTGTATACGAAAAAGAACAACAACAACCTAAAGGCGATTCTTTTTTTGTTAAATCAACAAATCTTTAAGGAAATGGCTGGTGTGCTGCATCTCCAGTTGCATGAACATCTGGTTTGGTTGCTTTCTTAACATAGATTTCATTCTTTTCAATCCTGTCAGGGCATAAACTACTCTGAACTAAGGCATCACCCTTCCCTTTAGAAATATTCACCATTACACTCTTCAACCAATCATCTGGGACAGATGTCTCCCTTATAATTGCATTTTTCAATTTGGTAATTAAATTCACTCCAATATCACCAGATGCCTTCAGCATCTCTGTGACGATGCCAGTGCTGCTCGCCACTTTACCATTCTTCATTTCATCGATGGCTTTCTTCACCCATTCATTCTTTATCTCTGGTGGTCGGCCCTGCACTAGCTCGACTGCCTCCAGAATATCCCTGTTCCAAGAGAACTCCTCATTTCGCAGGTGCTCATAGCAACTCCTCCATGCATTTCTAATCTCCCCATGGTCAACCGGTACATTTCCCATATATCCTTCACATATTGTTCTCCTACAGGATCCTTATGTTGACTGATCATTTGCTTTGCTATCCTAAATATCTCCCCTCTACTATCTGCATTATTTATCACATCTAAAAGTGAATCCTGTACTAATTTTTTAGCCTTGTAAACTTCCCTTCTCACCCTAAGTTTAGCCACGAAGTATTCCTCCTTATCTCCTCCCTTTTTCCAAATCCTAAACAGTTTTCTTTGTTCTTGAATCGCCATATCCACCTCATTATTCCACCACCATATAGCCTCATGTCTAGCTGGGCCCTTCGACCAGCCACATGTCTTTTCAGTAGCACGCAGCAGCCCATCTTTTAAAGAGTTCCAACAACTCTCTACATCCTCTCCTACCATAGATTCATTTCCAGAAGTTCTCTATAGAAATGTTCCTTTACATTCTGATCTCTTGGTTTCCATACTCTTCTCCTTGGGACGTAAGGTTTCCTCTTTTCCCTGCTCCAACTTAACTTTCCATCACACATTAGCAGCCAATGTTGTAAGGTACATTCTTCTCCACCAATTGTTTCCACATCCTTAACCAACTTCCTTTCTAATCTATCTAGAAAGTAGTCTATGTGGTTCTTTATACCTCCTGACTCATAAGTGATCAGCCTGCTCGGCCTCTTCTTTAACATTGTGTTGCAGATGACCATATCGAAAGCATCCCCAAACTCAAGTATTCTTACACCTTCAGTGTTTCTAACTCCAAAATCCGACCCACTATGCACACCCTCGTATTCTTCTGCCAATGCTGCAACATGTCCATTTAAATCCCCTCCGATCACAACTTCTCTCTCGCTAATCCCTGAAACAACATGCACACGTGTGTCCCAAAACTCATCCTCCTCCTTACTTAATCTTATCTGTAGGGTGTATGTTGAGACAACTGTTAATATACGCTTATCAAACCACAGCTTCAGGACTATAACTCTTGCATTTACCCTCCTAACCTGCAACACCTTCTCCACCCACTTCTCAGCCACCATAATCCCAACACCACCAGTTCCAGAGTCACAACCTATCCAAAATAATTTATACCTATCATTTGTTCCTGTGACAATTCTTGCAGCACCTCCCCTCCACCTTGTTTCTTGCACACAGCATACATCCACTCTTCCATGGCTCAAAGTTTCCGCTACCTCAGCACCTCTACCACTCATAGTACCAACATTCAGACTGGCAACTCTAACACCTATCTTATGCTGAGTGGGTGCTTTATGCACGACAAGGTTTGCTCCCATTCATAATTTGTGCAGCCATATATTTCAAAGTAAAAGAAAGTGAGGGAACCTAAGTATAAAAGCCACCCTCCATGGTATATTCCACAGCAACCCCAGACATCAGTGCGCTTACATGTCCTTATGCCGTAACACCAGCAGTCCAGTGGTCTCATGGGTGACCCAGCCCTTTTTGTGGCTGGATGCCCTTCCTGATGCCACCACAGTATTGGCTGTGGGCCTAGCCTTTGTTTAAAGAGTCATACCCTACAAGGCAGCAGGGGGATTTGCAATTGGTTTCCTTCTCCCAGGTAGACTGTCTACTCAGCCTAAAGAGCTCCACCTTCTCTAGTTGGTTGGTGAGTGCAAAAGCTTGTTCTCATACCAGAGGACCATGCACACGACATGTCTAGGGTACCAACTTACTCTGAGATCCCCCAGACCTTTTGCCAGTGCCCTCAAGAGCACTGTTACCATGGTGTACCACGAGGAGATAGTCTGGAAGTCTTGGCGAGGGTGGAGGCTGTCAATTAATTTTATTAGGCTTTAACAGGAGCACAAACATGGATAAAGCTGATTATTATATCATAGGTGCCATTATTGGCTGGACATAGACACATTTGTTCCATTATTTACACACACACACACACACACACACACACACACACACACACACACACACACACACACACACACACACACACACACACACACACACACACATACTTGATTATCATTGCTTTGTTTTATTTGTTTAGGCTCGTGAACGCTATGAACGAGCCCTTCAAGACCTCAATACTCTCACACCAAAGTACATGGAGGATATGGAGGCTGTGTTCGACACGTGCCAGGCAGTAGAACTCAAACGTCTTTCTTTCTTTCGTGAGGTTCTCCTGTCTGTTCGTCACCACCTTGATCTTTCCGTGAACCCCAGGTATCTCATCAAATCGGAACCAATCCACTCGCACCCTCGTCACACCTCCACACAAAACAAGCTGCTAGCTCAGACTAACATACCATCAAATATGTCTTGCAACCAGAATATTTATATATTTGTATTTGCTTTAAAATCAGTCAAATGTTTTTGTTTTTTTTAATCATTTATTCATCTACATTAATATTTCGGCATGCCCCTTTTTTGTTCTACCATCAGATTTTTGTTACTGCATGAAATGAAACAAGCTTTGACATATTATATAGTAATGATATTATTGTCTTCCTTAAGAGGCCCCTCAAAATTCGTTTTGATGATTATCTATATTAATATTTCGGCATGCCCCTTTTTTTGTTCCACCATCAGATTTTTGTTACTGCATGAAATGAAACAAGCTTTGACATATATATATATATATATATATATATATATATATATATATATATATATATATATATATATATATATATATATATATATATATATATATATATATATATATAATATATAGTAATGATATTATTGTCTTCCTTAAGAGGCCCCTCAAAATTTGTTTTGATGATTATCTATATTAATATTTTGGCACGCCCCTTTTTTTGTTCCACCATCAGATTTTTGTTACTGCATGATATGAAATTATATTAATATTTCGGCACGCCCCTTTTTTGTTCCACCATCAGATTTTTGTTTCTGCATGAAATGAAACAAGCTTTGACACATATAGTAATGATATTATTGTCTTCCTTAAGAGGCCCCTCAAAATTCGTTTTGATGATTATCTATATTAATATTTTGGCACGCCTCTTTTTTTTGTTCCACCATCAGATTTTTTGTTGCTGCATGAAATGAAATTTATATCAATATTTCGGCACACCCCTTTTTTTGTTCCACCATCAGATTTTTGTTACTGCATGAAATTAAACAAGCTTTGACATATTATATAGTAATGATATTATTGTCTTCCTTAAGAGGCTCCTCAAAATATCGTTTTGATGATTATCTATATTAATATTTCGGCACGCCCCTTTTTTGTTCCACCATCAGATTTTTGTTACTGCATGAAATTAAACAAGCTTTGACATATTATATAGTAATGATATTATTGTCTTCCTTAAGAGGCTCCTCAAAATATCGTTTTGATGATTATCTATATTAATATTTCGGCACACCCCTTTTTTTGTTCCACCATCAGATTTTTGTTACTGCATGAAATTAAACAAGCTTTGACATATATAGTAATGATATTATTGTCTTCCTTAAGAGGCCCCTCAAAATTCGTTTTGATGATTATCTATATTAATATTTTGGCACGCCCCTTTTTTGTTCCACCATCAGATTTTTGTTACTGCATGATATGAAATTATATTAATATTTCGGCACGCCCCTTTTTTGTTCCACCATCAGATTTTTGTTTCTGCATGAAATGAAACAAGCTTTGACATATATAGTAATGATATTATTGTCTTCCTTAAGAGGCCCCTCAAAATTCGTTTTGATGATTATCTATATTAATATTTTGGCACGCCTCTTTTTTTTTTGTTCCACCATCAGATTTTTGTTGCTGCATGAAATGAAATTTATATCAATATTTCGGCACGCCCCTTTTTTTGTTCCACCATCAGATTTTTGTTACTGCATGACTTTAAACAAGCTTTGACATATTATATAGTAATGATATTATTGTCTTCCTTAAGAGGCTCCTCAAAATATTGTTTTCATGATTATCTATATTAATATTTCGGCACGCCCCTTTTTTGTTCCACAATCAGATTTTTTTGTTACTGCATGAAATGAAATTTATATTAATATTTCGGAACGCCCCTTTTTTTGTTCCATCAGATTTTTGTCACTGCATGAAATGAAACAAGCTTTGACATATATATAGTAATGATATTATTGTCTTCCTTAAGAGGCTCCTCAAAATTCATTTTGAAGATTATCTATATTAATATTTTAGCACGCCCCTTTTTTGTTCCACCATCAGATTTTTGTTACTGCATGAAATGAAACAAGCTTTGACATATATAGTAATGATATTATTGTCTTCCTTAAGAGGCCCCTCAAAATTCGTTTTGATCATTATGGTAGTTGAACAGTTCATGTTCATCTGACTTTTTATTATTCCCACTGCACTTCATTAGAACATAGATTGTGGATGGATGTGCAGATCCCAGGAGCACAACTATAGCTGTACAGAACAATTCATATTATCGATGGATAAAAATGATATTTAATTGATATTATAATAAATTGTTTATTTAAAATATCTTCAAATTTTGTGAGTTTTTAGTTTGTTGTGAAATATTAGGTCCTCGGGTCTCCGCATAGTGCCGTACAGGCTTAAGTCGTACTTCTGTTTACCGTAGAAAATCACAGAACCATCAGATCGACATGCTGTTAACAGTTTCAGAATCAGCTAAATTCTACAACATATCAATACGGAGACGAAACTGATCCGGCCAGCTAAAATCTACAAGATATGAATATGTAGACGAAACTGATCCGGCCAGCTAAAATCTACAATATATGAATATGTAGACGAAACTGATCCGGCCTTTTGGATCACTTTAAAATAGGGTGCCCTGTAATTTTAATACGCTCTATGGATCCTCCGGAACTCACGAATGGTACACGTTGTGTAGTCACTAAACTACGTGGTAATGTCATCAAAGTGGAGCTACTGCAGGACAGTTAAAGGGGAAAACCTGAATGATAATTTAATCAATGAATAAAAATGATATAATATATTGTTTAAAATACATTCATGCTATCTGTCTTTTACCACATGTTGCCAGTGACGCCCGTCGAAGACGGGCACCTTTACTAGTTCATTGATATACGAGCAGATCACTGTTCTAGTTGACTGTTGTCTGGGAATTCATTCCCAAGAGTTTTTTTTTTTTGCGGAGTTTGCCAGGAATGTCCTTTGACAGCATAATAGCAGGAATCTGTGGAAATTCTGCGTAACGTAGGATGTGACCAAGTCCACAAACCTCCACCCCCCCAAAAAAAACCCCAAGTCTGCAAGCTTCCTTTTCTAACTCTGTTCCTTCTCTGCCCCCCCCCCAATCCAACTCTGTCCTCCACTCCCCTTTCTTCAAGTGCTCATTCCAGGTCCACAGCTTCTCCCTCCCCCAAGTCTGCATAATAGTTGAACTTTTAATACTGTGAAGGTTTCTCGGTGAGGTAAATCGATGAAAGGGTGATGCATTGGATGGAATTGACTGAGTAGTTTGTGGTTATATTATGTTTTACTTCCGGTCGGTGCACGAACCAGCAACTCTGAGCCTATACACCGCCTGTGTGTGTCCAACCTCGGCAAAAAATGCACATAACTTGAAATTGTGTAATAATGGATATCGATATTTGTGGACCTCCGCATGCACTGTCTGGACACAAGAGCTCGAAGATAAGCTATCCTTCAGCCTTATACTTGCGGTTACGATGTTTACTCCATTCAGAAACAATCAAGCAACTTGTATTTATATATAGATAGGTAGATGTTGAAGATATATATATATATATATATATATATATATATATATATATATATATATATATATATATATATATATATATATATATATATATATATATATATATATATATATATATATATATATATATCATTTCTTTATTTATTTGTTTATTTTGGGGGGCTGATGCCATGGCAAAAGCAGCTTGGGCTGTGAAGTATTTGATCAATTTGTGATTTTTAACGGTGGTGTGCTTGTGGTGTGCACACACTCATCTGCATGTGCACGCATGCAAGTGTCAAAATATTTTGTTTTCATCTGCAAATCGATCGGTCTGCTTTTGCAGTTTTATACCCGTCAATTCCTTTCTGCAGCTTCTGCAACATTTTTCTTGAACTGCACAATGCTATCTCGATGTCGGACACTCAAGAGGACTTGAAATTGTTCCGCAATATTCGCGGGCCTGGAATGCCCATGAATTGGCCAACATTTGAGGTGAGATCTTCCTCCCACTCCTTTTTTTGTGGGGGGGGGGTGGAGGTGGTGGTTGTAGTTGGAAATGGGCATTGGAAGCAGGCAGGGGAGCTACCCTGTGGCCTGCACCTGAAAGGGCCCATAATGATTGTGCCTGGTTGTTTTTTGTTTTTTTGAAGGGGGCCCAGATGAAAAGGGCCCTACATATAGTGTTGCCCTGGGACCTATTCTGGCTCTCGATCTCCCTGGAAACCGGCTCAGACCCAGATAAACGCTGTAGCCAGTGTGTAATCTAAAGGCCTGCACATTGTGTGCGAAAATCACTTTGTTCTTGACTTGTCGTAGCACTTGATGCAGACCGTTCTTGATTCATTTTTATTCGTCTCTTTGTGCAGGAATTCACACCAGATACCAGTAGAACAATCTCCCGAAAGGAGAAAACCCGGAAGCTTACCGATGGAGTAACCCTTACCAACATCACAATTTCACACGAAGCTCAACGACCAACTCCAGAAAGGTACCTTTCCAGGATAATCGGATCGCCCTCAAGGAAGCGAGTCTCTTTCAGATCTGCTATTCCTCGTTTACTCCATGGATTTCACTGACGACTTTTTTTAGGAGTAATATTTTCTTGTATGTCATCTTCGCTTGTGGTAAGGACCCCTATGCAGATATTTTACCATTCGAGTTAAGTTTCTTCGTAAACTGAAATAACTGCTGTTTATTTTTCTTTCATTTTTAATGTTGAGCAAGGATGATCACAAATCTTTCTTTTTCTACATTGGTCTGATCTTAGACATTCAGTTCAGATTCAGACTCGATAACAAGCATGAGGTCAAGACTGTCTGTCTCTTTGGGCACATTTCAAGCATCTGATACAGGCTGGCACCCTGTCTTGGTCGCCAAACCTTGCTTATGGCATCCAACACTAACTCCCTTCATGACTTCCTGACTTCCTCCATCCTCGTAGTCAGCTCGGAGCTCTTAACGGGATCCTCTAATGTCGTCTCCCTGTCAAGTGTTTGGAATGCAATGTCTTTGACCCAGTCCTGTTCCTCATCTTCATCAAAAATCTTTTTAATTCTTTGAAAAATCCTATTTATCTCTTGACTGATGACTCCACCCTCTGCTGTGACATCTTTCTTCATTCAGATCGGCAGCCAGCAACCTCTCCTCTTTCTGTTGACCTTGATAAAATCCGAAACTGGTAAAACACTTGGGGTATGTCTTTCAATCCTGATGAATCACCCACTGTCTGTCTGAAGGGACCCTCTGGAGAACCCTCCCATACATTTCCTTAGACTTCTTGAAGTTCAATCCCTTAAACATTCGCGCCTCACCATCAACCACATTCTCTCTTGGTCAAAACATGCATCTAAGTTGGCCTCCAAAGCCAACTGCTGATTGCGCATCCTCCATCATTTAAAGTCCTTCCTTGGCACAACTGAACTCTTCTCCACCGACAAGACCTTCGTTCACAGCTTGAGTACTGCTCTGCCTCTCACCTTGCTCAGCTTGACACCATGGAAATTTGGGCCTTCAAGATCATTGGAACCTCCCGCTATGAAGTTGAGCCTCTCAGCCGATCACTTTGCCATTGCAGACAGGTCAGTAGCCTCTTGTCTTCTACCGCCTCTGTTCAGGTCTTGCACTCCCTGCCCTTTCAGTGCTCTGTCTCACACCCCCTAGGTTTCAGCAGGGTGCACATGGTTCGCGATTAACCTCGTTCTGGTCAAACTCTCCCAAAATTCAGGTTCATTGCTCACATCCACTCATTCATTCCTCTTTTCTCTTGCCTGTAGAACCAACTACTACAATCTGCTTTAGGGTTTTATGATGGTAGTTCACTTTATCGGGTCATCCCCATCCATACTTGTCATCATTTCTACCCCGATTAACTCTCCCAAAGGCCACTCCTCCCTTTCCATGTTATTTTGTATCTTCTCCCCTCTACAACTTGCACATGCAAGCATGGAAACGGCTGTAAAACGACGACGATGATGATGATCCCCTCTCCTGCCAACCACCTTGTTTTTGTTCCATCAGTTTGTTTGTTTTTTCTTTCCCAGTTTACCTTTCCTTCCCTTTCCTTCTCTTTCAGCCCTGCCTGGCATGCCATCTTCTTGCTGTGTGTGAGCTTTTATCCACCTTGTTCACCCCCTTTGTCCTCTCCTTGCGCTCTTTCTCCCCTCACTCATTCTTCCTCCAAGTAACCCTAATTATTGGATCCCTCTACCCTGCTGTTGGTGTGTTTTTTCCCTTTTATCACTGTTTTCTAGCTGTTGTGTTCTGTGTTCTGACTCTCATGAGCCTTTACTTTGTAACCCCCCACCCCCAAAGTTTGATTACGGCCAAATTTATGCTCCTTGTCATGCATCCCTTTCAGGATTTTCCTTAACTTGTTTATTTATGAACCACGATCTTGGTACAGATAAGATTATTATTCTTTAATGGCCACAATAATTCCCACATTCTTGTGGGCTTGGCTAGGGAAAGCTTGGTCCAAGCCTTTCATGAAGCGGCTGGCCAGGCCTGATGTTCGACTTGGATTAGGGCAGTAATTTTGAATTTGTTCAGGATGCCGACAATAGCTCACCTACTCTTCGTGAGGTGAGTTTGAATACCTCAAGGCCATCCTTCATTCCCGAGTACACACGGGATAGTGAAATGTATTTTATCCTGTTTCTGTTGTGAAGATTTGAAATTCTTCATTTTGGACCGTTTGGAATTTGTTTGCCAATTTAAACAACCCTTTATCCTTCCAAAGGTTAATTGCTTTCATAAACGAATCTCACCCACCTTCCCACAGCATTCCAGCTCCACAGCCGTCTCCACCTCCCGGACCAGCTGATTGGTCAGATGACGAGCCGCCAAACCCCTTTGGATCAAACGGTCATGTTGAAGGCAACCCTTTTGGGGAGGAGGATGGGGATGGAGAGGAAGAGACACTGGAGAGCAAATCTGGGGTTCGGGTTCGAGCGCTGTATGACTATGAAGGTCAGGAAGAAGATGAACTTACCTTCTCATCAGGTGAGTGACGTAAACTCTTTTCCATCCTTTACCACGTTCTCTTTCCTATTCCTCACTTTGATAGGCAGAGAGGACTTTGTTTATTTTTATTTTTCTGGCCCATCCTTCTCTAACAAATTTGGAGCTGCACCACTCGTATAAACAGGATAGCTCGCTGGTTGAACGCATATCCGGACTAGAACGGCACCCGGTAGAGTACATGCCTCCGCTAGGCTGAACATTTTACGTTTAGTGTCCCACTGATAGACCGGATCTTCATCCGGACTGAAACCAAAATTGAATCTGCTTGTTCTTGTCACCGACCCAAATCATTCACCAAGTTTCGTCACACACAATCCATCCACAATTTTTTGAAACGTCATGAAATAGGGCCAAAAACAATATCTCTCAATGGTGAAGATTTACTTTCAAAAAAAGAAAAGAAAAAGCTCTCGTATCTGGATCTGAATCTTCACCAAAATCAAATCAATTATTCCTCGTCACACACCCAGTTCACCAAGTTTCATCCGAATCCGTCCCTAACGTTTTGAGATATCGTGCTCGGACAAACAGACAGACGGGTGGAAACTTCACCCCATCCACCTTCAGTGGCGGAGGCAGCAATTGGGATCCCCCAATTACAAACGCACCTTGCACTTTGTGGATGTAGTGTTGCATCGGAGTGTGATTTCTACCCGACGTGTTGAAATTAGCTCTCTCGTGCCCACTCACCTGTGGGCGTCGAATATCCTTTCCACTGATGGACCATTCATATTATGGTCTTGATTTCCCCCACCCCCTTTGTTTTGTTTTTTTCCTCACTTGCACATTACTGTGATTGGCCAGTTTGTGAGAAGTGCTCACCCTACCATAGTTAAGAGTTTGCTCTTCATCTGACCTTGTATCATCCTCTTTTATTCCTTCATCCAGGAGAAGAGTTCATCAAGTTGGAAGATGAAGATGAGCAAGGGTGGTGCAAAGGTCGTTTAAATTCTGGTACTGTTGGCCTGTACCCAGCTAACTATGTGGAAGACATCTGAAGAGTTTCTCCTCTACCTTCAGATGATGATGATGTTTTTACCCAACCAACTACCTTCAGCCAGATTTGTTCCCATTTCTCCTTTATTTCATGCTTCACCTCCTCTCCCTTCCCCCACCCCCCCCCCACCAACTCAACACCTCTCCAACCCTTTAAAACCATGAAAGTTGTAATATATTATATTTTCAAAAATTTGTATCTTAGCATGCAGGTTGTCACTTCGTTAAAGCCTGCGTTAACGCGGACGGTGATCGATTCCGACCTGGGTAACTGCAAAGATGTATTTTCTGCAAAATAGTTTTGTTGCGTCATATTTTTGTTTTGTTTTGTTTTTTACGTTCGTCGTTTGCTGACATCTTCATTTTGTGAGGTTTCCTTTCTGAACGATGGTGGTTTTCTTTTCGTCCGTTAAGTTTCCGGTTGGTGGTGCCTTCACTGGACCCTCTCTCTATCGGAACCACCAAGAAAGACCTGCCTTTTGGGCGCTTATCGGGCTCGGGGAAACAAAAACAAATAAAGCTTTATTTCACTATCGTCACTCCTCCAAAGAGGTTTGCTTGTGGCTCTTCAGAAGATTCTATTTGGCGACGGGACATGCGAGGATGAACTTTTTGAGAGGTGTTGTGAGTTTGCAATGCTGGTTCCTCCTCTATATGCCTTGTTATTATGCGGCCTCTCCAGTGGTTGCTTGCTTGAACGCAAGATACTACATTAAGGTTATCATTGTACAGTACATTGCTGTTTTATTATTATTATTATTAGTATTATTAATATTATATTTTGCATTGCAATTGGGCAACAGTAATGGCAGTGTGCATTACAACCATCTTGTTTCATTATTAAATAAAACACCGCAGTACAGGAACTGTACGTTATATCTACAAGGTGTACGTGAAAGTGGTGTAAATAAAACCTCACCAACAGGGACGAATGATTGCCTTATCCTTCCACTCTTTACAAGTGCCCTGTAATAGTATCAATAGGTGATTTGTACTCTGCTCAGTAGAGATTATTATTATTATAGCATGCAAATTACACCACGGTTTCTGGTGATATTCGCTGAGACACCAAATGCTATTACAAACCCGCGAGCCTTTGGTTCGTCTTACTTTACGAGACCGTGATGATTATCCTGTAACGCTGCGAGACATCATACCTGCACCGAGTGACGCGCGTATAAATTAACTGATGCACATCTTGATGTTATCGGGACTCTTGCGTTCCTTTTATTAAGGAATTGTGATGGCAAACTATATTTGATTACCGGATAACGTCGCGGGGCTGGTTCCAGGTGGGGTTTCCGCTCCAGGAACTCCAGGTAAATTTTTGGGTGGAAATGCTGATTCAAACTCAATTCCAGTTTCTGAAACGTACTCACTGCTTTGTCACTGCCGTGCGAATTACATTGTGTATTGTTTATATAAATAAATATATATATATATATTATCATGTAGGAATATACATTAAGACCCCGTTTGTGGAACTTGGCACTTTTGGGTGCCGGTTTGATGTTAATTCGGCCTCCTGTCACATGTTTCTTCAGGACTCGTTTAATGGATGGCATCCTCCTCTTCCTCACCCATTTTGGATTTGTGATCTGTATGAATTTTTTTTTGCAGCTTCAACCTTATCTCCTTCTCCCCAAACAATCATACAATAAACTCGATTTTTAAAATCGACGTCTCGTGTTCTGTTTTATTGTTCACGATTCATACATTAACATTGGCTCGGTCCGCTAATCTCCAAATATTGAGGCGGTGAGCAATTCTCGCAATTCGTGTCCCAAATGTTAACTTCTTTTTTTTTTGGTTTTGGTCAGAGCAACGTGGCAACTCCTGGCCAATGAGCGCGCACCATGAGCGTATCCTGCTGGAAGGTGACCAATTAGAGCGCTTTACTGTCGAGTCTGTTGCCGCCCTCAAAGGAGCTGCTGCACGCTGATTGGCTGAAAGTTTCACTTCGCTTTGAACTTTACGCTCTTTCACTGAACGATCACTCCGGATTGTATAACCCGGTAAGATAATTTATTCTTCGGTATTGATAAAGGAACTCTTGTGTTCCAGTCGAGGGATTGTTTTGTCTCATTCGTCTCTATGGCTTATGTCCGGTTTTTAAATTTAGTTTTCCTCGATTTATAATAATTGTTCATGACAAGCTGGAATAATAAATAAAACTATGGATTGATGAAATTTACTTTACTTGGATAATTAATCAACACGAAATTATCTTCAGGATGCATTCTTTTTTTTGTTGTTGTTGCATTCCAAGCCCACGTCGTGGATTTAAATCAAAATCCTACCCCTTCTCCCCACCCACCCCCTTCCCTGCTTTTTTTGTCTTGTTTTCATTGCTTTCCAGCAATGGTGACTTGTAAATGGACCATTTCCATGGCACCGATCATGACGTGGTTCATCCTTTACATCCTGCTGTCGTTCCCGGGCACAACTACGGCTAGGGCGGCCGAAGGGGGGCAGAGGAAGGGAAATGCACAAGCAGATGAAGCGGGGAGGGGGACCAAACCCCACGAGCACAGTCATGGGGTAGATGGAGAGGAGTTCGGATTCGATCACGATGCGTTCCTTGGACCGGAGGAGGCCAAGAGGTTCGATGAACTAACGACTGAAGAGAGCAAGATTCGTTTAGGGTGAGGTGGTCGGACAAGGGGACGGGATGGGTGAAATAAAGGAGAGGGATAATTAGTCGCTTAAATAATTAATTTATTTTAAACACAAATCCCGATACAGTATAATTTAATAATTAATCAATTATATGGTACGTGATTGGTAATGACTGATGCATAAATAGGGGGATTTCAAAATGACGTAAAAATATTTATAAGGCTGTTCGTGCATGCGCAGTTTGCGCGTTTTCAGTGACTCGGTTGTGGTTGCCGGGCACTTTTAACCTGCCGTTGCTAACGTGAGTTGTGTCAGTGAGTGTCCTTTTTTTTTTTTTTTTTAACATGATTTTATACCATTTAAACTAAATTTCGAGATGGTTAACCATAATTGTGTTCCTCGATGTAAATCGGACTCGTGGAAATATAAGATATACGAGAAATATCCGTGGATGACGGGTGTCGAGTTCATTCTACCATTTATGATTCCGTCAGCAATCGAGCCAAAGATCAAGAAGTGGAATTTATTTGTAACGGTTCCCACCCCCACCCCCCCCCTCCTCCCATGATTAATTTATAAATCTGTTTGAATTTACCATGGTACACTCAAACCCCAGATCTGACCTCCCCGTCACTATTAAGAAGCACCCAAACGGGATACGGTGTCTCCTTCAGGGAAGTCTGCCTGGAACATCCGGCTCTCACGTAAATAATATAGCTGGCACAAGATCTGTGTGTTTCATGTTGCGAAGATGTCCTTTGTCGAAGAGTCGGTAGCCATTACTTTGGTAATAAGGCACAGTTGAACATTCTGTGGCTGATTATGTCATTTTCAAAATCCCGTATTTTGTGAAGAATGAATGAAGCTGTGACTATAAGAATACCTTTTCTGCAGTTTATAAACCTTTTGTGTTTTGTTTTTGTTTTTTTTTATATTCCTATCGTAGTCGCATTGTGGACAAGATAGACGGCGACGGTGATGGACAGGTGACCAAGGCCGAGTTGTCAACTTGGATCTCCCATACGCGCCGCAGACACACCACAAACGAGGCAAGAAAGCGCTTCAAGGATTACGATCAGAAAGGGAAAGGGGGAATCACGTGGTCAGACTACGTGCAATCTACGCAAGCGCTGGATGGTGAGCGAGCACCGGTTACCTCGGCTGAGAAAAGGATTCTCAAATGAGGATCTCATTTTTTGGATAATGCCAGGCATGCACACACCGGCTCTGCGTAATGTTAATGATTGTGTAGTTGAATGTGGCATCCTCTGTGAGTGTTCCATTCATATGGTGGATGGTGTTGTGGTTGCTCCTCATAGCCTAAGATGGCCGTTCATACATGGCGCACAAACTTGTTTGTAGTGGAGGAGATCCTCCCACACTTGAATAACAAGCAGCGGACCCAGGTGTCGAGAGGTACCCCAATACCCGACCACTTCATCCCAACAGTCCAAGCAGGAATTTGTAATTTGTTCAGAGGGTTGGAGATAACTCACCTACCTCTTCATAAGTGGCACTATGGAGTCCTTAATGTCCACCAACTAATGTTGGCAGACGGGACGTCCAGTTCAATATCGTTCCAAAGGATGGCGAACGATGGTGAAACACCAAGCTGAGAGTTTTAGGCCAGTCAGGAATTGAACCCTACCTTGACAACTCCCAAATCTAAGTACCCCTTCATGTCACACAAATTGGCTTCATATGAAGTAAAGTGATAAGATATGTTCAAATGAATTATAAACCCACTGAACTCTTCAAAGCAGCACTTTAAAGTTTGGAGTGGAAATTGTACCTTTAAAGATTGATGGAGACAAAACAGGATGATTATTATTATTATTATTCCCTTTCCTCCAGTAAACTCCCCAGATTCCACACCGAGTCCCACCTCGGTGATTGGGCGACGGTTAGCCAGGGAGGGACGGAGATTCAAAGCTGCAGACAGCGATGGAGATGGAATCATCACAGCTGCTGAATTTACAGCTTTTATCTATCCTGACGACTTTTTTCACATGGCGGAGATTACATTGGAGGTAATGTGATGTTGGAAAGGGGGGGGGGGGAGTTGATGAGGAGCAATTAAAGCTCTCTGGACACAATTATCAAGCAATACTGAAAGGGAAGGAGGACATCTCCATGTATTCATGGAGTAAATGAGTGGGAAAGGGAAGACATGGGAATACGAACAGTCTAAAGATCTAAAAATTCCGCAACTAGTATGCAGATCTTCCCCCATGTATTTCAAGCCTCCCCTGCTAAGTGTGTGTGTGTGTGTGTGTGTGTGTGTGTGTGTGTGTGTGTGTGTGTGTGTGTGTGTGTGTGTGTGTGTGTGTGTGTGTGTGTGTGTGTGTGTGTTACAGGAAACTATAGAAGACTTGGATAAAAACAAGGATGGATTTGTGGAAGAAGAAGAATACATAAGTAAAAAAAACCAAAAAACTTTTTGCTTGCTTGCAGTTAATGAAGGATTTAAAATCGCCTCACCTGGTATTACGAGAGCAGTTTTGAGAGGTTAGTTTTTGAAGTTACAGGTGCAGGGTTTTAAGCCGGCGAGTACAACGAGGGGAGGGGAAGGATTCCCAAATAGGCAAAGGATACGCCGGGTGGTTTTCTGTTGCCTTCCCAGCAGTCGGTCAGGAATTTGGAATTTATTCAGGATGCTGCCGATAACTCGCCTACTCTTTGCGAGACACCGAGGAATCATTAACGTCGACCAATAATTAGGGCTGACAGACTGTTCCTCAGTCTTAACGTCATTCCGAGGGACGGCACACCTCGATTCCTCACCTGAGATGCGGAACACCAGGATGGGAGGGTTTATTTATTTATTTTTCTTTACAGGAGCAAGGCTCATGAAAGAACAAGGCAATCTGACAGTAGGACAGGCATCAAGGTTAAAAAAACAGGATATGAATAAAGTGAAGAAACTATGAAATCAGAAAAGTAAAATGTTGAGTAAGGAAAGATTAATGGGGGTAATAAAGATCATGGGGTGGAATTAGGAATCTCAAGACATGGCACTGCATTGAGTGAAGTTCTGGAGGGAAGAGGGAGAGAACAACCCCTAGAAGGTGGTTCTATAGATGGGAGAACTGAGGAATAAGAGTGGAGGTGTATGGTAAGCCTGGATTTTTGAAGTTTAACCAAGAGGGGAATTCCTGGAAGAATGCACGCATATTGGAGCAGAAAGGGTGGGTCGGAGGACGTGGAGAGAGAAATGTTTGAATAGCTGCCTGTACTGTTATTTGTTCCTATGCAGCCTGTGGCTAGTTGGTTGTATCATTTTCTAGTGGGTGCAGCTGTGCTGCTGATGCAGTGCCCCTGTTCCCAGCAGGCTGGTACTCGTTTTGCCAACCTCGAAAAGAAGGCGAGCAGAGTCAACCCTACCTGGTGTTCATTCAACAGCCCGATGGGTGCTTGAGCTTAAGAACTCAAGACCCTAAGATCTTAAGCCATGCACCTTAACCATTAAGCTAACACCCAAGCCTGCCTGCATTGTGAGAGCAGTAGACCTTGTCCTTCAGCCTCATGATGGAAGATTCCAATTTTGAGAGGTTCAGATTCCACAGAACCCAGGAGAGACAGATGATGTGAAGCTGGAGTGCCAGCCCATAGTGGAGAGCAGCACTCCACTGAGCAATGGGAAAAGGCCTTATATATTGAGTAGCTCTTGGATTGACAAAGACACCCACTCTGTGGTGGGCATCCTCATCAATCTGAGAGCTACTAGAGCTATTCAAGGATCATTTCTATCGTCTCCGAGCAGAGTACAACTTATTAGGGGCTTCTTAATTGGCATGAACCAGTGCTTATAAAATTGGTCCACCCCAGGAGAAATTGTTGGTTTGGCCACAATTCCAGAATGAGCCATGCATGGCAAGCACCAGCCCTTTTGGCCTCGATAATTGCCAATCCAATAAAACATCCTCACCATTTGAGTTATCATCCACTCATTTATATGATACAAACAGGCACACTTGTAGTTTTAAAGGATTAAAAAGTACCCAGATGATGTGCAATTACTGAAGTGACTATCTGTTGACGAATGGTAACCCGGCTGATTCAGGTGATCTCCGTGGCTCTTCCGGACTGGATCTCGCTGCCGAGAAACGTGAACGAGAGATATTCAGAGAAGATCGAGACGTGGACCGAGACGGAAAGCTGAGCCTGGAGGAGCTTCGCCAATGGGTACTGCCACCTCCCAACTACGACTTTGCTTTGGCCGAGACGAACCATCTAATTCGAGAGACCGACCAAGATAAGGTGAGCATTCCCCCTCCCCCCAGCAATTTAGTGAACTCTGCTGCTTGCCGTGACACAAGTCTTGCATAAACATCATCTCCGTGTCTTCCCAGGATGGAAAGTTAACCAAGCCGGAGATACTGCAAAGTTGGAATGTGTTTGTGGGCAGCCAGGCAACAAACTACGGACATGACCTGACAGCAAAACATGATGAACTTTGACCCTATCCATTATCCTTTCATCCCAATTGATACCCCTGTAAAATTTTAAGGTTTCTTCATTTCAATGAACAATTTTCCATCCTACCTCTCCTTTCTAATATCCATTGACCCGAATGGGTTTGTCTCAATTCAATCCGCCACCCCATCCTGTTTTCTCTTCGTGATGCTTGGTAACCAATCTGCTTGGGGGTTTTAAACCAGGTAACATGCAACGTTAAAGGTAACCACATGCACTCCAAGTTTCCACACATCCAAACCCACTAAACCTCAAATGAATGGGTCACTCCATATCCTTTTGAAATTAAAATATTGTCCTTCCTTTTGCCATGTTTCAGGTGTGTGTGCTTCTTGAAAGAGAAAAATTTTAAGAAATTTCATTTCAAATTGGAAGTATTCATGGCAAAATGCTTTCAAGGATCTTTCACATTTAAACAAACGTGATGTCGGGCAAGATGATGCAGAGGTAGCATGCTTACCTTTGAACCGTCTAGTCTGGGTTTGATTCGTCATGTGACTACAAACCGTCCGAATGGTGCTTTGCAGGCAGGACGTTTCATCACAAACTGCATCGTCCCTCAGATGGGCGTTAAGCCGGGTGTCCCGTCTGTTAGTATTAGTTGGTGGCCGTTAAAGATCGCACGGTGTCCTTCGTGAAGAGTAGGTGAGTTGATCACCGGCACCTTGAACAAATCAAATTCCTGCGTTAAACTACATGGGGCACCAAATAATTGGTGCAAAAGCACCCCCTGGATATTGGAGCCAAACAATAGGCTGAGTTTGTAACATGTACCAAGCATTTCTCAAAAGTCGGATAATAAGATTCATTTTCCATCTTAATATACTGTTACTGGTTTCAGAGTGAGCGCGCCGGGATGCACGAGGGGGGTCGCTCGGACCCGCCGTTCGACTTCGGATCCTGAGGCCACAGAAAAACTCCACTGCCCGATGGGTTGTTCAGCAACCGTGGACACCGGTTGAGGTAATTAAATTGAGCATGGTCCTCATGTCCTCAGTCATGTTGCATTACTTATTGATCCAATTTACTTGAACTGGGGCACTACACCCTCAAAGCCCACCAACCTACTTATAAGGGAATGGTTGGGCAGATGTTGGATATATCAGCGAAGCTAATCAGTTTGGTACATTCATCCCGTCTATTTAATACATACATGCTTATGTCAGACCTAAGCCTGGTGTTGGCTTAGTGGTTAGGGTGGCGGCTTGGGATCCCAGTGTCCTGAGTTCAAGCCCCGTTGGCTGCTGAATTAACACCAGGGGGTTGACTCAGCCTGTCATCCTTCCGAGGTCGGCGAAATGAGTGCCAGTGTACTGGTCCCGGTGTATGCCCTGGTTAGAATAGGTGTACCATATCCCTGTGTGTCGTAAGAGGCGACCAGGGTTGGCGTCAGGAAGGGCATCCGGCCATAAAACATTGCCTCACAAAAAGCCAAACCCCTGCACAGCAGGGAAAAATGGCTGTAAAAACGGTCATTTTTTTTATTTTTTATGCTTATGTCAGACCGATGAAGGAATAGGACAGTTGGGCAGGTCTGAAAGCACAGTTGCCCAAAGACTGAAGCACGTATTGACAATCAGTTATTTACAGAACATATAAGGATCACAATCGATAGGGCACATATTTACAGGGGCATTCAAGCACATACACAGATCAAAAGGCACAGAGAAAATGCAATTACCCCTAGTACCTAAATTACCTATGACAAAAGACAGGCATGCCACACAATCAGACCGGGAAGAGTAGACAGGAAGAAGAGCGGAGTGTGGTTACGGCCCCTGACTCACCATGCACAGACGAGTGAGCCTGTGTCATTACAAAGTGAGGGACAGGATGGGTGAAGGAACTGGGGATATAGGGAGTGTGAGTGCAGGGTCGGATATCTTGTGTTTCGGCAGGCAGGAACGACCGCGGCCCTCATGGTACAAACCAGTAAACAGAAGAGGCTCGTAAGAGACACGTGCAGATATCTACAGGCTCGTAATAGGCCAGCTCCCTCCTGGCGGCTCTTGCGATTCTGGTAAGTAGATGACAGGATAAGCTTGACAGGTGAGAGCTTGGTCGATTAAAAAGAGCTTGTGGCAAAGAGAGTGCGTGGCCGTTGTTCCGTTCTGGCTTTTATGGAGGGAGGGATGAAGTTGCTCATGATGCTGTGGGCATCCCCTTGCCCATTCATGCCGCGTTTCCATTGACTCCTGATTCGCCGACACCGTGCGACTTCCAGAAAAGTCTGGGGGGACTGAGTGGCACATCTTTCTCGAAGAATCTTTGGCGGTGGTACTCTCCATTTCAGTGTGATTCCGTGTCTTTTTACTACAATAAATGTCTCCGTGATGTTTTAAAAGAAAGAACTGCAGGGAAGAAAGGAAGGGGATTTATTTAAACTCACGGACGGAATTTGTGTTGAGTGATGAATAATTATTTATTTCGTCAGTATGAGGCTCGAGGGGTGAAGATTGTCGAGGGGAGGGGAGGTACGGCTCGGGAGATATCGGTTTCGAAATGAAGGGATGAGGGATTGAGGATGAATGAATTGATGTTGAATAAGGAGAGGGTGGGTTCCCGTGGGAGTCCAGCTTTTGAGAGGGTGAAGGGTGTTGGTAGTCCGGTGGCTTAGCGAAAAAATCATGACACGCTGGATTAAAGCAACAAACTTTGCACACTGGTTGTTTGGGTCCCATGGAAGTATATTAGAGGGTGGTGTCCAGGTCAAAATGGCCACCAATTTCCAAAATGGCCACCTGAATAGCATTTCTGACCACATAAATACTACTAAATTGCATGTAAGGGTGATTTAGGAGGTTTAAATACAAAGAACCACACAAAATAACTTGGAAAAATATTTGGACAACTTATTTGGCTGCCATTCAAAATTCAAAATGTTCAAATTCAAAATGGCTGCCACATTGTATCCCAGGCTGACCTAATTTTACAATTAGACCTTTTTTCAATGTTTCTTATGAGGATACTGCTGCAAGAGATTTTTCATCAGATAAATATTAGGCACTATCTAAACTGTTAACTACAGTTACTGTTTCTGATGTCATAGTTAATAAAATGCCATCCCACACTAGACCTTTCGCAAGTCTTGCCATCACACTATTCTAAGGGTATAGTGCATCATGGGAACACTGGCAAAAGGCTTACTGTCACCTATAGTTGTCAGCATTGACGTAATTTACGCAAGTGTACCTCTACAACTATCTGAATTCATGCATGTAATGATAAAAAAGAATGTCTGAGCTAGGTTTACAACATCTTACTACATAAAAACTCATAATTATGTGGTTTACGTGATTACTATCTTTTGGGGAAAAATACCACCACCTGTGAGAAAAATCCAAATGACGTCATAATGTAGATGATCAAGGTTAAAATGTAAGTCGTGCTTCAAAAGTACCTTTTGTACTCATGCACCAACCCTTATTAGTTACAATTTGCATAAAACTGACCAATTGAGTTCTGCTCAGGATATCAGTTACATTCCATACTCAGCGAGTGCAACTTCCCCTGCACTCGGAGTGCTGTGCACTCCAAGCCTGTACTACTGCATGTGCATCTCCTTGAGCATAGTGGTTCAGTCTCACTGCCACACTTGATGAGCTGTCTGCAGCATTTTGTGGCCTCTGGTATTGTTGTCCACAGTGATTTCCATGTGTTGTCATTATTAGTCCAACTGAAAGCATCAGGACAAGGGACATTCTGTTCAGTTTTCAGGTTCATCAACCAGATGCTGGCTTGGTATATACTCTGGTTTGTGTGCTGGATCAGAGCAGCCTGAGATGGTGGGAGATTCTGCATCATTTGTACTTTGTGGGGGAAGAGTTTCTTCCTAAGGTCATTGACGCTTTCAGACGAGGTTGTGCTGTCATACAAAATGCAGGTTTATTGTTCTATGACTTTGAAGAGAGGTGATTCAACCGACATTGGCGTGAAAGGATACTGCATAGGGAAGTGGAAGGCTTCAGTAGCTGTAGGAAATGCCCTCTAGGCCTCCCAAGATGACTTTTTGCCCTTCCATTGAACTGTGATGTAGTATCTGGCCCAGTGAAGGCATGGAAGAATCGAAGTGCTCTGGATTTCCCTTCACAGAGTTCACCACAGAGGGAGTTGATGTGGTAAAACCTGAAGTGTTTTCCTTTTCCAAATGCTACCCACAGCTGAACATCAGGATGTTTCTCGAAGGTCAAAGAATAAGCCAGCCAGAAAGACCACAACATCTGTATCACTGTGCTAACCATAACAGTCTTTGCACCCTTTTGTAAAGCATCTGCGATATGAAGGCACATTCTGGAGTCGGCCTCTTCATGATCGGTTGCTGGCATAGGTTCACTGCTGCCTTTGGACACAACTGATTGTCCAGAGGTGATGTACACTTCCTTGTCAACTGGATACTCATAGACGGTAACTTCCTCTGTCAGCAAAGCAAACAGCTCTTCCTTGTTCTTAGACTCCTGTAGGAATGTAGCAAAGTTTCTAGGCAGCTTTGTCTGTGGGGCGACTTTCTTTCTCACGCCCTTCCCTCGAGTAGTATCCTTCAGGCTGCCCTCCCTGTAGGTGTCCCATACAATGTCCATCTGCTTGCAGCTTCGAAGCTGGTGATTGGTCCAGCGTACGAAGTTTCCAGCACTGTAGTCACCAAATGTTGTAGCATCACCTCTAAGAAGAGCGTGCACTACCGCTGGGCCATCAAACACTTTAACATCAAACTGTGTAGGAGCTTCTGGCTGCTTGCTGGGCTTCAGGAGATCCAGTAACTGCGATTTAGAGCTTGGCAGTCGGAGTTTACCATGCTGACTCAAGGATGGGGGCCAGGGATGATTCTCATGAGAGAAGAACTCATCCATATTGGCATCACAAACCTGGCTAGAGATTAACGGCTTGCTGAAGAGACTGTAGTCGCTCTTGATGTCCTCCATTTGCTGTTTCATCTTTGATTTAGATTTAGCATGAAGTTGTTTGAAAAGAAGCAGTCGATTCCGTTTGATTGGCTTATGGATTGACACAGTCCTCTCCACAAGGACGTCCTTAACATAGGCTTTGTACTGTTCCTTCCCTCGGGCTTCCATTGTATGCAGGGTATTGGCCGCAGCTTCATCAAGACACTTGTGACTGTTGATTGTCATGAGTTCTTGTGAATCTCCCAGAAAATGGTTACCCATCGATGTAATTGTTGCACAGAGCTTATTGACTTTCGTCTTGACCAATTCTTGAGTTGAAGCCCCCTGTTCATGGTTTTGGGTGTCAGTAGTCTCATGAGTGGTGTACTGGTCTTCAAACGCTGAGAGTAGTCTGGCCTGTTCTGGACCTGACACCATCCATCTCTTGAATGCTGCAGGGTTCTCTGTCAATCCAATTTCTCCACCAGTGTCCTTCACTCTTTCATTGTTTTGCTCATGTGCTTGATCCAGCGGCATGGTAGAAAATTTTCTTTGTGTCTTGGGAAAGACCCAGAACTTCTGTAGGTCATCTCTGATACTGTCGGGTAGGGATTTCATGTCCCTGATATGCACAGGAATCCAGCGAGTGTAATTTGGGTGGTCCAAGGCAAAGAACCAGGGGGTCAATGTCTCAAGTACAGCAATGAAGAGTGAGAAGTTTCTCTCACGATGAGAATGAACAAAGATGAGGACCAGGACTTCTAATTGCAGAATTATGTCCCAGTACTCAAAGGTGGGATTCTTTGCACACATTTCTTTCTTCCAGTCATTGAAGGCTGCTTCATCATGAGGGCCTACCTTCTCTCAGCATGCATCTTGCTGTAGTTTGGCAAGGAAAAGTGTGCTGATCTGATGGGCATGCCTCGTCCTTGTCAAGTGAGTTACATGAAGGAAGGAGTCTGCAGTTCCTGCAGAAGCAACACCTGCATCACTCAGAGCTGTAGTCCAACCACTTCCTTCTAGCAGGTCTCCAACCATCATCCACAAACCCATTTATATGTGGAGGCCTCCAAACATGACAACAAAAGACGCTTCACCAAATGTCTGTGGCCCACGTCCATTGCACATACTTAGCCAGGGCGTAGAGTGGTTGATCGAGTGCAATGATGAGTATCTGTCCTGGATTGCATTTTTCTGTTTCATGCTGTATAATGGTCATTCCATGTCTAACCATTGAAATGGTTGCAGCTTTCTCCAGAAAGAGTGGTAAGAGGGCACTAATGCCTATCGGGTCTGTAGGCTCTGGTTGATGCGATGCATGGTATGCAGCCCATGAGATGTATTCGTCTGTACATATTGTATCTTTGGAGAGGATCTGAATACTCTCCTGGACCCATTGCACTTCTTCATTCTTGGCCTCTTCAAGATGGCTTTCTATGTCAGGGGTATCAATGTCAGAAATACCAACCTCCGAGACAACTACACCATCAATATTGCAAGCCACGTCTGGTACAATGCAGTAGTTGTCAGGGGCAAATCCAGGAATTGGGTAGGGGGGGGGTTCCAAATAACAGAAAATTATAAATTACTGTGAGCTGTTAGTGGTTTATTTGGTACTGTATTGATACAGTTTTTCTGAGGCTTCTGGCCTTTTTTGTGGCACACTTTCATGGGAGAAGGAGTTCTGGGTGACCAGGGAACCCCTGGGTTTGCCACTGTAATGGTAAATATTTTTTTGTTGGGAAGGGGGGGGGGTTCTGGGTAACCAGGAAAGCCCTGTGGATTTGCCACTGGTTGTCTGGTCGAGAAGGTGTTCCGGTATGTTCAGGAGGGGGAACAGTGATAGCCGGTCTGCTGCTACCAGGGTTGGTGACAGTTGGGAACTGAAAGAGGCTAATACTTGTCTCATGGAAAGATCCTTGGGCTGTTGTGGAAGACAAGTTGTGGTCGATGTTGTCGAGAGCCCCGACTGTGAAAATACCATCAGGAATCTGTGGAGGGCACTGAATCATCATCTTCAAAGCGTTGGCACACAGCTGTGGTAAGCCAGTCTTCTTCCTCTAAGGTACGTTCATAACTGACACTCATGCCCATTTCATACAGCTGTGTCAACATTTTCTTACTTCGTGTAAGTGTGTGTACATTCAAACCAATATATAGAGGAAGGGGAGGCTCACGGTCCTTTGTATGGCATGACTTGGACACACTTGAAGCCTTTCCTTTGAAGTTTAAGGGTATATTTTAGCAGATTGAGAGACAGGCCTGGGAATGTGCAATGCTTTGGTCATTGATGTTGCTACCACACAGAAGCATAGATACCAGTGTTTTGAGAGAAGTGGGAACTGAACTTTCTTGGCAGTCAGTGGGAAATGTGCCAGAGAATTTAAAGAATTCACCATTAGATATCTCTTTCCGTACTGTTTTCACTACACTGGCCATGGAGAGAGCTTCTTCATCAGTCACGTGATGCCATTGCTGCCTTCAAAATTTGCTGAAGCCCCTCATTAAATACAAGGAGAGTGTTCTGCCCGTCTGACTGTTCGAGGCAGTCAGCTGCAAAGTGTGCAAGAAGCTGATTCTTGAGCCTTGACCTATTGATTGTTTTTCTGACACCTAGAATGTCAAGTCGCTGTTTAAACAATGTATGGATCTCGGAAAGTTTGAATATGTGAGTTCCGTCTTCAATTCTGCTTTCTATACAAGAAACCAGCTCTGCAAACACTCGAGCCTGCATCATTTTCTGATCAATAGTGGATGTGGTATTGTCTTCCTGCTTTTCTCTTTCCATATTTCTATAGCGATTCTTGAAGGCTGTTCGACATTTATTGTGATACTTAGCTTCAATAGCTACTAAATCACCTCCTGCAATTCTTGCTAGCAAGTCTTTGTCTTTCAATGCTGTAGCCATATCTCTGAGTGTCATATCTAGTCCTAAAGTAGAACAGTTACTGTATGCAGCTTGCCTTAAGTTTTTTCTACAGAAGATGCAGTCTTTCATAGTTGAAGATGACTCATGTGTTTGGCGTTTAGACTTTCTTTCATCCTGTTCAGTACTTTTTCGCTTATGTCTATTTCTTGCTCTTTCAAGCTTAGAGCTTGCAAACTTCAGTTTACATGCTTTATGCCATTTTGCACAATTTTCAATAAGTTCAGCAGCAGTGTCACATCCGCTGTAGGCTAACTCAACTGGAAGTGCTTATAGTTCACGAAATCCCTCCACATTCTGCAGGAAATCATCATGTGAAGCTATGCTTGACTGATTCCAATCCCACATTTAACAACTGCTGCACGACTGTGGCAAGGTGAAAACCTTCCAGATTAACAAAAACCTATGTTATATGTGGTATTTATACAGTATTACACCATGTGACCTTTGACCTTGACCTAGGCACCCCCCTCTAGAATGTTTCTATGGGACCTGTATAGTAAGTGTGCAAAATGTGGTGCTTTAATCCAGCGTGTCATGATCTTGCCCAAAATTGGCGTGAAGCCACCGGACTTTAGAGAAAAAAAAAAAGAGAAGAAGAAAGAGCAAGAGAGAGAGAGAGGGGGGGGAAGAGAAGAAAGAGCAAGAGGGGGGGAAGAGAGAGAGAGAGAGAGAGAGAGAGAGAGAGAGAGAGAGAGAGAGAGAAAAGAACGGGAGAGGGGAAGATTGAGAGAGAGAGGGGGGGGGGGGAAAGAAGAAAGAGCAGAATGAGTGAGAGAGAGAGGGGGGAAGAGAAGAAAGAGCGAGAGGGAAAGATAAGAAAGGGTGAGAGGGGAAAGAGCGAGAGAGAGAGGAAGAGGGGAAGATTGAGAGAGAGGGGGAAGAAGGGAAAGAGAAGAAAGAGAGAGAGAGGGGAAAGAGAAGAAAGAGCAAGAGAGAGGAAGAGGGGAAGATTGAGAGAGAGGGGGGAAAGGGGGAGAGAGAGAAGAAAAGGGGGGGGGGAGAGGGAGAGAGAAGAAAGGGTGAGAGGGGAAAGAGAAGAAAGAGCGAGAGAGGCGAAAAAAAGAGAAGAAAGGGCAAGAGAGAGGGGAGAGGCGGAAAAGAAGAAAGAGCGAGAGAGAGGGGAGAGGGGGAAAAGAGAAGAAAGAGCGAGAGAGAGGGGAGAGGCGAGAGCGAGAAGAAGAGGGGAAGAGAGAGAGAGGAGGGAGAAGAGAAGAAAGAGCGAGAGAGGGGATAGAGGGAAAAGAGAAGAAAGAACGAGAGAAAGAGAAAGAGAAAGAGAGAGAGAGAGAGAGAGAAAAAAAGAGGGGAAAGAGGGGAAAGAGGGGAAAGAGGGGAAAGAGGGGAAAGAGGGGAAAGAGGGGAAAGAGGGGAAAGAGGGGAAAGAGGGGAAAGAGGGGAAAGAGAGAGAGAGAGAGAGAGAGAAAAGAGAAGAAAGAGCGAGAGAGGGCGGAAGAGAAGAAAGAGCGAGAGAGGGCGGAAGAGAAGAAAGACCGAGAGAGGGCGGAAGAGAAGAAAGACCGAGAGGGAAAGAGAAGAAAGAGCGAGGGGGGAGAGAGGCAAAAGAGAAGAAAGAGCAAGAGGGGGGGGTAAGAGAAGAAAGAGCAAGAGGGGGGGAAGAGAAGAAAGAGCAAGAGGGGGGGAAGAGAAGAAAGAGCAAGAGGGGGGGAAGAGAAGAAAGAGAGAGAGAGTGGGAGGAAAGATCGAGGGAGGATCGATAGATAGAGAGAGAATGAGAGAGAGAGAGGAAAGAGAAGAAAGAGCGGGAGAGAGGAAGAGCGGAAGATTGAGAGAGAGGGGCGAAAGAGGGGAAAGAAGCGAGAGCAAGAGGGGGGAAGAGGGGAGAGAAGAAAGAGTGGGAGAGGGGGGAAGAGGGGAAAGAGAAGAAAGAGCAAGAGAGAGAGGAAGATTGAGAGAGGGGGGGAAAGAGAAGAAAGAGTGAGAGAGCGGAGAAGAGAAGAAAGAGCGAGAGAGAGAGGAAGAGGGGAAGATTGAGAGAGAGGGAAAGAGAAGAAAGAGCGAGAGGGAAAGAGAAGAAAGTGTGAGAGAGAGGGGGGAAGAGAAGAAAGAGCGAGAGAGAGAGAGGGGAAAGAGAAGAGAAAGAGAAGAAAGAGGGGAAAGAGAAGAGAGAGGGGAAAGAGAAGAAAGAGCGAGAGAGAGAGGTGGGAAAGAGGGGAGAGAAGAAAGAGCGAGAGAGAGAGGGGTGAAGAGGGGAAAGAGAAGCAAGAGCGAGAGGGGGGAAGAGGGGAAGATTGAGAGAGGGGGGAAGAGGTGAAGATAAGAAAGAGAGGAGGGGAGAGAGGGAAAAGAGAAGAAAGAGCAAGAGGGGGGGGGAAGAGAAGAAAGAGCGAGAGAGAGAAAGAGAGAGTTATAAAAGAACGAGCGAGAAGGGAAAGAGAAGAAAGAGCGAGAGGGAAAAGAGAAGAAAGAGCGAGAGAGAGAGGTGGGAAAGAGAAGAGAGGAGATAGAGACCGGGAGGCACAAGCGAGAGGGGAAAGAAAAGACAGAGCGAGAGAGAGGGGAAAGAGAAAAAAGAGCAAGAGAGGGAAAAAGAGAAGAAAGAGCAAGATAGAGGGGGCAAAGAGAGAAAAGAGAAGAAAGAGCGAGAGAGAGAGGAAGAGGGGAAGATTGAGAGAGGGGGAAGAGGTGAAGATTGAGAGGGGGGTGAAGAGAAGAAAGAGAGAGAGGGGAGAGAGGGAAAAAGAAGAAAGAGCGAGAGCGAGAGCGACAGAGAGAGAGAGGGGAAGATTGAGAGGGGGGGAAGATAAGAAAGAGCGACAGAGAGGAGAAAGGGGGGGAGAGGGGAGAGAGAAGAAAGGGTGAGAGGGGAGAGAGCGAGAGAGAGGGGAAAGAGAAGAAAGAGCAAGAGAGGGAAAAAGAGAAGAAAGAGCAAGATAGAGGGGGGAAAGACGGAAAAGAGAAGAAAGAGCGAGAGAGAGAGGAAGAGTGGAAGATTGAGAGGGGGGGTGAAGAGAAGAAAGAGAGAGAGGGGAGAGAGGGAAAAAGAAGAAAGAGCGAGAGAGAGAGAGAGAGAGAGAGAGAGAGAGAGAGAGAGAGAGAGAGAGAGAGAGAGAGAGAGAGAGAGAGAGAGAGAGAGAGAGAGAGAGAGAAAGAGAAGAAAGAATGAGAGAGGAAGAGGGGAAGATTGAGAGAGAGGGGGAAAGAGAAGAAAGAATGAGAGAGGAAGAGGGGAAGATTGAGAGAGAGGGGGGAAAGAGAGGAAAGAATGAGAGAGGAAGAGGGGAAGATTGAGAGAGAGGGGGAAAGAGAGGAAGATTGAGAGGGGGGGAAGAGAAGGAAGATTGAGGGGGGAAGAGAAGAAAGAGAGAGAGAGGGGAGAGAGAGGGAAAAGAGCAAGAGGGGGGGAGAGAAGAAAGAGGGAAAAGGGAAGAAAGAGCAAGAGAAAGGAGAGAGGGGAAAGAGCGAGAAAGGGAAAAAAAGAGAAGAAAGAGCAAGATAGAGGGGGAGAGATGGAAAAAGAAGAAAGAGCGAGAGAGAGGAAGTGGGGAAGATTGAGAGGGGCGGGTGAAGAGAAGAAAGAGCAAGACGGGGGGGAGAAGAAAGAGTGAGAGAGAGAGAGGAAAGAGAAGAAAGAGAGAGAGAGAGAGAGTGGGAGGAAAGATCGAGGGAGGATCGAACGATAGAGAGAGAATGAGAGAGAGAGGAAAGAGAAGAAAGAGCGGGAGAGAGGAAGAGGGGAAGATTGAGAGAGAGGGGCGAAAGAGGGGAAAGAAGCGAGAGCAAGAGGGGGGAAGAGGGGAGAGAAGAAAGAGTGGGAGAGGGGGGGGGAAGAGGAGAAAGAGAAGAAAGAGCGAGAGAGAGAGAGGAAGAGTGGAAGATTGAGAGAGGGGGGAAAAGAGAAGAAAGAGTGAGAGAGCGGAGAAGAGAAGAAAGAGCGAGAGAGAGAGGAAGAGGGGAAGATTGAGAGAGAGGGAAAGAGGAGAAAGAGCGAGAGGGAAAGAGAAGAAAGTGTGAGAGAGAGGGGGGAAAGAGAAGAGAGAGGGGAAAGAGAAGAAAGAGCGAGAGAGAGAGAGGTGGGAAAGAGGGGAGAGAAGAAAGAGAGAGAGAGAGAGAGGGGGGGAAGAGGGGAAAGAGAAGCAAGAGCGAGAGGGGGGAAGAGGGGAAGATTGAGAGAGAGGGGGAAGAGGTGAAGATAAGAAAGAGAGAGAGGGGAGAGAGGGAAAAGAGAAGAAAGAGCAAGAGGGGGGGAAGAGAAGAAAGAGCGAGAGAGAGGAAAGAGAAGAGAAAAAAGAGCGAGAGAGAGGGGAAAGAAGAAAGAGTGAGAGAGAGAGGGGGAAGAGGAGAAATAAGAGAGGAGAGAGAGAGAGAGGAAAGAGAAGAATGAGTGAGCGAGAGGGGGAAGAGGGGAAAGAGAAGAGAGATGGGAAAGAGAAGAAAGAGCGAGAGAGGGGAAATAGAGAGAGAGGAAAGAGAATAAAGAGCGAGATAGAGAGGGGAAAGAGAAGAAAGGAGAGAGAGAGAGGGGAGAGAGGAAAGAGAAGAGGGTGAAAGAGGGGAAAGAGAAGAAAGAGCAAGAGGGAAAGAGAAGCGAGAGCGAGAAGAAGAGGGGAAGAGAGAGAGAGAGGAGAGAGAAGGGAGAAGAGAAGAAAGAGCGAGAGAGGGGATAGAGGGAAAAGAGAAGAAAGAGCGAGAGCAAGAGAAAAAGAGAGAGAGAGATAGAGAGATAGAGGGAGAGAGAGAGGAAAGAGAAGAAAGAGCGGAAGAGAAGAAAGACCGAGAGGGAAAGAGAAGAAAGAGCGAGGCGGGAGAGAGGGAAAAGAGAAGAAAGAGGGTGGCGGGCGAGCGGGAAAACTGAAGAAAGAGCAAGAGGGGGGGAAGAGAAGAAAGAGCAAGAGGGGGGGGAAGAGAAGAAAGAGTGAGAGGGGAAAGAGAAGAAAGAGCGAGAGAGAGGAAAGAGGAGAAACAGAGAGCGAGGAAAGAGAAGAAAGAGAGAGAGAGAGAATGGGAGGAAAGATCGAGGGAGGATCGATAGATAGAGAGAGAATGAGAGAGAGAGAGAGAGGAGAGAGAGAGGAAAGAGAAGAAACAGCGGGAGAGTGGAAGAGGCGAAGATTGTGAGAGAGGGGCGAAAGAGGGGTAAGAAGCGAGAGCAAGAGGGGGGAAGAGGGGAGAGAAGAAAGAGTGGGAGAGGGGGGGGGGAGAGGGGAAAGAGAAGAAAGAGCAAGAGAGGGAAAAAGAGAAGAAAGAGCAAGATAGAGGGGGGAAAGACGGAAAAGAGAAGAAAGAGCGAGAGAGAGAGGAAGAGGGGAAGATTGGAGAGAGGGGGAAGAGGTGAAGATTGAGAGGGGGGTGAAGAGAAGAAAGAGCGAGAGAGAGGAGAAAGGGGGGAGAGGGGAGAGAGAAGAAAGGGTGAGAGGGGAAAGAGCGAGAGAGAGGGGAAAGAGAAGAAAGAGCAAGAGAGGGAAAAAGAGAAGAAAGAGCAAGATAGAGGGGGGAAAGACGGAAAAGAGAAGAAAGAGCGAGAGAGAGAGGAAGAGGGGAAGATTGAGAGAGAGGGGGAAAGAGAAGAAAGAATGAGAGAGGAAGAGGGGAAGATTGAGAGAGAGGGGGAAAGAGGGGAAGATTGAGAGGGGGGAAGAGAAGGAAGATGGAGGGGGGAAGAGAAGAAAGAGAGAGAGGGAAAAGAGCAAGAGGAGGGGGGAAGAGAAGAAAGAGAGAGAGGGGAGAGAGAGGGAAAAGAGCAAGAGGGGGGGGGGGAGAGAAGAAAGAGCGAGAGAGGGAAAAGGGAAGAAAGAGCAAGAGAAAGGAGAGAGGGGAAAGAGCGAGAAAGGGAAAAAAAGAGAAGAAAGAGCAAGATAGAGGGGGGAGAGATGGAAAGAAGAAGAAAGAGCAAGAGAGAGGAAGTGGGGAAGATTGAGAGGGCGGGGTGAAGAGAAGAAAGAGCAAGACGGGGGGGGGGGGAGAGAGAGAGAGAGAGAGAGAGAGAGAGAGAGAGAGAGAGAGAGAGAGAGAGAGAGAGAGAGAGAGAGAGAGAGAGAGAGAGAGAGAGAGAGAGAGAGAGAGAGAGAGAGAGAGAGAGAGAGAGAGAGAGAGAAAAGAGAAGAAAGACCGAGAGGGAAAGAGAAGAAAGAGCGAGGGGGGAGAGAGGGAAAAGAGAAGAAAGAGCAAGAGGGGGGGTAAGAGAAGAAAGAGCAAGAGGGGGGGGGAAGAGAAGAAAGAGCAAGAGGGGGGAAGAGAAGAAAGAGCAAGAGGGGGGAAGAGAAGAAAGAGTGAGAGGGGAAAGAGAAGAAAGAGCGAGAGAGAGGAAAGAGGAGAAACAGAGAGCGAGGAAAGAGAAGAAAGAGAGAGAGAGTGGGAGGAAAGATCGAGGGAGGATCGATAGATAGAGAGAGAATGAGAGAGAGAGGAAAGAGAAGAAAGAGCGGGAGAGAGGAAGAGGGGAAGATTGAGAGAGAGGGGCGAAAGAGGGGAAAGAAGCGAGAGGAAGAGGGGGGAAGAGGGGAAAGAGAAGAAAGAGCAAGAGAGAGAGGAAGATTGAGAGAGGGGGGAAAGAGAAGAAAGAGTGAGAGAGCGGAGAAGAGAAGAAAGAGCGAGAGAGAGAGGAAGAGGGGAAGATTGAGAGAGAGGGAAAGAGAAGAAAGAGCGAGAGGGAAAGAGAAGAAAGTGTGAGAGAGAGGGGGAAGAGAAGAAAGAGCGAGAGAGAGAGAGGGGAAAGAAGAGAAAGAGAAGAGAGAGGGGAAAGAGAGAGGAAAGAGAAGAGAGAGGGGAAAGAGAAGAAAGAGCAAGAGAGAGAGGTGGGAAAGAGGGGAGAGAAGAAAGAGCGAGAGAGAGAGAGGGGTGAAGAGGGGAAAGAGAAGCAAGAGCGAGAGGGGGGAAGAGGGGAAGATTGAGAGAGGCGGGAAGAGGTGAAGATAAGAAAGAGAGAGAGGGGAGAGAGGGAAAAGAGAAGAAAGAGCAAGAGGGGGGGGGGGAAGAGAAGAAAGAGCGAGAGAGAGAAAGAGAGAGTTAGAAAAGAACGAGCGAGAAGGGAAAGAGAAGAAAGAGCGAGAGGGTAAAGAGAAAAGAGTGAGAGAGGGGAAAAAAGAAGAAAGAGCGAGAGAGAGAGGGGGAAAGAGAAGAGAGGAGATAGAGATCGGGAGGAACAAGCGAGAGGGGAAAGAAAAGAAAGAGCGAGAGAGCGGGAAAAAGAGAAGAAAGAGCGGGAGAGAGAGAGATAGGGGAGCGGGAGAGAAGAGAGAGCGGCAGTGAGGGACGAGAAGAGAAAAAAGAGCGAGAGAGAGGGGAAACAAGAAAGCGTGAGAGAGAGAGGGGGGAAGAGGAGAAATGAGAGAGGAGAGGGAGAGAGGAAAGAGAAGAATGAGTGAGCGAGGGGGGGGGAAGAGGGGAAAGAGAAGAGAGATGGGAAAGAGAAGAAAGAGCGAGAGAGGGGAAATAGAGAGAGAGGAAAGAGAAGAAAGAGCGAGATAGAGGGGGGGGGAGAGGGGAAAGAGAAGAAAGTAGAGAGAGATCAGGAGGAACAAGCGAGAGGGGAAAGAAAAGAAAGAGCGAGAGAGAGGGGAGAGAGGGACAAAGAAGAAAGAGTGAGAGAGAGGGAAAAATGGAAGAAAGAGCGAGAGAGACAGAGAGACAGAGAGACAGAGAGAGAGAGACAGAGAGAGAGAGAGAGAGAGAGAGAGAGAGAGAGAGAGAGAGAAGAGAAGAAAGAGCGAGATGGGAGAGAGGGAAGAGAGAAGAAAGAGCAAGAGGGGGGGGGGAAGAGAAGAAAGAGCAAGAGGGGGGGGGGAGAGAAGAAAGAGCGAGAGGGGGGAGAGAAGAGAAAAAAGAGCGAGAGAGAGAGAGCGAGAGCGAGAAAAGAAGAGGGGAAGACAGAGAGAGAGGGGGAAGAGGGGAAAGAGAAGAAAGAGCGAGAGAGAGGAAAGAGGGGAAGATTGAGAGATAGGGGGAAGAAGGGAAAGAGGAGAGAGAGAGAGAGAGAGAGAGAGAGAGAGAGAGAGAGAGAGAGAGAGAGAGAGAGAGAGAGAGAGAGAGAGAGAGAGAGAGAGAGAGAGAGAGAGAGAGAGAGAGAGAGAGAGAGAGAGAGAGAGAGAGAGAGAGAGAGAGAGAGAGAGAGAGAGAGAGAGAGCGAGAGAGAGAGGAAAGAGCGAGAGAGAGGAAAGAGCGAGAGAGAGGAAGAGGGGAAGATTGAGAGAGAGGGGGGAAAGAGAAGAGAGGAGATAGAGATCGGGAGGAACAAGCGAGAGGGGAAAGAAAAGAAAGAGCGAGAGAGAGGGGAAAGAGAAGAAAGAGCAAGAGAGGGAAAAAGAGAAGAAAGAGCAAGATAGAGGGGGGAAAGACGGAAAAGAGAAGAAAGAGCGAGAGAGAGAGGAAGAGGGGAAGATTGAGAGAGGGGGGAAGAGGTGAAGATTGAGAGGGGGGTGAAGAGAAGAAAGAGAGAGAGGGGAGAGAGGGAAAAAGAAGAAAGAGCGAGAGCGAGAGCGAGAGCGAGAGCGAGAGAGAGAGAGAGAGGGGAAGATTGAGAGGGGGGAAGATAAGAAAGAGCGACAGAGAGGAGAAAGGGGGAGAGGGGAGAGAGAAGAAAGGGTGAGAGGGGAGAGAGCGAGAGAGAGGGGAAAGAGAAGAAAGAGCAAGAGAGGGAAAAAGAGAAGAAAGAGCAAGATAGAGGGGGGAAAGACGGAAAAGAGAAGAAAGAGCGAGAGAGAGAGGAAGAGTGGAAGATTGAGAGGGGGGTGAAGAGAAGAAAGAGAGAGAGGGGAGAGAGGGAAAAAGAAGAAAGAGCGAGAGAGAGAGAGAGAGAGAGAGAGAGAGAGAGAGAGAGAGAGAGAGAGAGAGAGAGAGAGAGAAAGAGAAGAAAGAATGAGAGAGGAAGAGGGGAAGATTGAGAGAGAGGGGGAAAGAGAAGAAAGAATGAGAGAGGAAGAGGGGAAGATTGAGAGAGAGGGGGGAAAGAGAGGAAAGAATGAGAGAGGAAGAGGGGAAGATTGAGAGAGAGAGGGGGAAAGAGAGGAAGATTGGAGAGGGGGGGGAAGAGAAGGAAGATTGAGGGGGGGAAGAGAAGAAAGAGAGAGAGAGGGGAGAGAGAGGGAAAAGAGCAAGAGGGGGGGAGAGAAGAAAGAGGGAAAAGGGAAGAAAGAGCAAGAGAAAGGAGAGAGGGGAAAGAGCGAGAAAGGGAAAAAAAGAGAAGAAAGAGCAAGATAGAGGGGGAGAGATGGAAAAAGAAGAAAGAGCGAGAGAGAGGAAGTGGGGAAGATAGAGAGGGGCGGGGTGAAGAGAAGAAAGAGCAAGACGGGGGGGAGAAGAAAGAGTGAGAGAGAGAGGAAAGAGAAGAAAGAGCGGGAGAGAGGAAGAGGGGAAGATTGAGAGAGAGGGGCGAAAGAGGGGAAAGAAGCGAGAGCAAGAGGGGGGAAGAGGGGAGAGAAGAAAGAGTGGGAGAGGGGGGGGGAAGAGGAGAAAGAGAAGAAAGAGCGAGAGAGAGAGAGAGAGAGGAAGAGTGGAAGATTGAAAGAGGGGGGAAAAGAGAAGAAAGAGTGAGAGAGCGGAGAAGAGAAGAAAGAGCGAGAGAGAGAGGAAGAGGGGAAGATTGAGAGAGAGGGAAAGAGAAGAAAGAGCGAGAGGGAAAGAGAAGAAAGTGTGAGAGAGAGGGGGGAAAGAGAAGAGAGAGGGGAAAGAGAAGAAAGAGAGGTGGGAAAGAGGGGAGAGAAGAAAGAGCGAGAGAGAGAGAGAGAGGGGGGGAAGAGGGGAAAGAGAAGCAAGAGCGAGAGGGGGGAAGAGGGGAAGATTGAGAGAGGGGGGAAGAGGTGAAGATATGAAAGAGAGAGAGGGGAGCGAGCGAAAAGAGTAGAAAGAGCAAGTGGGGGGGAAGAGAAGAAAGAGCGAGAGAGAGGAAAGAGAAGAGAAAAAAGAGCGAGAGAGAGGCGAAAGAAGAAAGAGTGAAAGAGAGAGGGGGGAAGAGGAGAAATAAGAGAGGAGAGAGAGAGAGAGGAAAGAGAAGAATGAGTGAGCGAGAGGGGGGAAGAGGGGAAAGAGAAGAGAGATGGGAAAGAGAAGAAAGAGCGAGAGAGGGGAAATAGAGAGAGAGGAAAGAGAATAAAGAGCGAGATAGAGAGGGGAAAGAGAAGAAAGGAGAGAGAGAGAGGGGAGAGAGGAAAGAGAAGAGGGTGAAAGAGGGGAAAGAGAAGAAAGAGCAAGAGGGAAAGAGAAGCGAGAGCGAGAAGAAGAGGGGAAGAGAGAGAGAGAGGAGAGAGAAGGGAGAAGAGAAGAAAGAGCGAGAGAGGGGATAGAGGGAAAAGAGAAGAAAGAGCGAGAGAAAGAGAAAAAGAGAGAGAGAGATAGAGAGATAGAGGGAGAGAGAGAGGAAAGAGAAGAAAGAGCGGAAGAGAAGAAAGACCGAGAGGGAAAGAGAAGAAAGAGCGAGGCGGGAGAGAGGGAAAAGAGAAGAAAGAGCGAGGCGGGAGAGAGGGAAAAGAGAAGAAAGAGCAAGAGGGGGGGAAGAGAAGAAAGAGCAAGAGGGGGGAAGAGAAGAAAGAGTGAGAGGGGAAAGAGAAGAAAGAGCGAGAGAGAGGAAAGAGGAGAACCAGAGAGCGAGGAAAGAGAAGAAAGAGAGAGAGAGAGAATGGGGGGAAAGAGCGAGGGAGGATCGATAGATAGAGAGAGAATGAGAGAGAGAGAGAGAGGAGAGAGAGAGAGGAAAGAGAAGAAAGAGCGGGAGAGAGGAAGAGGGGAAGATTGAGAGAGAGGGGCGAAAGAGGGGAAAGAAGCGAGAGCAAGAGGGGGAAGAGGGGAGAGAAGAAAGAGTGGGAGAGGGGGGGAGAGGGGAAAGAGAAGAAAGAGCAAGAGAGGGAAAAAGAGAAGAAAGAGCAAGATAGAGGGGGAAAGACGGAAAAGAGAAGAAAGAGCGAGAGAGAGAGGAAGAGGGGAAGATTGAGAGAGGGGGGAAGAGGTGAAGATTGAGAGGGGGGTGAAGAGAAGAAAGAGCGAGAGAGAGGAGAAAGGGGGGAGAGGGGAGAGAGAAGAAAGGGTGAGAGGGGAAAGAGCGAGAGAGAGGGGAAAGAGAAGAAAGAGCAAGAGAGGGAAAAAGAGAAGAAAGAGCAAGATAGAGGGGGGAAAGACGGAAAAGAGAAGAAAGAGCGAGAGAGAGAGGAAGAGGGGAAGATTGAGAGAGGGGGAAGAGGTGAAGATTGAGAGGGGGGGGTGAAGAGAAGAAAGAGAGAGAGGGGAGAGAGGGAAAAAGAAGAAAGAGCGAGAGCGAGAGCGAGAGAGAGAGAGAGAGAAAGAGGGGAAGATTGAGAGGGGGGGAAGATAAGAAAGAGCGACAGAGAGGAGAAAGGGGGGGAGAGGGGAGAGAGAAGAAAGGGGGAGAGGGGAGAGAGCGAGAGAGAGGGGAAAGAGAAGAAAGAGCAAGAGAGGGAAAAAGAGAAGAAAGAGCAAGATAGAGGGGGCAAAGACGGAAAAGAGAAGAAAGAGCGAGAGAGAGAGGAAGAGTGGAAGATTGAGAGGGGGGGTGAAGAGAAGAAAGAGAGAGAGGGGAGAGAGGGAAAAAGAAGAAAGAGCGAGAGAGAGAGAGAGAGAGAGAGAGAGAGAGAGAGAGAGAGAGAGAGAGAGAGAGAGAGAGAGAGAGAGAGAGAGAGAGAGAGAGAGAGAGAGAGAGAGAGAAAGAGAAGAAAGAATGAGAGAGGAAGAGGGGAAGATTGAGAGAGAGGGGGAAAGAGAAGAAAGAATGAGAGAGGAAGAGGGGAAGATTGAGAGAGAGGGGGGAAAGAGAGGAAAGAATGAGAGAGGAAGAGGGGAAGATTGAGAGAGAGGGGGGAAAGAGAGGAAGATTGAGAGAGGGGGGAAGAGAAGGAAGATTGAGGGGGGAAGAGAAGAAAGAGAGAGAGAGGGGAGAGAGAGGGAAAAGAGCAAGAGAGGGGGGGGAGAGAAGAAAGAGGGAAAAGGGAAGAAAGAGCAAGAGAAAGGAGAGAGGGGAAAGAGCGAGAAAGGGAAAAAAAAGAGAAGAAAGAGCAAGATAGAGGGGGGAGAGATGGAAAAAAGAAGAAAGAGCGAGAGAGAGGAAGTGGGGAAGATTGAGAGGGGCGGGGTGAAGAGAAGAAAGAGCAAGACGGGGGGGAGAAGAAAGAGTGAGAGAGAGAGGAAAGAGAAGAAAGAGAGAGAGAGAGAGTGGGAGGAAAGATCGAGGGAGGATCGAACGATAGAGAGAGAATGAGAGAGAGAGGAAAGAGAAGAAAGAGCGGGAGAGAGGAAGAGGGGAAGATTGAGAGAGAGGGGCGAAAGAGGGGAAAGAAGCGAGAGCAAGAGGGGGGAAGAGGGGAGAGAAGAAAGAGTGGGAGAGGGGGGAAGAGGAGAAAGAGAAGAAAGAGCGAGAGAGAGAGAGGAAGAGTGGAAGATTGAGAGAGGGGGGAAAAGAGAAGAAAGAGTGAGAGAGCGGAGAAGAGAAGAAAGAGCGAGAGAGAGAGGAAGAGGGGAAGATTGGAGAGAGAGGGAAAGAGAAGAAAGAGCGAGAGGGAAAGAGAAGAAAGTGTGAGAGAGAGGGGGAAAGAGAAGAGAGAGGGGAAAGAGAAGAAAGAGCGAGAGAGAGAGAGGTGGGAAAGAGGGGAGAGAAGAAAGAGCGAGAGAGAGAGAGAGAGGGGGGAAGAGGGGAAAGAGAAGCAAGAGCGAGAGGGGGGAAGAGGGGAAGATTGAGAGAGGGGGGAAGAGGTGAAGATAAGAAAGAGAGAGAGGGGAGAGAGGGAAAAGAGAAGAAAGAGCAAGAGGGGGGGAAGAGAAGAAAGAGTGAGAGAGAGGAAAGAGAAGAGAAAAAAGAGCGAGAGAGAGGGGAAAGAAGAAAGAGTGAGAGAGAGAGGGGGGAAGAGGAGAAATAAGAGAGGAGAGAGAGAGAGAGAGAGGAAAGAGAAGAATGAGTGAGCGAGAGGGGGGAAGAGGGGAAAGAGAAGAGAGATGGGAAAGAGAAGAAAGAGCGAGAGAGGGGAAATAGAGAGAGAGGAAAGAGAATAAAGAGCGAGATAGAGAGGGGAAAGAGAAGAAAGGAGAGAGAGAGAGGGGAGAGAGGAAAGAGAAGAGGGTGAAAGAGGGGAAAGAGAAGAAAGAGCAAGAGGGAAAGAGAAGCGAGAGCGAGAAGAAGAGGGGAAGAGAGAGAGAGAGGAGAGAGAAGGGAGAAGAGAAGAAAGAGCGAGAGAGGGGATAGAGGGAAAAGAGAAGAAAGAGCGAGAGAAAGAGAAAAAGAGAGAGAGAGATAGAGAGATAGAGGGAGAGAGAGAGGAAAGAGAAGAAAGAGCGGAAGAGAAGAAAGACCGAGAGGGAAAGAGAAGAAAGAGCGAGGCGGGAGAGAGGGAAAAGAGAAGAAAGAGCGAGGCGGGAGAGAGGGAAAAGAGAAGAAAGAGCAAGAGGGGGGGGAAGAGAAGAAAGAGTGAGAGGGGAAAGAGAAGAAAGAGCGAGAGAGAGGAAAGAGGAGAAACAGAGAGCGAGGAAAGAGAACAAAGAGAGAGAGAGAGAATGGGAGGAAAGATCGAGGGAGGATCGATAGATAGAGAGAGAATGAGAGAGAGAGAGAGAGGAGAGAGAGAGAGGAAAGAGAAGAAAGAGCGGGAGAGAGGAAGAGGGGAAGATTGAGAGAGAGGGGCGAAAGAGGGGAAAGAAGCGAGAGCAAGAGGGGGGAAGAGGGGAGAGAAGAAAGAGTGGGAGAGGGGGGAGAGGGGAAAGAGAAGAAAGAGCAAGAGAGGGAAAAAGAGAAGAAAGAGCAAGATAGAGGGGGGAAAGACGGAAAAGAGAAGAAAGAGCGAGAGAGAGAAAAAGAGAAGAAAGAGCAAGATAGAGGGGGAAAGACGGAAAAGAGAAGAAAGAGCGAGAGAGAGAGGAAGAGGGGAAGATTGGAGAGAGGGGGGAAGAGGTGAAGATTGAGAGGGGGGGTGAAGAGAAGAAAGAGCGAGAGAGAGGAGAAAGGGGGGAGAGGGGAGAGAGAAGAAAGGGTGAGAGGGGAAAGAGCGAGAGAGAGGGGAAAGAGAAGAAAGAGCAAGAGAGGGAAAAAGAGAAGAAAGAGCAAGATAGAGGGGGAAAGACGGAAAAGAGAAGAAAGAGCGAGAGAGAGAGGAAGAGGGGAAGATTGAGAGAGAGGGGGAAAGAGAAGAAAGAATGAGAGAGGAAGAGGGGAAGATTGAGAGAGAGGGGGGAAAGAGGGGAAGATTGAGAGGGGGGGAAGAGAAGGAAGATGGAGGGGGGAAGAGAAGAAAGAGAGAGAGGGAAAAGAGCAAGAGGAGGGGGGAAGAGAAGAAAGAGAGAGAGGGGAGAGAGAGGGAAAAGAGCAAGAGGGGGGGGGGGAGAGAAGAAAGAGCGAGAGAGGGAAAAGGGAAGAAAGAGCAAGAGAAAGGAGAGAGGGGAAAGAGCGAGAAAGGGAAAAAAGAGAAGAAAGAGCAAGATAGAGGGGGAGAGATGGAAAAAAGAAGAAAGAGCAAGAGAGAGGAAGTGGGGAAGATTGAGAGGGGCGGGTGAAGAGAAGAAAGAGCAAGACGGGGGGGAGAAGAGAGAGAGAGAGAGAGAGAGAGAGAGAGAGAGAGAGAGAGAGAGAGAGAGAGAGAGAGAGAGAGAGAGAGAGAGAGAGAGAGAGAGAGAGAGAGAGAGAGAGAGAGAGAGAGAGAGAGAGAGAGAGAGAGAGAGAGAGAGAGAGAGAGAGAGAGAAAAGAGAAGAAAGACCGAGAGGGAAAGAGAAGAAAGAGCGAGGGGGAGAGAGGGAAAAGAGAAGAAAGAGCAAGAGGGGGGGGTAAGAGAAGAAAGAGCAAGAGGGGGGGGAAGAGAAGAAAGAGCAAGAGGGGGGGGAAGAGAAGAAAGAGCAAGAGGGGGGGAAGAGAAGAAAGAGCAAGAGGGGGGGAAGAGAAGAAAGAGTGAGAGGGGAAAGAGAAGAAAGAGCGAGAGAGAGGAAAGAGGAGAAACAGAGAGCGAGGAAAGAGAAGAAAGAGAGAGAGAGTGGGAGGAAAGATCGAGGGAGGATCGATAGATAGAGAGAGAGGAAAGAGAAGAAAGAGCGGGAGAGAGGAAGAGGGGAAGATTGAGAGAGAGGGGCGAAAGAGGGGAAAGAAGCGAGAGCAAGAGGGGGGAAGAGGGGAAAGAGAAGAAAGAGCAAGAGAGAGAGGAAGATTGAGAGAGGGGGGGAAAGAGAAGAAAGAGTGAGAGAGCGGAGAAGAGAAGAAAGAGCGAGAGAGAGAGGAAGAGGGGAAGATTGAGAGAGAGGGAAAGAGAAGAAAGAGCGAGAGGGAAAGAGAAGAAAGTGTGAGAGAGAGGGGGGAAGAGAAGAAAGAGCGAGAGAGAGAGAGGGGAAAGAAGAGAAAGAGAAGAGAGAGGGGAAAGAGAGAGGAAAGAGAAGAGAGAGGGGAAAGAGAAGAAAGAGCAAGAGAGAGAGGTGGGAAAGAGGGGAGAGAAGAAAGAGCGAGAGAGAGAGAGGGGTGAAGAGGGGAAAGAGAAGCAAGAGCGAGAGGGGGGAAGAGGGGAAGATTGAGAGAGGCGGGAAGAGGTGAAGATAAGAAAGAGAGAGAGGGGAGAGAGGGAAAAGAGAAGAAAGAGCAAGAGGGGGGGGGAAGAGAAGAAAGAGCGAGAGAGAGAAAGAGAGAGTTAGAAAAGAACGAGCGAGAAGGGAAAGAGAAGAAAGAGCGAGAGGGTAAAGAGAAAAGAGTGAGAGAGGGGAAAAAAGAAGAAAGAGCGAGAGAGAGAGGGGGGAAAGAGAAGAGAGGAGATAGAGATCGGGAGGAACAAGCGAGAGGGGAAAGAAAAGAAAGAGCGAGAGAGAGGGAAAAAGAGAAGAAAGAGCGAGAGAGAGAGAGAGAGGGGAGGGGAAGAGAAGAAAGAGCGAGAGAGAGGAAAGAGAAGAGAAAAAAGAGCGAGAGAGAGGGGAAAGAAGAAAGCGTGAGAGAGAGAGGGGGGAAGAGGAGAAATAAGAGAGGAGAGAGAGAGAGGCAAGAGAAGAATGAGTGAGCGAGAGGGGGGAAGAGGGGAAAGAGAAGAGAGATGGGAAAGAGAAGAAAGAGCGAGAGAGGGGAAATAGAGAGAGAGGAAAGAGAAGAAAGAGCGAGATAGAGGGGGGGAGAGGGGAAAGAGAAGAAAGTAGAGAGAGATCGGGAGGAACAAGCGAGAGGGGAAAGAAAAGAAAGAGCGAGAGAGAGGGGAGAGAGGGACAAAGAAGAAAGAGTGAGAGAGAGGGAAAAAATGGAAGAAAGAGCGAGAGAGACAGAGAGACAGAGAGTAAGAGAGAGACAGAGAGAGTGAGAGAGAGAGAGAGAGAAGAGAAGAAAGAGCGAGATGGGAGAGAGGGAAGAGAGAAGAAAGAGCAAGAGGGGGGGGAAGAGAAGAAAGAGCAAGAGGGGGGGAGAGAAGAAAGAGCGAGAGGGGGGAGAGAAGAGAAAAAGAGCGAGAGAGAGAGAGCGAGAGCGAGAAAAGAAGAGGGGAAGACAGAGAGAGAGGGGGAAGAGGGGAAAGAGAAGAAAGAGCGAGAGAGAGGAAAGAGGGGAAGATTGAGAGATAGGGGGAAGAAGGGAAGAGAGAGAGAGAGAGAGAGAGAGAGAGAGAGAGAGAGAGAGAGAGAGAGAGAGAGAGAGAGAGAGAGAGAGAGAGAGAGAGAGAGAGAGAGGAAAGAGCGAGAGAGAGGAAGAGGGGAAGATTGAGAGAGAGGGGGGAAAGAGGGGAAAGAGGCGAGAGTAAGAGGGGGGAGAGGGGAGAGAAGAAAGAGTGGGAGAGGGGGGAGAGGGGAAAGAGAGAGAGAGAGAGAGAGAGAGAGAGAGAGGAAGAGTGGAAGATTGAGAGAGAGAGGAAGAGGGGAAGATTGAGAGAGAGGGAAAGAGCGAGAGGGAAAGAGAAGAAAGTGTGAGAGAGAGGGGGAAGAGAAGAAAGAGCGAGAGAGAGAAGGGAAAGAGAAGAGAGAGGGGAAAGAGAAGAAAGAGTGAGAGAGAGAGGGGGGAAAGAGGGGAAAGAGAACAGAGGAGATAGAGATCGGGAGGAACAAGCGAGAGGGGAAAGAAAAGAAAGAGCGAGAGAGAGGGGAGAGAGGGAAAAGGAGAAGAAAGAGCGAGAGAGAGAGAGAGAGGCGGGAAAGAGAGAGAAAAAGAGAAAGAGAGTTAGAAAAGAAAGAGCGAGAGAGTTAGAAAAGAAAGAGCGAGAGAGGGTAAAGAGAAAAGAGCGAGAGAGAGGGGAGAGAGAGAGAGAGAGGGAAAAGAGGAGAGAGAGGAAAGAGGGGAAAGAGCGAGAGAGAGGCGAGAGAGAGAGGGGAAAGAGTGAGAGAGAGAGAGGGGAAAGAGTGAGAGAGAGAGAGGGAAAATAGAAGAAAGAGTGTGAGAGAGAGAGAGGGAAAATAGAAGAAAGAGTGTGAGAGAGAGAGAGGGAAAAGAGAAGAAAGAGTGAGAGATAGGAAAGAGAAGAAAGAGTGAGAGATAGGAAAGAGAAGAAAGAGGGAGAGAGAGAGAGGGAAAAGAGAAGAAAGAGTGAGAGATAGGAAAGAGAAGAAAGAGTGAGAGATAGGAAAGAGAAGAAAGAGGGAGAGAGTGAGAGGAAATTGAAGAAAGAGAGAGGAAAAGGAGAACAGAGAGACAAAAAAGAGAAGAGAGAGAGTGGGAGGAAAGATCGAGGGAGGATAGATAGATCGAGAGAGAGGAGCGAGAAGAAAGAGAAAGAGAGAGAGGAGCGAGAGAGAGAGGAGCGAGAGAGAGAGAGCGAGAGAGAGAGAGAGCGAGAGAGAGAGAGCGAGAGAGAGAGAGCGAGAGAGAGAGAGCGAGAGAGAGAGAGCGAGAGAGAGAGAGCGAGAGAGAGAGAGCGAGAGAGAGAGAGCGAGAGAGAGAGAGCGAGAGAGAGAGAGCGAGAGAGAGAGAGCGAGCGAGAGAGAGAGAGCGAGAGAGAGAGAGCGAGAGAGAGAGAGCGAGAGAGAGAGAGCGAGAGAGAGAGAGAGCGAGAGAAAGAGAGCGAGAGCGAGAGGAAAGAGAAAAGAGCGAGAGAGAGGGGAGAGAGAGGGGAAAGAGTGAGAGAGAGAGAGGGGGGGGGGAAAGAGGGGAAAGAGTGAGAGCGAGAGAGAGAGAGGGGGGAAAGAGCGCGAGAGAGAGAGGGGGAAAAGAGGGGAAAGAGGAGAGAGAGCGAGAGAGGAAACTGAAGAAAGAGAGAGATATTTGACTTTTGTATGCTTTTCTTATAAAAGTATCAAAACACACCAGAAAAGGCACACTCCATAAAAATAAGTCCAAACGATTTTACAGCAAAAATGAATTCAACAAAAGCAATACAAACAAGGGTGTCTATTCATGTCAAAAACCACCACAGAATAATACATATCTGCAAAAAGTAAGTGTAATTACTTTACACTTTTACAAACACATTACATCACGAAACGAAACTCAAAACCTCATCAGTGTACCACTGATCACCCACAATATCCAGGCTCAAAAGATAAGCCTGCTCCATTTTTACTCGTTCCGAAACCATACCTTAAAAGCACATTTGCATTTTTCCCCTTCAATTTTGCTTTCCTGGTTTTATAAATTGCCAGTTTCACAATGCCCAACACAAAAGACAAAAACGAGAGGACTGGTGTACTTTTTCAGTCTCCCCAATTTCATAAATCAAGACTGGAAAGGAAAAAAAACAAAATTAAATTGATAGAAAAGCTGTTGAAGGAAGAGAAAGAGGGGTACCAATCTCTTACATTCAATGAAAACGTGGGCAATATTTTCAATCAAATCACAAAAAGGACAAGAAATTGGAACAGAAGAATTAAACTTATGGAGTAATGTCTGTGTGACCAGGGCTTGATGTGCTCGTCTCCAATTCAGGTCTCCAGTTCGCCCAAGAGTTGGACAACTATACATTTTGTTCCACACTGGAGTTAAAAAAGTTCCAGTAGGTAGGGTCTCATTCCACAGATTTTTCAACAGTTTTGTAAAACCAGGTATACATGCTTCCAGACATATGTTGTTGATAGCCATTTTCCCCATGACGTGAATTTCCTCTATTTTCACACCAATTTCCAAAACACACCAATTTCCTCTAAGTTTGAGAACACACCCTCTTGTTTTTTTGAGGCAATTTGAAGTTCAGGGAAATAGACGTGAGTCTACCACTTCATCCACCCCAGTTCACCAGATGTTTAGTCTATGAAAGGTTTGAATTACTGCTTTCAAGACATTTTCCACAATACGAGCAGAACAAACACCAGTTTTTAATGAAAGTGAGCTTACAGGTAGCCAGGCATTCAAGGATGGCTGCAACAGGTCTCACACTGTTTATTACAACACTGGTGAAACAATGCATAAACGACCTGGAGGTTGAAATTCTAGAGAATAAAGGATTCTGAACTAATGGCTCATGTACAAACTTTTGGGCATCGTATGATACCTCTAAATGTTGCACTCCGAGGACATGCCAAGCATTCAAAAGGCTCTGATGAAAACTGGGGAGCTGAGACATGTCAAAGTGTTGCAGGTCGATGAGGAAAAGTTCACGGTCATATTTCAGACCTTCCACTTTCTGCAACCAGGCGTTTGTGAGAGGTCGCCAAGAAACACTCACTGTACAGTAGGCGCTTCATCGTGGAAATTCGGAATGCCATTATCCGACTTGGGATATGCATCAGATTTTGACCACCCGCATTTCGGGGTCTGCAGACCACGTCTGGCCCCAGCCAATGGTGGCCAGAAAAAAAAAATCAGTCAGAACCCTCTGAATGCCTGTGACCAAGTATCTCAGAGGTTCAAGTGGGATAACTTTATGCCAAATAAAAGGAACCACCAGGTTATTTATGATTGACACCCGTGTCTTAAGCGAGAGAAGTTGGTACAATCTTCTCCACCTTGCCAGTTTCAATTTAATTTTTTCCAGGAAGTTCTCCCAATTTTTTTGTTCATACACTTCAATTCCTAGAAATAAGCCTAAATATTTAAACCCCTCACGACTCCACTGTCTTCCTCCTGGTAAAACAGGCAGGGACGAGGAAGGCGATCTGGGGCCGACCCAAAAAGCTACCCTTTTTTCCCAATTTACCCTTGCAGTGGAAGCAAGCTCAAACTGGGTAAGGCAATGAGAGACTTCAGAAACATCTTTTTGATTTGCAATAGCAACACAACTATCATCAGCATCAGCTGAAACGACTTTGGAGTTTTGTGAAACTGACTCCTAACACTGAGTTCCGAAGTAAAACTAATAAAGGTTCAACGGATAGATTGTAGAGCATGCCTGATAGCGCACAGCCCTGACAGATGCCTCGCTGAAAGGGTAACAAAGACTATTATTAACCTTCAGCAGACAAGATGCATTTTTGTACAATAACTTAACATAAGCAATACATTTTTCCCCAAACCCTGTTCTCTTTAATACATCAAACAAAAAAGAATGGTTAACACTGTCAAAAGCTTTTTCTTGATCTAAAAGTAATAAACCAAAACCAGGAGATATAGTTCGACCGAGACTGATCAAATCTCTCACCAAAAAAATATCGTATATGGAACGTTCTGGAACACAGTATGATTGATCAGTGCCAATCAAGAAAGAGATGACTTCCTTTAGACGGGTTGCAAGTGCTTTTGACAATATTTTATAGTCCGTGTTGAGGAGTGACACAGGCTGCCAATTTGAGGTCTCATGCAGGTTTCCTTTCTTCGGAAGGAGACACAAAACTGCCCTCCAGCAGCTCAATGGCAATTCACCTTGTTCAACACTCCTGAGAGACCTCAAGAAGAGTAGGGCCGAGAATGTCCCAGAAAGCCTTATAAAATTCAGCCGTAAGGACGTCTCGTCCATGGGCTTTCCCATCCTTGCTATCCTTGAGCGCAGCAGTAAGTTCTCCAAGAGAAATGCCAGGCTCAAGCAATTGTTGTTGGTCTTCAGACAGAGAAGGGAGCTGTTCAAGCATCGCATTCCTGTTCTCATTCACAGCTCTTTTTGCGAAGAGTTTAGAAAAATAGTCTTGTAGTTCATGCTTGATATCACTCTGGGAGGTCAACAAATCACCACCAGAGGAGCGAAAAGCATGGATTTATTGAGAGGTCTTGACAGTTTTTTTCCAAATTCAAGAACCCTTTGTTTGGTGTGTCAAGTTGGATTTTTTCGTTCCACAGTCGGACGAATACACCGGCCGCCCGCTCTTTCACCATTTCAGCCAGAAGGGTCCTTTTCTCCGACAACTGCTGGACATTCACGCTAGACAATCCAGCTTTCTGCTCACAGATAAGTATATCGTTTTTTAAAGCAGATATCACACCAAAAGCGTTGTATGTGCTGTAAGAGCAGTATTGTTGGCAAAAACATTTGATTTGGGACTTTGTGCAGTCCCACCATAGTCTTAAGTTCAAATATGAACCCTTTTGTGACTCGCATTTTTCCCATACCATTTTAAAAGCTTCTATAAAATGTGCACTTTGTAAAAGTTTCAAATTAAAAGTCCAATATGCACTTCCACAGACATGAGGAAAGCCACACACCATAACAATCATGTGATTATCGGTAAAACTAGACTGCCTTATATAAGATTTCTTAACAATGTTTACCATTTTATGATTAACATAAATCTGTCTCGGCGAGCCATCGTCAAAACATTTCTTGATGCACAAACCCATGTATACTGACGGATATTACGGTTTTGTACCCGCCACACATCCACCAATCCCCCAGACACAACATGATTAAGTCAATGCTGCTTACAAACTCTGCCAATTTGTACAGAAAGGCACCTCTTTCAGAGTTAGCACGAGGACAGTAAACATTTGTCATGCAAATCTTTAGGTTACTACTGACAAATTGCACATAGTAAATAACCTTTGCAAATTTCCTTACAAGTTATCTCCGAAGGCTGGATTCGAGGATGCAACACGATTGCCACATCAGCCTTGGCCTCAACAAGCGCACTTGAGAAAAAAAAAGACAACCTTTAAAGATTTTACACCACTCATCTTCAGCAGACTGATTTGCATGCATCTCCTGTAGCATTAGCACATCAATTTTTTTCATTTTGGAAGAGCTGAAATACCTGGAGGCGACACACACAACTGCAGCCTCCATTGATGTTCAGGGATGCTACTTTTATCGCCATTCTGTTCGTTATTCTTGAAGCTCTTTACCAGCCCGAGTAACACATTTCCTTAA
>NC_140974.1:63973179-63995679 GCF_056783735.1 Eptatretus burgeri
CAAGAGCACGGTCGACTCAGCACAGCCACCAGGACGCTCTCTGCCGCCACAGGTTCCACACCAAAAAAACACGAGCGTTCTGGTTGTAATCTTCTTCTTTCTTTTCGACCCCGAACAGAACCTTTTTATCCTTCTGCCCTAGTCACCTCCAATCGAGCCGTTTATTGGCCCACTGCCGTCGCCTTCTGCCAATCGTGATCACGGGGCGGAGCCATCCGCTGAACTGTCCTGTGACGTCACGGCCAGTCCTCAGAGAATACCAAAAGGGGTTTACGCAGACACATTTACCCTATCCCGTGTCCTTATCTAATTACGTGACAATTATCATCTCCCCCTTGAAGAAATGAACATTTACTAGACAACTTATCACCACTGAATTACTACTTATTACATCGAGATCCTGGTAAACTCGAACAGCATGGCATACCTAATTAAACATCCTAATTACCCTTTGAATGCATACCCCCCCCTCAAACGTAACAATACCATTATCTTTTTAAACAGTCGGATTTGGAGCAAACCAGGGCTGTTGAATTACCGAGCAGCTGGCTATCACTTGCCCAGCCGGCCGTTCATCAATCGCTTTGAATGGACTGCATACTTGAGTGATTAGCCACTTGGCGAGCGCTCGAAAAGAAACTTGGTAACTGATCACACCCCGGATTTGTCACATTCAAAGATAAACATCGAAACAGTACCATGACTTATGTCAGCCATAATCTCTGTCATCCTTCCGAGGTTGGCAAAATGAGTACCAGCTTGCTGGAATGATTGAGCCATTTGAGTATCCTGTGTTGGAGTGGTGACCTGTCCAGGATTGTGCCCAATAGCAAAGGAGATTGCTTTGGCAGCACCGACGCTCTGCAGAGTATGGTCCCAAGGGAATGGAATGTAATTGACACGATGCATAGCAAGTTAGAGGTGATAAAAAAATGGGTTTATTTTATTCATTTACTTTTCCCAAACGCGGTTAAAAACGCTGGAATTTGTCAGCGACACAAAATACACCAGGATACTGAGATGGTCATTTATTGATGAGCAATAAGGAGGTTCCCAGTAATAAAACTTAATTGTGGTGATCTTAAATAGGTAATGGTAATAAAAATAGGTAATGATCCATGGAAGAATGCCCTTTCCCCTTTATGAGCAGGAGGAGTGGAGGGGGTCAGAGGAAGGTTAGCAAAGATGGGACAGAGCAGGGAGGGGAGGTTGGAACTGTGGAGGGGGGGGTTGACAGCTGGGGGTTGGAGAGGTGGTCGAAGCCTTCTGGTTGGATGGGGAGGTTTCAACTTGAGGTTTGGGAGTGGGGAAGTGGGGAAGAACTTGGTCACATTTTACATTGTGCGGATATTCCGCAAGTACCTGCTCGTATATACTGTATAGATTTAGATGTCATGTTACACTATAAGTGTTTACAACACCATGGTGAGGTTTTGTGATTGCCCACTGTGCTCATTCCACACTCAACCCTCCAACACCTACCAGTGAATTTAAGTTGATAAACCATTTGATTGAATCAATAAGACATAGGTGTAAAGTCACCTTGATGGGCTGAATGGCCTCCTCCTACATCAAAGTTCCTTGTGTAACGTGACGGTGGAACCCAGTACGCACATCCTTATCGAGTCGGCCAACCCTGGACCCACAGTCTGCGAGAACCTCCCGGAATGACCGAGTTTGCCCAGACACGGATTGCTTCGAACAAACGGAATTCTTCGTGGAATGTTGCCATGGCAACCATGGATATCTTCAGCTGCATGGTCCAAGCTTTTTATTTCGCTTCAGGCAATGACTGTTAGGTTGTGCAGTTAAAGAGACTTTTTCTTCAAATTCGACATGTTGTTGTGGTGCTTTTCCTGAACTTCATTTCTTTTGCTGTCATTCAATAACTTAGCGATCCATTACTCCTTAGCGAGCTTTCGTGTACTCTAAATTTAAAGTTTCGTCGGCCCACGGGCTGAGTTGGTGAAGCTGTCCGCTTGGACAAGTTGACGTTCAGGACTCGTCTCGCAATAATAATAATAATAATAATGAATACTCGTCTTGGATGTGTGGGACAATTTGAAAAAGGGAAATTATGGTTTGTCAACTACATCTTGATGGAACTTTCAAATGAATCGTAGAACAGGAGCACTTGTACGTGGGACCTTTTTTGGGGGGGGGGGGTTGGGGGGGCAAAGTTGCCAATCCAATGTGAAAAGCTGGTGGGTAAAGAGACCGGGAACCGGCACCTAAATACATATGTGGATTCATCAATGTGTGCCATTGCTCGGATAGACGTGAAACTGGGTGTCCCATCTGCTGGCATTATTTGGTGGACGTTAAAGATCCCACCATGTCCTTTGCAAAGAGTCAGTGAACTATCGCAGGCACCATGAATAAATTCCAAATTCCTGCTCTAACCTTAATCGAATGCGAGGCCTGGCAAGCGGGTTCGTGAAAGACTTGGGCAAAGCCTCCTTCAGCCAATCCACCAACGTGGGAATAATTGTTGCCATGAAAGAATCATGATAAATAACTTGAACCACACTCAAAGAGTGAATACCTCCACAAGGCTGAATAATTTACATTTTGTATCCCTCCGATCGGGCGGGTCCAGATCAAAACCAAAATCTAATTGGCTTGTCACCTACCCAACTCATTGCCAAGTTTTGTCAACTTGTCCACAACTTTTTGAAATATGCTACAACATCATTTTTTGGCCCCATCTCTCAACAGTGAAGATTCACTTAAAAAATTTTTTTCTCATATCCAGATCTTCATCAAAATCTAATGAATAGCACTCCAAACAAATCCATCTACAACTTACTGTTGTGGGACTGGGTACCGGTGGTGAGCACGACCGCTAGGTGGAGCAGTGGAGTCGTCTCCCACTGAACACCCGGAATTTGTCCAAAAGGCACGGGTCCCTCACAGGACCATGAATCGCCAATAATTCGACTGCGTGGCGTAGGGTCAATTGCCAAACTTCAATATACCAAATTACCCATGTGGCAAAGCTACCGGGGAATTCACACCCTCGACGGACCTCGAGCAGGATGAGCCGTTACCGTGCCCGAACCGTGTGTAACCCGAGGGGAGGTTACCAAGGCCTGTCGGTCCAAACGAACAACTTACTGCCTCGCTATTTCTCAACACACTGTGCAAAGCCAATGAAAAACACAAAAACGAGCTGGAACATTTCACAAAAGGGATATTTATTTATAATGGGGCAGGGAAGCATGCAAGAAGGCAGAGTTAACTGAATAAAAGGAAAGCACTTACACAATTCTACTTATCAGACTGGGCGCAAACACACACACACACACACACACACACACACACACACACACACACACACACACACACACACACACACACACACACACACACACACACACACACACACACACACACACACACACACACGACCCCGTGGGTCAATCTCGATCAAGCCGGGCCAGGGTACCTGTCCGCTTCGTGCAGCCACACCAACTCCGAAACTACCACGGTGGAACCCGAACCCACGATCCGAAGTCCATGGCCCACGAATGAGGTCACCCAGCCACGATCACCACTTCAAACCACGGCTCTGACCGCTCCAGCAACGACCACGACCACGATCCTCCAGAACGCTCGTGCCACGACCACGATCCTCCAGAACGCTCGTGCCACGACCACGATCCTCCAGAACGCTCGTGCCACGACCACGATCCTCCAGAACAGAACATAAAAACAGAGCTAAAAAAATAACCCGTAGCGCACACATGCAATTCCCATTAGACAGAAGGGGATGGATTCTAACTGTACACATACTTATCGACATAACTAACTTTGGGACCTGAATGTTGAGTGCGCATGGTTTCCAGATTCGTAACAATTTCCTGCAGACAGACAGACAGACAGGGTTTCAAACATAACCTCTCACCTTCGGTGGCGAAGCTAATGAGAATATAACCCACCGCGACCCGCATTGACACACCATCACCCCCCCCCCAACCCTCACTCCCTTTGGAAGCAGGTGTTTGCTGTTAGTAATATTTACATTAAAAATTTTTTTTTTAAGTTTCTCGCTGCTGTTGTGGAGTTTAGTTTGAGTGCAAAGCAGACATGGATGGGCCTTGCATATTGAGATGTTATCTTCTTTATTACCTCCACCACCGAAGGTGGATGGAGGTTATGTTTTCAACCCTGTCCGTCTGTCTGTGAACAAAATATCTCAAAAACTTGGACTGATTTCCATCAAAACTTGGTGGAGAGCTTGGGTATGTGACAAGGAAGAATAGATTTAATATTTTAAAACATTCTATTATTTGTGATATTAATTTTTAAAAAAAATTGTAATGAGGTTACACTGAGCAGGAATCGTTTTGTAATGATGGTTCCCTTCCACCGAGCCACACTGTTATCAAATACCTGGTTGTGAAGTCTGTTGTGAGCTCGTCAACGAACAAGATGTAAAACTTTTCAACGAGAATGGCGGACATTCTCAAGCTTATACAAATGTCTCCCCCCTCCCCTGAATATTGCACACATCAAGAAATATAATGAACAGCGTGAGAACTCAACACAAGAACAGTGTGATCATTCATGCTGGGGGTGGGCAGGGAGGAAGGGGGGAGGAAGGGGGTAGGAAGGGGGAGTGAAAACAAAAAATGTACAATCATTGATCTTTTTTTATTTATTTATTTTTGCACAATGACGACGGCAAGAGACTGCTGCACGCGTTTCACCAGTTACTAAACAGGTTTTGTACTTTCACACACAAACTGTAACAAAAAAAAAAAATTAAAAAAAAAAATTATTTCATGTCGTCATGCCACCAAATTGGCAAAACAACAAAAAACATAAAACAAACAAAAGGCAAACAAAATGGAGGTTTTGGCGAACCCATGATTTACTGCATATCACAATGGATAATTTACGACACTATTTTATACTCTTTTGCCCCGAACCCCACAATCGAAGGGGGGGGGGATTCATAATCATCATATGATCACAAGTGTAAGGTGGTGTAATACAGGAGTCAGAAACACAAAGGACAGCAAACCAATCTGTTCCAGCCAGAAAATGAAAGGTATTTTAAAAGGTCCATCATGTACAAGGAAAGTTGGTCACTTGGAAGTTTTGGGGAGGGGGGGGGGGTTTGTGGAGAGGAAAAGAAAAATGACGTTTCACCATCAGAAAACAAAAATAAAGGACAGACAGGACCCGATAAAACAAAAATTAATATTATGAAAGATTGTACAGCATAACCAGTCGAGTAGATATCAAGGGTAATACAGCAGCAGACGTCACAAAGTAGAGGGGGATCAAAAGGGGAAATTAAGGTTTTACAAACACAAGGTTTCGTGCTCATTGGAATGAGATGACAGATGCAGGTGGAACTTATGGGCAGGGCTTAAAGGTGGACATCATGGAGATCGGAAAGCGAGTGGGTATAGGGAGATTTAGGGGAGAGTTCAACTGACAGGCAAACATGATCGAGATACTTAGGTGGATCAACTTTCGGCAAGCAGTCAAGTCAGGTAATTAGGCACAGGTAAAGCTCCTGGGAAACGTAACAAGATTGTGCGAGGAAAGGGGGAATGGAGGGGGCACGGGATAAGACCTCGGGAAATTTGAGGCGAGGAACGTGATGAAAATAAAACGGAACGAGGAATGACAAACCCACAAAAATAAGAATAGTTGGGGACCAATGGAAAAGGGAACGGAAACATCAGAACTGCTCAGACAATAGCTCACACAGATGTTTTGAGACAACCTCCTTGCTTGTTCGCAGCGTCAGCCGGTACATCTGAAAAATGAAACAAATGGGAATTTAGGAGCCAAGCTTACAAGATGCCGTGACACTGCACCCTATTCAAAAATGCTTTCACATCGCAAAGGATGCTAAAGCACAACCAATGTGGTGTGTCAAAAACTAATAAATAAATAAACACTCAATGTCAAACGATTCAGCCATTTGGTGGCCTTCATCTGGGACCAACACAGGCCACGTGCGATTGGATCCAAATGCCCCAAACCTCGGGCGACCACGCATTTCGGAGTTCAACCCATACCATTTGCCTTGTAATCAAACAATAGCTCCTTTATAACCCACCAGGTACTTGGTTAATCAAACATCAGGATTGAATGAATCCTTTTCACACTTGTACTATTAAGAGTTCTCATTTATCGGCAACCGCTAAACACGGATAACGGCCTTTAAAGTCAGAGCACTTTCACGGCGAGCACTTTCATCATCCATTATCACTTCCTTCTTATTAGATTTATATTTTTAAATCCTTTGCAACACTCAAACAGGACACGACACCACCCATCTCTACAGATTAATCTCCTGAAAATTTAAAGAGCTTTGGCATTTAAATTATTATTTTTTTTTTTGCGTAAGAACGTAATTAGCAATGTCGTCTCAGCACTGTGATCGTCTGTTGCCATCTTGGAATTTCCGGAGTACAAAACAATTTTCATATCGAACGAACAAGACATTTGTTTCTGTTCGCTTTAATGTTATGGAAACGCCACAACACTGCGCTTCGCGATATAATGGGCAAAAAAAATTGAGGAACCTTTTCACGCCGATCGTTCAATTACTTATTTTCGCTTAAACCTCACAGGCTTCTTCTGGATTCAGCACCGAATCTTTCAAATGTTAAACCGTACGATTTAAAGTGTAAACTTTCATCCTTGGCGTGGAAGGAAAACATCCAGGGAATTGGGAATCCGTGTCGATCCTTTATTCACCAACATGACAAACCAAACCCCCACTTGTCCCTTGTTGCACCCGGTACCGAAAACCCCGAGATAAAAGCATATTTATATATTACCACATCAAAGGCAAAATTATGGTGCTACAGTATTCCCCTAATGCATTAATCAAACAAAAAAGGACCGAGCAAAAGAACAGATGTTGGCGGTCCATTAAAAATGATATTTTTACGTCACAGCCAAGAGAAATCGTCAACAACAAAATGTGCTCATAAACAGCGTGCTGAAAAGTGTACATGGTGCCCAGAACAAGTTGTATATGACGGTAAAGTTAACGTTGCAGTGGGCGTCGACACGCCGCCAGAAGAAGGGTCACAGCTCTGGTGCTGTATCAAGAAAAGCTGGCTTCAAGTGATCTATGGAGACCTTCTCAGGACCACCGTTAAGATGGAGTATGAAGGTCTTCGAGAGCGTTGCAAAACTTTGTAAAGTCTATCATATGGCTGCTGCAAGGGTTTCCAGACAGCGTCATGTCGCATGAATATGTGGGTGCACATTGGGGGAGTAAAAGCGGGGCGTGATGAAGGTGCATAGGGTGGTGCCACCCGGGGGCACGGCATCGCTGTACGAAGTTGGTTGGCATAGTTGCTGGCGTTGAACAAGGAGTCACCAGACGCTGAGAATAATTCTCCTGGGAGATACCATACACCAGCTCTGCATGGAGCATCCAAGGTCATCTTTCAGAGCGGCTCGTGTACCAAGCAAGATTATAGGTACGACATCCATCCAGTGCATGCAGCTGTCATGTGCTTTCAGAGAAAACACTCCACCAGGCCATTCACTACTGGATGGTAAGTGGTACATCGTACATGGTCGGTACCCAGGAGTTGAGTCAGCTCAGGAAACACAGCAGACTCAAACTGGCTACCACGAGCCGCAGTGATGGTCGATCGAGCACCAGAACAAGTGATCCAGGTTTGGACAAAAGTCCTGGCGATGGTAGGTGCGATGATATCAGCCATCGGTGTAGCCTCCGGCCAACACGAGTCAGCTTATAGTTCAATGGTGGCCAGGGACTGACAATGGACCCCGTCGAAGCACCCATCTCGTATTGAAAAGCTTCCAAGTGATGTGACTATGACGTTGGATCTGGTCGCATTGGCATTGCAGACATTGCTTAGCCCAATGGCGCACGGCCAGACATAGCACGTGGTGGCGAGTCGCTGAGTTGCTCGACGACCCGGGTGCACGAATGGATGAAAAGTGTCGAAGACTGTGTGACGGAATGCCACAGGTACGAATGGGCGTGACTGTCCTGTCGATGTATACAATGGTAGTGTCTGTTCCTGGGATTGATACCTCACGAAATGCAAGCGAACCTGCTGCAGCTCTACGTCATCCCATTGTGCTGATGCTACTGCATTCAAATTGATGGCCAGTGTGCTGGTTGAAGACAATGCCAAAACCTTGATGCACGAGATAGAATCAGTCGCAGAGTTCGCGATTCCTTTAATGTGCAGATGTCGGTGATGAATTGCGACATGTAACCGAGTTGGCGAAGTTTGCGAGTCCGAATGGGTGGACAGAGCGAAAGTTAAAGGTTTGTGGACAGTCAGGACAGAGAATTGTCTGGCCTCTAAGAAGTGTCAGAAATGTTTGATGGAGAGGTATATAGTGAGTAATTCCCGGTCGAAGGCACTGTCCTTGCGCTCGGGTGACTTCAGCGTTTGAGAAAAAGGACAATGGACACCAGTAATCAATGAGCTGGTCAAGGACTGTGCCCGCCACCACCTGACGAGTCTATAATCAGACATGTTGGCACCTCTGGCTTTGAACGAATTAGGAATGAGGCATTGGCAGAGTCTTTCATGGTGTGGAAGGCTGTTAAGGTGGGATACGCCCATCGGAACGCTTCAGGGTGCTGACCAGCTGTGAGCAACTCATTCAGCGGCTGCAGTGTTGTGGCTGCATTTGGAATAAAATTGGTGGTAGAAGTTGATGAGGCACAAAAACTCTTGCAATTTGTGTTGAGAAGACTGCAACGGAAAATCCCAAATTAATCTGTATCTTCTACTTGAGCAGATGGCCGAGCGGTTAACACAATGGCCAAGGAAATACAACTCCAGGACACCGAATATTCACTGTGGGATTGAAGACGATGCCAAAATCCTGCAAACAGGGGAAAAGGAGACAGGTGTTCCTGATGTTCTTCACTGGTGATTAGAATATCACCGATATACACGTATCAGAAGTGTAATCCTTGGAGCACCTGTTCGATAAAACGTCAAAATGTTTGTGCGGCATTGCGTAGGCCGAACGGAACCCGAAGGAATTTGAACAGGACAAAAGGCATGGCAATGACTGCCGTCTTTGGGATGTCATCTGGATCCACGGGAATCTGATGGTACGCACAAATGAGGTCGACCATGGTGCAACAATATTCTCCAAGGAGTTTAGCGGTAAAATCCTGAATGTGTGGAATGGGGTAACAGTCTGGAAGTCACATTGTTTAAGGACTGGTAATCCCCTCCCCCCTTCCCAAGGACACCATCCCCAGATGTCTTTTTGGGTACCATGTGTAGCGGTGAAGACCAACTGCTGGACGATGCTCTGATGATTCCCCATTGTAACATGTAGTCAAATTCCTGGCAGGCGATACATAATTTCTCAGGTGCTCGTCAGTGACTATGCACGGAAACAGAGAGCGGGGGAAGGGGTCGCAAGGTTTCAATACGATTTGTGATCTGGTGGTTGATGGGCTGGATTGTCGCTGATGGGTGTGTTGTGGACAGGAAATCATAAAGTACTTTCTGAAATGAGCACGAGTGTGGATGGAAGACACACGAGTCAACGACGAAATGGTGGATGCTTCACCGAGAACACCAAGCTGTGGCGAGGCATCCAATTGACGGCGATGTTCGACGTGGACAAGGAGATCGAAATGATGAAAAAAAATCCGCACCGAGGATAGAGTATCTTGTGTCGGCAAGAGTAAATACCCAAAGGAATGAGCGATGTAAACCCAAATCAAGCTGGGAGACGTTCTTCAAAAGTAGTAATCACACTGTTAGTTGCATGCAATGAATATTCCTATCGATTTTTCTGTTCAGCAGCAGGCGGCAGCACAATGCTCACCTCTGCCCCTGTATTCACAAGAAAATAAATTCCACCAGTACGATCCACGAGGAAGAGAAGGCGACCGACATACGGCCCAGGTGAACTCTGCGCCATTAGTTGTGGGCTTTGTCGTTTGCCCCGTCACCAGTACAAGCACAGTGCCTGACACTGACGAGGATTAGCACTGAAGGTCATGTGGTACCAACACCTATCTGGAGTGTTCACAGAAGGTGAAAGCGAACAGTAGCTTGAGGTATGGCATTTCTCACTGTTCCTACAAGGGGTACATAAACATGAACACGGCTGGTGTTGCACAGCATGGAGCTCCAAGATGAGCTTCTTAATGTCTGCCATTTGATTGTAGTTGTGCAATGTGTTGTGGTGGAGGTGTCACATTAGCCACAGTTGGTGTAACGGTGTCAATGAGATCAGCCAGATTCACAGCGACAGGTAGTGCCAGCTCTGTGTTAGATGCAAGTATCATGCAGATGTGGGGTGGTAAATGTTGTAAAAACAACTCACGAAGAAACGACTGATCTTAGGTGGCATGGCGGTCACGGAGAAGCTTCTGCACATGACAGTAATTATGTGGGTCTTCGATCTCCTAAATTCTCTATTGCAAGTTGTTGAAAGCAGCGGTGCTCAGAGGGGGTTGTGCGCTTCATGAACGAAACCTTCAAAGATGTGTACAGTGTGTTCGTTGGAGGTTGTAGTAAAATGTCTCTCACCTCAATTACATATTCTGGTGACAAGGATCCAACAATTTATTTGAACCATGTTGACTGGGTAGTAATGCTCCAGGTGTCAAATTGTGCTTTGACCTGTGTAAACCACAGCTGCAGATCCGTGGGCTAGAATAGTGAAAGTTTTAACCAAATCATCGCCATGGATGAAGCTGGTTGTGCGACCGGGAAAGGCACGGCTGCTCGATTGGTTGTTTGTAACTCCTTGTCTGTCCATTTGTATCACGTCGGGGTCACCAATTTAGCGTAGAAGGAAAACATGTCCCAGATGTTCGGAATCCGTGTCAATCCTTCACTCATCAACATGACCAACCAAACCATCACTAACAGCTTCATTGTTGCAACCCAATGATTTGACCAACATTTATTCGCATATAGTACGATTATTTTTAACCCATTTTAAAAGCTAATATTATTAATGTACATTTTCTCCATTTTGGGGTTATACGTATAAGAGTGAGGAAGCCTCAATTAAAATGTTATTGTGGATCAGTCTGGAACCGAATCCTGTTGGTGCCATTACATCTGGCTGTTTACATCACCATGACATAGATTCCTGTTTCGGGCAATTATGCAGTTCGGCGTGGCACAACCACGTGACCAAGTGGTGCGCTCCTGCATCTGACCATTTATTTTTAACTATCCCCCATCTTTATGCAACAAGTACTCCATTGCATTCACTCACCCTGGCATACCATATCTCCATCGGACAAGCTGCATGTTGAATGACTAAACAGCCTTTTAGCCAAAGATAGCTTGGGCCTACTTTCTAAGCAATGCCTGTTCTTCAAGGCAGCTATAAAACAAATAAATAAAAACAAACCAGCAACTCAGGTACTATCAAAAACTCCACCAATGATCAACCTAACAAACCCCAAACGAACCTCAATGTCCACCAACCACAAATGCTCAGTGAAAGTCTTCTCTAACCGTAACCAGTCTCCACCACTTATTTATACAGCCTCATCTACAGCATCACACCCACTCACCAAACAAGAGAGTGTGAAGGAAGTTCAGTGGTGGGTGAATTGTGGGTGAGGTGGCAATACCTGTGCCTGTGCATTTGGCTCCAAACGTAACAAGCAGCCAACCTGCACCAATTTGCTTTGCACGATCCCAGCACCAACGAAGTTCTCAGGGTTTGGGTCAACACCCTCCAGCAGGGCCATCCCAAAACCCAGCAGCTGCGAAAATATATCAGTGGTGCAGAATTAAAACATTTTTTATTTTTTTAAAGGAAATACTCATTCTAAATATCTGTTGTTGCAACACTTGCTCACCTTCGCTTTGTTCACTTCCTCATCCATGCTTTGAGTTGCCTTAAAAATATTCTGTGCTTCTTGTTGAGGACTGCAACAAACAATGCAATGCATTAGTGCGAGTGCTCCACCACATGTCGATGAGGCAAACGGATCCATGGGTGAAACTGAAAAACTTTTGAAAATAAATAAACAAGGAAAGTAATGAGCATAACAACTCCTTGCTAGAGGGATGCCCCCCCCCCAAAAAAATGATGGCAAAATATGCATTTTGGGAGTGATCCTCTCCAAATTGTAACAAAAAAAGAAAACTGCAAAAAATGGGATATTTGGGGGAAAATGGTTTGATTCCACCTAAACATCCATTGCTGGGAAGATAATCTTCAGTTACAACAGCATTTTATCATCATGAAAGAAATCAATAATGAATAGCACAAAACTTTCCAGGACTTTTAATACAAGTGTTTTAAGTGGTTGGGGGGGGGGGGGTTGAGGGGGTGACACGTCATGTAACTGGAGCGGTTTACCGGAATCACCCATGCTCGTGGTGGAAAGCCATACGACTCACACTTCATGTTAAAAACCCCTTTGAACCAACACGTCATGTAACGGAGGGGTTTCCCAGAATTACCCTCGCTCCAGTCGCTCTAATCCATGTGCCCGCCACACTTTTCTCATTCCCACTTCTCCCCAAGCACAAACTGAATTGAGGGCCTGATGGATTTATTTAATGTGGTAGTGGTGCAGCACAGGGATGTTGGGCCAAATGGCCTTCTGCAACCAAAGTTCCTCGAGTCTTGACTTCATGCAATGTGAAGACAGCACTTTAGTATTTTCCGTGAAGTTCACAGGAGGGAACGGCAATGGGGGGGGGGGATCCAATAATGGACGCTATGTCCGTATTTACCGACACAGACAGACGTTCTCCTGTCTGCCGGACATCTGATCACGGTCACGCCCTTGCAAGCTTTTGTACCCGACCAACTCCAATAAAAAAAAAAAAAACCTCATAAAAATTACCATGGGAGCAATTCACATCATTATGGTCATGATGCATCAGCATTACAACCCATCCGGATGAAATGGGTGGTGAAATGAAGCATATCGGAATAGCACTTCAATTTCCTATAAAAGCGGCTTGTTTTTCTGATGATGAAATACAAAAACTTCCGTACAGGTCATACAAACAAAATAAACAAGGAAGATTTCATACACATACGCAAGAGTTTCACCCATGCAGATCTTGTGCACTCATTACAGTAAACCCATACCTGCTCAGCTGCTTCCACCGTGCAAAGAAATCTTGACCGGACATTTCTGAGACCTGGAAAAACTTATTGAGCATCACGGGCAGACGCATTACGAGGTTCTGCACTGCTCCTCCATACCTGCAAAATGCACAATCTTTCAATCACAAGCCCTGCAAGCAAAAAAAGTGTCAGGACAAGAGGAACAAAAACATTAAAAATAAAGTAAAGAGGAAGATTTCAAAATGGAGTAAAGGTGAGCACCGAAACTGTAAGTTAAGCATTGGCGATTCGACGAAGTCCAATAAACACTCCACGTTGACCAGCTGCTGAACCTGAGCACCTCCATCGATTGTTGGTTCTACGGGTTTTGTTTGCACCGAAAGCTGTGCCAGCTTATTAAGGAAAAATAATAATACTAATAAAACATCACAGATGCACCAAAACAATCTCACCGAAGCGCTGTGCCCATACAAACCGCCACACTGTTGTCGACAACACCAATTTGCCACTCCCCAATCTCAATTCCATTCCCAGAAACAAGGATATGACTTTGCAGCTCTTGAGAGAATGACACAGAAGGAGTGAATGCTTGGAATTGCACAGACGTCTTGTTTCCATAAAACAAACAGACTCGCCCTGAAAAAAAAAATAATAATGATGATTTTTAAAAACAACAGACACAACATTCGGTAACGGAGAGCAATACTTGATCGCAAAAATGAACAAACAATGTTCGAGCTGCAAGGAATGCTTTCATACAAACCCAAGTTCTGGCGAAACTCCGATTTCACTCCAATTTGTAACAGATTGTTTTCAAACAACACTCCATTGTTCTTGCAAACAAATCTGCAAGATAAAGTATTATGAATTTTTTTATTTCATCTTAAAATATATATATTATGAAATTTAATTATTATGAATTATTTTATCCGTGGGGGCGGTGAAGTAAATCAAAAGCTCATGCTGCGGGTGCTCGTTGTGCCTTTGGACTTGGCTCGGAGAGCGTGATGAGGGTCGAACAGAGTGGCTTTTGAACTGAGATTTTGTGAGAGAATTGAATGACTTTTGTAAAGAGCATTTACTTGTTGTAAGCTGAATAGGCAAAAATTTAACGTATTAAGGAGAGCAGGGAGAGAGGAGGGATAAGGAGGGGGGGGCAACAAAGAGAAGAGTGAGTGGGGAGGTAGGGATGAGCGCATCAAGGGTGGGGGTGAGGAGTCAAGTGTGGAGGGAGAACTGAGGGGTGGGTATGGGAGAGGTGGGGAACAAGTAGAGAGAGTATGTATGTGCACGTGTACACAAGATTATGACAACAGGCTAGGGTAGTGGGTCCAGTGGGTTAGCCTGGGCAGCGCTGCCGATTGATGACCCGAGCGTCACAAACTGATCAAAATGGTACTAGCTCTGCCGGGTTGACAACAGTTCAGGAGCGAGGTTAGGCTAGGTAGTTTAAATGTGGGATCAATAGTGGGGAGAAAAAGTCAAGGTGGTGGAGATGATTGGAAGTGCTGTGTGTGCAGGAGACAAGACGGAAAGGAGGCAGGGTGAGGAGGATATAGAAACCAGGTTCAGGTGACGGAGGAGGTAGTATAGGCACTTGGGGGAAAGAGAAGGTTTGGAAGAGGATATAGAAGATCAAGGATAGGGGGAGGAAGCCGGATGCTGCACCTGTATGGACAGAAGAAGAAAGCAGCAGGAGAGCTATGGATGAGGTGTAGAAGTTGGAAAAGGAAGATGACACAAATTGGCTCATGACTTGGATGAGGATGGTAAGGACATGAAAAGAGGGGTGGAGTGATTAAGGATGGTGGTGGGAGGCTAGTGCCAGAAGGGGTACAGTGTATTTCAAAGAGTTGTTGAACCAGGAAGGAAGCATTGGTGAGCTGGAGCGACTGTGTTATCTTGAGGGAAAAGTGGAGTTTGTGGAGATCACAGATGAGGAAGTGTGGATGGCAATGAAGAAGATGGAGGGAAGAGCGCAAGGTATTGATTAGGTGTGTATTGAGATGATAATTGCAGTGGAAGAAGAGGCTGTTGAATATATGTATGAGAGAGGGTTCAATTCCAGAGGTGTGGAGAACAGGGTCTTTTGTGCTGATATGGGAAAGGAGATGTTCAAGATCCAGGGAAGTATGGGGCATTACGCTCCTTCGTCATGTCATGAAAGTGCTGTAGGAGATTCCACACGGGAGGATAAGGAAGAGTGTGGAGATGAAGATCAGAGAGGAGCAGAAAGGGTCGGAGGATGATGGATGGGATGTTCACACTGAGACAGCTGGTTGAGAAGAGGTTGGAGGTGAAAGGTGAGATGGCATTGGGATTTATTGACCTGGAGAAGGCCTATGACACTGTCCCAAGAGAGATGGTGACGACACCGAGATGGATGGGAGTGCTGGAAAAAAAAAATTTAACAAAACGAAACAAAACGTTTTCCTTGATACTTTGCTGACCCAGAATATAAACTTTTTAAATCATGAAAACTTGTTGCATTCCTCCCCTTCCCTCTGACATCACAACCGGAGCAATACAACAAGTAAATAAAGTAGACCTCACAATGTAGTTTTTGCCAAATTTGCACCACAGACCATTCAAACGTCTATTTCGCACCAAACACGACCTTACTTCATGAAGTTATCTTCGGGAGGCGTGCCAACGATCTGGGGAGAACTGCTGGCCGCCGCTGCCGCCATGTCTGAAAACACGTCGACGAGAAGGCTAGCGCCCCCGGTTCCCACATTCCCAACAGGACCTTCAGAGTGCCCGAGTATGCCAATCCCTGGCGCTCCCAAACCCAGGAGGTCGGCAGAGGCAGAAGGTGATGGCGTTGACTAAAAGGATTAAAAAAAAGGTTATTCCACTCCACTCCACTGCTCAGTTGATATTTTACAATGAAAAGCGAATGAGTCTGCAGAACAAAGAACTGCTCACCACAGCACTGGCCTTGTTTGCAAGCGAATCCTGAGTTGCAGCCCCGTTCAGCTCCACAGAGCCTGTGCGGCGGCCATCATCAACATCCACAGAAACTGAGCCTTTCTTCCGCTTTAGTTTAGTCAAAATAGATGACTCTCGCTCAGGAAATGGGGGCATCTCCTCCAAAACAGTTGCCTTAAAAAAAATAACAAAAATAAAAAAAAAAAGAGACACAAAATAACATTGAAAGATGGAGGAGGGGGAAGTATAAGGAAGGGGTAGAGGGCAAGTGTGTCAGAAAGGGAAGACAGGTGCGGGAGTGTCAGAGGTTACGGGAAGATGGGGAAGGAGGGAGTGTCAGAGGGAAGGTGAAGACGGGGGTTGGTGGCAAAGGGGAGTTGGGGGAAGACCCAGCTCAATTTCTCACCAAAACATCAGTGCTGGCCACAGTGCTGAGACGAAGGTACTCTACAGCTCGCTGCTGTAGCTCTGCATCAGCATTACGTAATTGATTGTCAGAGCGCAAGACATCTTGAATGGTGACCTTAACCTCAGGGAAGAGGTTTATAAACTTGATATAGGTGGAGAGGAGCAGTGCCCTTGTAGCTACACTACAAAGGTGGAACTTGGAATGTAGGAGGTTGAACTGCACCAACGGGCTGGTGTTGAAATTAAAATAAAAATATTAATAAAAAAAAAACACGAACATTTTACGATATAATTATGATTGTCTCACCCATGTGGGTTACAGAACAAGATAATCAACCGAACCATCAAAACCAACCTTGATCGTGGATCCCCTGCAATGAGATTGCCAAACTCTCCCAAAATGTAACCACCAACCTTCACCATGTTCTCATGGCAAGCAGGTGCCTGGAGAGCCTGAAGGGAAAGGAAATAAAAATAAATGACAACTGCAAATAGTCAGGTGGAATAGAACAAAAAAACACAATGATAAGTTACGAAAACAACGTACCTCAAAGACAGTTTTGGCAGCATATCCCTGCACATCCTCACGATTGATCACAATCTGGATGACACGGTACCAGACCTCCTCACTCACATAGTCCCCAGCCAATCGGATTAGGTTCAAAATGGTGTCCACGTACCACGTATAGTCAACAGCATACTTCTCTGCCAGGATGGCCACCTTTAGAACCTGCATGAAAAAAGAAGACAAAGAAAGAAAAACAGTAGGACAGTACAGGGATGCCTCGAGTTACATCTAGGATGCATTCTCAAAAAGTGAGACGTATCAAATCAACTTTTAAAATATTTTTTCCAGAAGAAATATAGGAATTAAATAAGGCTGGATCAGGAGGCGGCACATTTGTCATGTCACAATGTCACCTTATTAGCTTAAACAGAGAATTTAAACTCATTCTAGCACCTATTTAACAGTAACATAAAATAAAAAAGAAAAATCAAGTAATATTATTAAAACAAATCCCTTAAACTATGCACGTTCCATTTAACAGTCACTAATCTCTCGACATTATCACTATAGGTCAACATCTCAAATCTACTATGTCCTGTCCCTAATGCTCTCATACAATGCTAATCTAATCTGCCATTTAATTTAACTCATGTGAATCCTTTTCCCCCAAAGGTTATTGCTACCGTCCAACCCAAGCCTCCGAGTAGCCGGATTGCAGGCGCACGCCGCTACGCCCGGTTCCTGATGTTCTTCACTGGTGATTAGAATATCACCAATATACACGTATCAGAAGTGTAATCATGCCACATGGGCATAAATTTACGAATGGCCAACGTGGGCTCCAAACCTTCCATTTACTGTTCATGACTGCAATTCCCCCACTAAACTGAGAGCCCAGCAGTGCTCACCACACCTATTTTGCTAGTGCTGCAGGACCTACTGCCTCATACACATGGGTTGCCCCGTGCAGCCTCTGACACACCACCACCGATGCACACGAGCAGTCTCACAGCCTTCCTCACACCAATTACACATACAAGCAGTTCTCACATCACTTACACCCTGCAGCGCACCGTGCCCCACACACTGGTTCCCATGGGACTGGCGTCAAAACAAAACCCGTTAACAATTTAAAAATTTCCAATCGTCTGCACACAGACTGCTTGCTCTCACCCTGCACTGTCTGTCTACACGTCCTCACCGTGCCTCGCAAGGCCAGCACGGATTCCAAATTCATGAATTGAATTGCCACAAGAAGAGTCACATGTTTTCGGTGGACAATAAAGAATATGAAAAGCGGCCATGGCAGCGTAGTGTCCGACTGCCTTGCCATATCATTGGTCTAAATTTACATTCTATACTTGACTACAAGTACATGCCAACACATCTTGAAGCAGCAAACCATGTGTGGCCGTGTGTGTGCCTGCAAACTTCATAACGTTAACGATCTCAACGTCTCGGCGTGAAACTGGGTGGCTCAGGAACATTGGCAACAGAAAGAGCCAAAGAATGCAACTTTGATGTAAAGACACACAATTCAAAGCCTGGGTACCTATTGATCGAAGACGCAACGTTGAATCAACGTAAATCGCAGTATCCCTGCACATCAATTCAGGTGCAATGCAAACAAGTCAACTCATCCCATCTCCTTTCAAATGAGGCCTAAAGCTGGTCATCTCATGTGATACTCGTTGTGAGCATTAAAGGTATCCTCAAGGAAACAGTATGCCAGTACTCTAGCCAAATCTCTGCTTGGGGGTGAATTGGCACTACCTGCAGTAGGTGAGTGTTCACGTGGATATGGGGGACAGGCATGATGAGACCAAATTGTCTTGACCTGCGCCTCAACTACTTTGTGAAGAAATGAATAAAATGAAAGCTTTTTGGTTCTACTAGAGTGCTTTAAAATGAATAAATAAAAGATCACAAGGTACCACAAAGTCAGCCGAGCACAGGGCAGACAAACTGCTAACAGGAATTATCCCTCACCATCTCCTCACGGATTGAATAATCAGCCGTTTCAAGGTAGTTCAACATCTCGGAGACAATTTCCTGAGCATTGGAGCGGTCACACATGGCGTAGAGAAGGTCGACTGCTCGCTGCCTCACACTCACATCTCTCTCAGTCTAGTTTAGATGGATGGAAGAATGGATGGAAACAAGAAGGCCTGTGCATTAGCATTGTTTAGAGCAGAGGTGAGCAAGAGTAGCCAAAGGAAGTTGTGCTTACAACTTTGGAATGACGAGACCAGAAGCAGAATACACAAGCAATAAGAGACTTCTTGGGAAACACAGCCCTGTCCAAAGCCATGGGTTTAGGTGGACACAAGTAAATTGGGACACGTTTTCGTTGTCCAACGGCGCTCAATATTTCAGGAATCCAAAGCGATTCAGTTACAACAACATCCAAATATTATTAACTATTTTATACAAGAGAGAAGATGATCTTTTTAACAATAGGGATGGAGCTCGAACGGATTGGACATGACACCACATACCTTGAGCGCATTGATGACAGTTTCTTGGTGCTTTTTCACCGCCTCGTGTGAGAACTCGGAGCTCGCGAGCAGACACATGCTCTCCAAGGCCAGGTAGCGTAGATTAGTCTCCCGGTGCTGTAGAAACTGGCCCAGCTGGTTACAGGCCCGTACCAAGAGGTTCGGCTCACTGAATGTTAAATACAAGGGTTACAGGAATCCGGGCAGATATAAAATAAATCAAACAAAATAAATGGTGCAAAGAACATTTTAAAGGGAAACAAATCAAATTAATCAAACACAAGATAGAACAAGGAAAATGCCGCACAATCAGTGGAACAAAGGTCAAAGGCCACCTGTCATGATGTATAATAAGATTGATGGCCTCAAAAAGCACAGCGTTCTTGGCATTGGAATGCTGAACTTTCTTAGACTTCGGAGGCTCTTGAGCTTTATTCAGAATGTTTTCCAGGCACTCACTAAGACGTCCACGAACAGCAGGATCCTCTGAAGCACACAGTTCGGCAACACCATTAATGTATGCAGGCTGTGTCAATCAAATTATCCGAGCACAGCGACTATACTGTAGGGCCTCACCAGGTGGTGGGTAACACTGTAGCAACCTGAGCAGTTTGACAGACAGCCAAGGAGCTGGTACGAAGTAATAAGTGTAATCCTGCAGGTCTGTGTACGAAGACGTTACGATCTAGGAAACAAACAGCTTTGTGAGGCCTTCCTACGTCATTCAAATCACCAAGTTCGGATGACATGGCAATATAAAAGTAAAAGTATTCAAAACAGTGCAGCAGCAAAACAAGGGGAACATCCTGTTAGGGAGGGGTGGGGGGCACAGGTGCCCAATATCAGCAGCACATTTATAAATACTACCTTATTAAGATTAACAGAATCAGAATGGGTGACTAATTTGGGAAGTAAGCCCGAGTTGCCACCTGCTGGCTTTGCAAAATGCCAAATTGCTGCAAGTTTTCCCAAAAATAAAAATAAAAACAAAGACAAGAACGAATGAGATTTTGATGGCCAGCTTTAAAGGTAGGCATCACGATAGATTGGCACAGTCGAGATTCGAGGCCACTACTCAAACTCAATCAACTGTCAGAGCAGTGGTGCAGAGATGGGACATGGCATGACATCAAGAAGGGTGCACAGCCCACGCATGACATGCAACTGAAAATGTTTATTGGTGAATCCATGCTCAAGCATGGGAGAGGGGAAGTGAGGAGTGAGGGGGGTGCCCCACAACCCACAAAATTCCCCCCTCTACCATACCTGGCAATGCAAGTGGATATTTCATTCATATCAAGCCAGTGCCAGTCCGATTTCACAGCTTTTCGTTACAAGGATTACACGAACCACAGGAAGTCATACAAAGGTCAACGCCCATTCGGCCAACTGAAATGTGTGGCTCACCCTGCTGAGTCGTGACACAGCAAGGGAAACGCTACCCTTGTACTCGTCAGGATTTTTCTGGGCTAAAGCAGTGATGAGGCTTGTGGCTGCAGTCACAACACCCTGCACAAGGGATAGCATAAGAATCAGTGCCAAAGAAGAAAGAAAGAAAGAAGGAAGTTAGGAGGCAGAAAAACACGTCATCCATTACCAGAAGAGACTTTGCATTTTAGGAAAGTACATATACCATGTGCTGGTCATTGAGGAGGTGAATGACTCTGGACGTCCAATCACCAACCGGGATGACATCCGGGGATGTTCGATAGAGCCGGAGCAAACACAGCGCTGCACTTTGCTTTACACTGTCCATTGTATCTCTGCATCAAAATAATTCCAGGCATGACATTCATCCAAAGCAAGCAAGCAAAATAAAAACTGGAATTCGTGTGCTCAAGCGAGTTCAATCTGACCATAAAATGAGCCGTCCCAGCTTATTAAACACTCACGCTGCGATGAGGAGACGAGGAACCTCTGCAGCAAGGGCCTCTGCCATCTCACGAGAGCCCACGTTCGCTATACAATGGAGAGCCAAGTTGATGAAAATCGGATTCCGGCTGGCAAGATCATTCTTGATGGCATTGCTGATGAGCCTGATTAGCTCAGAGTTGGAATTAACGAGAACAGAAATAAAGAGGTAACCCTGAGGGGAGTGGAGAGAGTTGAAGGGTGGTGGTGTTATGAGGAGTTGCAACAAAACCAGCTCTCGAGATCAAACTATTGTTATACCCTTTCAGCAGATTCATCTCTTATTCGATGGAGTCTTCTTGTTTTGATATAGAGTAAATGGGCTGCAGGTAGCATCATTTTCTGAACGTGCAGCTACGCCACTGATGCAGTGCCCCATGGGCAAGTGCAGGAATTTGTAATTTATTCAGGGTACCGGCAAGAGCTCGCCTTCTCTCCGCGAAGGACACCATAGGGTCCAACATCCACCAACTAATGCTGGCAGACAGGACGCCCAGTTTAATGTTCATCCGAGGGATAGCCCAAACATTGATGAATCGCCCTGCTTGTGAAACATCGGGATGACAGCATATAGTTAAGACGGAATTCAAACCCAGACTCGACAGCTTGGAGGGGAGTGTGCGTACCTCTAGACTATCCTGTCAGCCCTCCGCTTGATGTCCATCGACCGTGACAATTCAAACAGTTGTAAGATTTGCTTAAACACCTCCAAGCGAAGGCAAAAATAAAAATAAAACTCCAACAACTAGTCAACCAAACATTGAATTATGCAACCTCTTCCACAACAAAGATCCGTTTTTGCATTAGGCCAAAAAAAAAAAAAAAAAAAAAGTTGCATTGGCGTAACGGGTCACTGAAAAATAGGGTAGGTAGGTAGGGATTTTTTTTTTTTTTTTAATAAATCCCTCCCAAAATCTCCCTCGGCTCGAGTACCCCCCCTTTTTGTCGGCGACCCCCCCCCCCACTCAAAAAAAAAACTAGTACAGTGAACCTTGCCTAAATCGAACTTGCATAAGTCGAATAATCGCCTAAGTCAAAGATCTTATCAAGTTCTCTTCTCTTTATATTCTTTTGTTTTTACACCTTTAAATCTAAGCTATTTCTTCAGTCCTAACAGATTCGACTTAGACAAGGTTGACTGTAGTTTTTACAACAGCCAGTGGCGTACTGTCGTACATGGTAGAC
>NC_140974.1:64000679-64173179 GCF_056783735.1 Eptatretus burgeri
ATATAAAAGTTAAACTACTCAGCCTGGCAGAGTTACGCATGCAACGAAGTGGTATTCCAAGTACCTCCACCACCGAAGGTGAAGGAAGTTATGTTTTCACCAGTTTGTTTGTCTGTCTGTCTGTCTGTCTGTCTTTGCACAGGATCTCAAAAAGTTGTGGACGGATCCGGATGAAATTTGGTGGACAGGTTCGGTGCGTCAAGGACAAACCGATTCGATTTTGGTGAAGATCCAGATCCGGATCAAACTACTAGAATTTTTTCAGCGATTCTTCACCATTGAGAGATAGGGCCAAAAACGATATTTAGCACTATATCTCAAAAATGTATTGGGTCCGATATGTTCTCGTGGATCAGACATTACGTGGCGGAGGTATGCGCTCTACCGAGTGCCCTTCCAGTTGAAAAAGTAAAGGCGATACAGAGTACGTCAATAAGGTCAGGCAGCAGTCGGAACCCCTGTAATGACATCAGCATCATCTTTAAATGAAGGGTTCCTGGAACAAAGTGGTCATTGATGAAATAATTATTGTTACTTAAAAGCACTGGAAACACCCCCACCCCACAACACTTGGACATGGATCCCCACAAAGCCTTCCCTGTAACACTCAACACTCAGACACACACCCACACCCTTCCCCATGCATTACGCAATTTTTGAATGGACCCTTTTGCACACAGCCGGCATCCTTTTTCTTGTTTCACATTCGATCAGAATAATCTCTCATCTAGTGGGGATCGTGTCAGCTTTGAATCTCTTCAATCTACTCGTCCCAAACTGGGAATAACAGGCCGGTGTCGCACTAATCATCTTCAAAATGGGCGCTGAAAGCGGCGCTTCAAACAGTTGGCCACGTCACTCTCCTCTGGTCGTCCCAATGTTCCTTATAGTTGGATCCTTTGGGAAAAACACGCGCACACTCACACACCATCTTTGGTTGGACGGTGTTGCTGCAACCAGAAGCTATGCATCTACATCAAGGCATTCTCAGTACTTCTTCACGAACCTACATCACACGTAAACACAAGCCAGGCAGTAAAAGTATCCTCGAGATGACGTCACGACAGTGATATATGACGTAAATCACAGCAGTTTTTTTGCGGGGTGGGGTCAATCGGTGTACAAGCACATCGAGAAAGAAAAACAAACAACACAAACACCGTCTATGTGTTTGTACGTGCTCGTCTGACAGATACACAGGAGCGCACGCGCACAGAGACAGACACACTCACGAGCATGCGAACGTACAGACGCACAAACAAATCTCACACACAAACACACGTACAGTTCCTGATGTCCGAGATGAACACGGCCAGGCCACGCATGCCATCGCCCTTGCTTACGGCCGGCATCGCAGGGGCCTTGTCGAGCGACGAGATGGAAAACGAAGTGAGGCCTGAGGGGCGTGGAACAAACACGACAGAGCCAGTATAAACGGACACGTCTGTGTTTGTGTGTGAACACGCACAGTTAAACAATTAAATAAATATATCAAAATCTCCTGTCGCTGCAGGCACAGGCCGATCCGAACATCCTCATGTGAAACGTCATTTCATCAGGGAAACACTCAAACAGCCCGTACTTCGTCACACAAACACCTCAACGTCGACTCACTCGACGAGGAGCGACACAAACACCGCAACGGCCGACGCGCCGCACCGCACCCGCAACACTGTGTTGCTTCAGACAAGCCCCCAAGATGGCGCCGCCGTCTTCACCTCCCACCTTCCGCCGTCATATATTCGTGAGGAGAAAAAAATAATAACGATAAAAAAATTAATAATAAACAACAAACTTCTCTCATTTTGTTTTTACATTAAACGATTCGTGATCGTTCCTCGTGTTAAACGAACCGTTTTATCCGTAACGCTGATAAATCACGATCCTTTCGCTGTTTCCATGGATACGTGTAAGAGACACGTTGAACAGAATTGCTTTTACCTTTTATTCTGTTCGGACGAAATTAATTTTGTATTTTTATTTATATTTTTATTTATTTATTTATTTTAATGCGGTAAACCACCATCACGTCATTCAGTCGTACGCAGCGTGCCATATATGGTATGTGGTGACGTCATCGATTGCGTCGCCATCCTCGTCACTTCAAGAACGAATCGTTCCGTTCGCGCGCGCGTTGCGTCGTGGGAAAGGATTTTCCAAATTCTCAACATGACCGACTGATCGATCTGAACAGGGAATAACAAGGAAATCCGACACACGTGGAGCCCATTCAGCCCGTCATGTCTGTACGAACAACGCACGAACACACGTGGAGCCCATTCAGCGCATTGTGTCTGTACGAACAACGCACGAACACTCGTGGAGCCCATTCAGCCCGTCATGTCTGTACGAACAACGCACGAACACACGTGGAGCCCATTCAGCGCATTGTGTCTGTACGAACAACGCACGAACACTCGTGGAGCCCATTCAGCCCGTCATGTCTGTACGAACAACGCACGAACACACGTGGAGCCCATTCAGCGCATTGTGTCTGTACGAACAACGCACGAACACTCGTGGAGCCCATTCAGCCCGTCATGTCTGTACGAACACCGCACGAACACACGTGGAGCCCATTCAGCGCATCGTGTCTGTACGAACAACGCACGAACACACGTGGAGGCCATTCAGCCCGTCATGTCTGTACGAACAACGCACGAACACACGTGGAGCCCATTCAGCCCGTCATGTCTGTACAAACACCGCACGAACACACGTGGAGCCCATTCAGCCCGTCATATCTGTACGAACACCGCACGAACACACGTGGAGCCCATTCAGCGCATCGTGTCTGTACGAACAACGCACGAACACACGTGGAGGCCATTCAGCCCGTCGTGTCTGTACGAACACCGCGCGAACACACGTGGAGCCCATTCAGCCCGTCGTGTCTGTACGAACAACGCACGAACACACGTGGAGCCCATTCAGCCCGTCGTGTCTGTACGAACAACGCACGAACACACGTGGAGCCCATTCAGCCCGTCGTGTCTGTACGAACAACGCACGAACACACGTGGAGCCCATTCAGCCCATCGTGCCTGTACGAACACCGCACGAACACATCTACACAAGATCCAAGAAAGAAAATGCAAAAAAAAAAGTTTTTAATTAATGAAAATTATTTTTTTAATGTTTTTTTTTTTGTAATTTTTATTATTATTATTATTTATTTATTTTTATTACTTTTATTTCCCTCGGGGAGGGGGCACGGGCTTGGTTAAAAACACACATCAACCACACGACCCCCACTTAACAAGACCCCCACCAACAGCACTCTGTACACAATCACCAATAAATACTCAAACTACATAAAAGTTTTATCAACATCCCTATATCCCTCCATCATATCTCCTCGTAATCACCTCCTCTCTCGTGTATAAAGCCCCGTCTCCTTCAGCCCCTCCTCATAGCTCAGTCTAGCTCGGCCCAGAATCCATCTAGTAACCCTGTGCTGAACCCTCTCTCTGTCATCTATGTCCTTCCTGAGTTGTGGTGACCAAAACTGGACACAATATTCTCGATGTGGCCCTCACTAAATTCCTGTACAATGTTACCACCACCTCTTTTGATTTATAAATGATCCCCCTCCGAATACAACCTAAAACCATATTTTCTCTACCTATAGCTACCTGCATTGTGACAACTTGCTTACCTCCCACATCTATTACCACCCCCAGATCCTTCTCCTGTGTGACACGCTCCAAAATTACCCCTTACATCCTGTAATCTCTATTTTCATTGTTCTTTCCCATCCCCAACACCTTACACTTGCTCAGGTTAAATCACATCTGCCAATCTTTTGCCCAATCTATACAAGTATCAATACTTTCCTGAATCTGATCACCACCCCCTCTGCAATCCACCTTACCTCCAAGCTTTGTGTCATCTGTAAATTTGGAAAGCTTACTCTTTACCCCACTGTCCAAATCGTTGATGTAAATAATGAATAGTAATGATCTACCCACTACTTACATCCTCCCAGCAAGACATCCTCCCACTCACAGCCACTCTTTCCTTTCTACCACTAATCTAGTTTGCGATCCAATTATCCACCTGACCAGCCACTCCACAAGCCCTCACTTTGGCTAACAACCTCCGATGTGGTACCTTATCAAATGCCTTCTTAAAGTCTAGATATATTCTGTCCACTGCCTTTCCCTCATCCACCCAATCAGACACTGCTTCATAGAACTCTCAAAGATTTGTTAAACAGGAACTACCTTTGGTAAACTCATGCTGACTACCTTTAATTAGCTTGTATTTATTTAAATGGTTCCTCATCTCTGGTCCCTAATTAATGTCTCCAACACCTTCCCCACAACTGAAGTCAAACTCACAGGTCTATAGTTCCCCAGAATCTTGAACACAATCCCCTTTGAGTAGGATGACGCGAGGATGGTCCCGAATTTATACCGTTGTCCTGAGTTACAATTTTGGATGCTGATGACGTCATCGTACACGAAAAACAAAAAAAACTTTCACCAGGGGATGCGTTCCGTTGGCAAGCGGCTTGCTATCGCTTATCAAGTTAGTCGTTCCGTATCAACTGTTTTGCAAGCGACTCGCCATGTTTGTCTGTCTGTCTCTCTGGAAAAAGGTTACACTTCGTACTTATGTCTCTTAATTGCAGATTGTTTCAACGTCAGTTGCACAGTGACTACGTATATTCATTACGGACCATTGTGACGGACCTTTCAGACCTTTGGACTCCTTAACACCGTTACATTTCTTAAGACCTTTTTTACTTGGCGAAAATTTTTTTTTGCCAAGTATGTTGGTCTGTAGCGTTTGTCTGTCTGTCTGTTTGTTGGATGGTCGCTAGACTACCGTTTTTGTCAGGTTTTCCGTCTGTCTGTTTGTTTGTATATAATGGACAGCTCTGGAGGCCAGAGGAGTTAACCGATTTTGATGAAACTTGACTGGTAGGTTCATACCAGGATCTAGGTGTATGCTTTTGAGCACCGTTGCGATGGAGGCCACCATTGCCTAGCAACAGGACTTTGAAATTTTTGAATGGAAAACTTTTTTTTTTCGAAAATCAAAAATCGGCTTCCAGGCTTTTATGCGCACTATAATCAACCTCTTTGTCAAAAAATTTCAGCCCGATCCGTCAAAAACTGTATGACTAGTATGCAATTATATAGCGACCACCCATGTCGCCTCCCGGCTTGTCTGTCTGTCTGTCTGTCTGCTGTCTGTCACATGATTTTTGGCCACAATTTTCAAGCAATCGTTCTGAAATTTCTTGTGTATGTAGGTGACTGGCCAAGGACAGCAACATTTAACTTTAGTGAAGATCCAAATCCGGATCCGGATCTGAGAATTTGTTTTGAGAGATCCGGATCTGAGAGAAAACGATAGATATTCCAATGAAACTTGGTAGACATGTTGGGAATGCCACCAGGAAGGATTGATTCAATTTTGGTGAAGATGCTAATCCGGATCCGGATAGGAGAGTTTTTCAAGTGATTCTTCACCATTGAGAGATGGGGCCAAAATCATGGTATAGCATGAGATCTCAAAAAGTTGTGGACGAGTAATGACAAAACTCGGTGGATGAGTTGGTTAGGTGATGAGAACAAGCCGATTCGATTTTGGTTAAGGTCCGGATTCAGATCTGACCTATCAGTGGGATACAAAATTTAAACTATTCAGCCTGGCGGAGGTAATTGCTCTCCCAAGTGTCGTTCCGTTTGCCAAGTGTCACTCTATGAGTGATTTTTTTTTTTAAACACTTTAATTCCCATTGACCCCTATAGGCCCTAACGAATATTGGAACATACCCTTTGGAGTTTAGACCCTTTAAAACCCTTCCAGACCCCAAGAACAAGCTGGATTTTGATTAATGGACTAAGATGTGAAGTTTTGTTGTTTTCAGAGTTTTGTTCCGAGAGATGTTTTGAGGATCATCACCGAGCCCCTGATACCCTTCCACTGCAGTTCATTTGTAGTAATGTTCCCAGGGATGGTTTGTAGAATATTTGTGAGGTTCTTCTTCATCATTTCCATTGCTTGAATTATCACTGGTACCATTTTGGTGCACTTCAGCTTCCAAGATATTTTCACTTCATTCTTGAAGTCTTGATATTTGGTCATTTTCTTGCTTCTGCGTTATTTATGCCAAAATCACTGGGTACTGAAACCTCCGGATAGGAGACTTTTTCAAGTGTCTACTCTGTTGAGTAGCATTTCCGTTTTTCCTTTTTGTTTCTGAGTACTATGTCCGGTCACAATACTCTGTTTTCTATGTTCACACTGGATGGGATTATCAGGTCATATATGTTCTTGTTCTCAATGGCTGCTTTTGGTTCATGTTTCCATGTGTTTTGTGGAACTGGGATATTGATATTTCTACAGATGTGTCAGTGGATTACTCCACGTACGTTGTTGTGCCTTTGTGTGTACAGCTGTTCTGACATGAGTGTTTTACATCCAGCTAGGAGGTGACTGGTGCTTTCTGTTTCTACCTTGCAGAACCTCCACTTGTCCGATTGGCTCAGTGCTGCCATTTTCTTAAAACCATTCGTGTAGTGTCCTTGGTCTTGGACACTGCACAAATATCCGTGGCATTTATTATGATTTGATCTCCATCACAGTTGAGCTGACCTCTTCTTAACAATTCTAATTAATGATCCTTCTTTGTCAATGCTCAATCTGTCCAACTCTTTTTTCATATACAGTGTATGTGTATGTGTATGTGTATGTGTATGTGTATGTGTATGTGTATGTGTATGTGTATGTGTATGTGTATGTGTATATATATATATATATATATATATATATATATATATATATATATATATATATCTTCTTCTTTCGGCTGCTCCCTTTAAGGGTCGCCACAGCGGATCAGCCGCATGATCCGCATAGAGATTTGGCACATGTTTTACGCCGGATGCCCTTCCTGACGCAACCCTGGTCGCCTCTTACGAAACACAGGGATATGGTACACCTATTTTAACCGGGGTATACACCGGCCCAGTACACTGGTACTCAATGGTGTTCTGTGAATTTCCACAACCGTAACAAAATAAATATATATATATATATATATATATATATATATATATATATATATATATATATATATATATATATATATATATATATATATATATATATATATATATATATATATATATATATATTGTTACGGTTGTGGAAATTCACAGAACACCATTCAGGCTTCCCAGCGATCAGTTATGTCGATAAGTGTGTGTCCAGATTACATTTCCCCACCGATGTCTAAAGGGATTTATTCGTGTAACCGGAAAGTGATCTTTGAGTCAGCCGTTATTCTTTTGCTATCTTTATTTTGGAACAACCACATCTGAACAACCACGCCATCCCCACCACAGCGCCAACCACGACATCTCACCATCTCCTCAACCACATCTCCACAAACGCATAACATCGCCTCACCTTCATCTCCATTACACCGCCATCTTTTCGCCAGCCACGGCGAATCCCAACGAACAACATCTCTGCCACCAGACGCGGAGACTCCCTCGTGGGGCGGGAGCCGATGATTCCTGCAACGTCCGCATGGTTGATGATTTCACCAACGTCCGCGCATGTCCGAGCTTCGCGATGAAATCCGATCAAAAGGGGCGGAGCCAGCGAGGGGTGAAGGGTGAGAGGTGAGAGATCAAACGCACCCACGGACCCCATATAAAGGCGTGCTGAACGCCAAGCAAGCAGTCTGTCGGGGAGCTGCAGAGTGGAAGTCTGGAGTCGAGCTGTTGTCGAGTCGGAGGAAGCCAGCAGTCCGCCAAGGTTCGAGTCCAGTGGAGGGCAGTCGGGGTCGTCGGAGCGCAGCCAAGCCTGCCGTGCCGTGTAGAACTGTGGGAAGGTGGAGAAAGCCGGAGAGAGGTCGCCAACGCTGAGGAATGGGCGGGCTCTTAAAAGAGCATCAACTCTCGAAAGAGTAAAGGTCCGTTCATTCCTCTGGGGCGTCGTCGGCTGGGCCAATCCACTGGGCTGCATGGCGGGGCCTGGACCAACCGAGCTGCCATGTTTCCGACGAAACGTCGAGGGTCGCTCAACGAGTCACCACGAGGGTGACAGGTAACCATCCTGGCCTGTCGGAGCTCTTGCGGTCTCCACAGCTCCGTGATATATTTAAGGCCCATGAGGTCCCGTTCTGCCCTTTCCTTTCCTGGGGTTTTCTTTGTATGAATGTCGTGGCGCCTTGTCCGTCAAGTAATGAACTGTTAAGTGATTGTGTACATAATAATAGAACGGTTGTAGTTCTTTGTCTTGCTCGTTCCTGCATTGCCTTATTGACTACATGATTGCATACGTGTTTGATTGCATACGTGTATGACTGCTTACGTGTGTACAATTAAATGTTATTGTGTGAATGTTCACCTGTTCGTTGTGTCCTTTCCCTCAATTGAGCTGCTGTATTGCGTTCGGGATATTAGCTGGCTTTTAAATTGCCGATAAAGTAATCAGATCCGGCGGGGCTTGGCGATATACACCGCTCGGCAAATCGCAAACGGAGCGAGCTGCTTAAGCGGCTCGTTTCCAAGCAGGTCCCGTTGAGGTGTAAATCCCCGGCATTCTGTCTGCGCGCATACTTAGGTAAATCGACAATTCGGCGATCGGACCCTGTCGCGCGCTGACAGAATAGTTGGCTGATTTACGGTGTGATTAAAAAAACACCCGTAGCTGGATTTCGGTGTTGATCCGAAAGCTGCGACTAGGTTTGCCATGTCCGGTGGGCGCGCGGCTGCGATTAGTTAAAAGCGGTGGCTCGCACGCCGGAGTGGTGAGAAACTACAACTACATATATATACATATATATATATATATATATATATATATATATATATATATATATATATATATATATATATATATATATATATATATATATATATATATATATACCGAGTGGATCATAATATTTCGGGGACACAATGCCAAATTGGCCCACTGGTGATACACCATTTCTTGCTTCTTATTGAACGTGTGTGTGTGTGTGTGTGTGTGTGTGTGTGTGTGTGTGTGTGTGAGTGAGTGAGTGAGTGAGTGAGTGAGTGAGTGAGTGAGTGAGTGAGTGAGTGAGTGAGTGAGTGAGTGAGTGAGTGAGTGAGTGAGTGAGTGAGTGAGTGAGTGAGTGAGTGAGTGAGAGAGAGAGAGAGAGAGAGAGAGAGAGAGAGAGAGAGAGAGAGAGAGAGAGAGAGAGAGAGAGAGAGAGAGAGAGAGAGAGAGAGAGAGAGAGAGAATAAAAAGAGAGACTAGCCGGGAGGCGACGATGGTTCGTGGGCATTATTGAACAATGCCACGATAGGTACAATTGAGTTAGTGGAAGCTTTTGAGGAAGCCCTTTTGAGGAAGCCATAAAAACCTATCTGTTCTGTCAAAATTGACCAAATCAAATCGTATTTTTTATATGTTGTACTTATGGACATTACGCACAGTTTCGAGGAAATGAAATTGTGAGAAAATAAATCGAGGAAAAAAATAATAACAAGAAGCGAATACTTCGATATCACGCGGCTGGGGGCAGTAAAAGTCCAGGTTAAGAATGATGAAACAATTTTGCAATTATAAAATTTAAATGTAGACACGGTGAATTAGTATGCATGATGGGAAGAGTTGTGATGTTGGACAAATTTCTATTTATAGCCCTCAGATCAAAGGGACGTACGCGGCCATAAGTGTGACAGAAGACGTGACAGAAGACACAGGACAGAAAAGCCAATTATATAACAGCGCAATATCGCCACGCTGTAAAAAAATTCAAGAGGGCGTGGCTCCACCCACAAGGGGCGTGGGACGCCCCTCATACAAAAAGACACAACTAGACCATGATATCTAGCTTGTGTCCAAGTTTCATCAAGATGGCATCAAACGTCATGGAGCTATGCTCTGGAGAGAGTCACAAACAGACAGACAGACAGACAGACACAACGAAAATAGTGGTCACTGCTGGCGCCCACGAACCAAAAGAGAGAGAGAGAGAGAGAGATAGAGAGATAGAGAGATAGAGAGATAGAGAGATAGAGAGATAGAGAGATAGAGAGATAGAGAGATAGAGAGATAGAGAGATAGAGAGATAGAGAGATAGAGAGATAGAGAGATAGAGAGATAGAGAGGAGAGAGAGAGAGAGAGAGACAGAGAGCATGCTCTTTTTTGTTTATTATACAATTCCATACCCCTGGGCCAATTTCCCCTTAATTTTCTTCACTACAGTATTTTAACATACCACAGGTGAAAAAATCACTCAGAGCCAACACTTGGCAAAACAACAAAGTGGAACATCACTTGGTGGAGCACATACCTGCACCAGGCTGAACAGTTTCATATTGTATCCCACTGATGGGCTGGATCTAAACCAAAATCCAATATGTTTTTGTCACCGAACCAACTCATCCACCTCGTGTTGGCAAAACTCATCCACAACTTTTTGAGATATCATGATATGTAGTTTTTGGCCACATCTCTCAATTTTATAAATTTGGCTGTTATTGACCTTTTGACCTTAAAAATAATTGGTCGTTGAATTCATTGACCTGAGATGCAAATCCTGTTCAAATTTCAAGCAATCGGATGAAAATTGAGGATTTTAGCAAGTGCACCTAAGTTGCAGACCTTTGGCATATGTTGACCTTTTGGCATATGCTGACCTCAAAAATAATTGGTGGTTGTATTCAGTGAGCTGATTTGAAAATCCTGTTCAAATTTCAAATTGACAATTTTAGAAATTTGACCTATGTTGACCTCAAAAATAAGAGGTGATTGAATTCAGTATGCTTGGTGTTGGCTTAATGGTTATCATGGTGGGCTTTGGATCCTAGGGTCCTGAATTCAAATCCTACTTGGCTGTTGAATTAATACCAGGTGTGTTTGACTGCCTGTCATCCTTCTGAGGTCAGCAAAATGAATACCAGCTTGTTGGTATCCTGTGTCAGAGTGGCAACCTGTCCAGAATTGTGTCCAATAGCCCAGGAGACTGCTTTGGCAGCACTGATGCTCTGTACAGAGTATGGTCCCCATGGATGGATGAATTCAGTGACCTGATATGTAATTGTAAATGCTCTTCAAATTTCAGGTCAATTGGATAGGAAAATTGAGGATTTCAGAAATTTGGTCTATTTTGACATTTTGTCTTATGTTGACTTCAAATATAGTCAGTGGTTGAATTCAGTGACCTGATATGCAAATCCTCTTCAAATTTGAAGGCAATCAGATGAAAATTGAGGATATTAGAAATTTGAAAAAGTTGTTGACCTTTAGCCTATGATGACCTTTGGACCTCAAAATTATAGGATTCTGTCAGACCACCAACTCCACCATTTGGCGAAGTTTCGTGAAGATCGGTTTAAAATTGTGACCTGTAGATGATTAAAGGTGAGTGGACAGACATACAAATGGAAGTGATCAACATACTTGTCAAAAAAAATATTTTTTTTGCCAAGTAATAAAAACAATTTCAATTAAACAAATTGATGTTGAAACAAGAAATAATTGGGCAGAGATGAGCATCGTATGTCGGGTGCCCCCCACGACTGAGAGAGGGGCAGAGCAAAGGAACTTTCTGATAAGTTTTTACCTGTGGTGCAGCTTGTGAGTCTTGTTGTTGAGGGACCTGGATGTGGTTTGGATGTGGCTGTGGTGTGGTTTGTTTTGGTTGTGGTGTGGTTTGGATGTGGTGTGCAGGGACCTGGATATGGTTTGTTCAGTGCGTTTTTTAATTTCCTCATCTTCTCTGCTTGTTTGTTGTTTTTCCTCTTCTTTATCTTGTTTGTCCTGCGTTTTCGTTCGTCCTTGCCCTTCCTGCTTTTCTCCGACATTCCTCCTGTCTGGTAGGCCTCACCCACCAGGCAGGAGGGGAGCCCCACGTTCCTCTTTGCTACCCCTTCCCTCACTCTGTCTCCACTTTGTGCCTGTTTTGCCTTCCTCACCACACACACACACACACACACACACACACACACACACACACACACACACACACACACAGTTGAGGATGATGGAGGGATGGAGGAGGAGGAGGAGGAGAAGAAGGAGGAGGGGGTTATGAAGAGAGGGACCTGGATGTGGTTGTGTCGGGCCCGCTGAGGTGGGAGGGGAGGAACCGACTGAGGTGGCTCCAGCAGCAGAGCCAGTGGATGGGCCTGTCTCAGAAGAAGCTCCGCTGCCAGAGCAGTTGATGGTGAGCTCAATGAACATTAGGCAACAATTAAAAAGTGCCACAGGAGCAAGGAAAGAGGGAAGGTTCCCCTGGGCAAGGCCTCACAGAGCAGAAACTATTCGGCAGAAGCCAAGGGCCCTGGGGGCCCGAAGTCCCCCATTCAACCGGCCACTCATCCAGGTCCAGGGTGGAGCTCACTCAGCGGGGTCGGGATCAGTCAGGGAGGGCCGCAGCTGGTCTCCGGAGGACATCCCCCAAATATTCCCATTCCTGTTCCCCCCGTACTTCCCCTTCCCCATCTCATAGCCCTTGTCCCAATACTCTGGAGACAACTACAGCCTTAACATTCACGGACATGCTGGGGAGCTTCTCGTTCTCCTCGGGCAGCGAGAGGCTGCCCGAGAATTTCCTGTCTGAGGGAGAAAACGTTTGTATTGACGGTGAGTGGCTCTCCGGCACGCTCAGGGCCCCTGGCTGCAGGAATAACCACAGGTACAAGAAGAAGCATGGTCACCCGTTGTGTACTGCCAAGGAGGGAGGAACTTCGTAGGTCCTATGACTCCCCTTCCGTGATCTGCCCTTTGGTTGGTGATTAATGTACTAACACTTATGAGTTTAAAATTATCTTTGAAGAGCAGGAGCTCCTGCACGCCTGGAGCTCCTGCACCAGTTGGAGCTTCTCCTTTGGGGGAGATGATTGTTGGGGGAGACTTTAACATAGATGTGGACAGATTTGTCCAAGACTCATGGAAACGGGCCCTCAAAGTGCTTGTTCAGGATTTTAGGTTGAGTGACACGGGTGCGCGAAGAAGTTACATCACCCAGACCGATGCGGCTGGTACTGGACGGGCTAGGAGCGATTACTTATTTTTGTCACCAAATTTTGGTGACCCAGATGTGGTACTTCACGTAGTGGCCTTTCAGAGTACTGTCATTTGTCTCTGGTTAGAGAATTAGATGGACTCTGGAAACTTAACTGTCACCCTTTGTGGGATGACAGTTTAGTGTATTCCTATGTTCGGAAGTATAGGGATTTGAGAAAGTGAGTTTTTTTTTTATTTTTATATGCTACAATTAAGGTTTCCAAATCAAGTTTACTGAGGGCATTCAAGAGTCAACTGCACTGACTGGTACTACCATGTATCTGTAAGCCAGAACAGATGTGGCAGGCTGAAGGTCAGGAGTGAGCCAACTGAGTTTTTGCTTGTATGAAAGTAGCACTGGTATTTTTGTTGAATGCTGAGAATTGAAATGCAGAAGAATACCAAACTGTTGGATTTAAACTCAACCCCCTCACCGCGTCCTGTCCTCACCGCGACATCACCACAGCCTTCAAAATCTGCAGAAGGAGCTACAACCTGGATGGAGTTTTGCATTTTTCGAGATCTCTGATCACAGGAATACAATTACAAATTCTCATATCCCTTGAACTCAACACTTAAAAACAAGAAGTCTCCGTTCGTATGCAGCACGTGGCTGCATGTCAGCATCAGTTCTTTCAGGGGCACCATTGGTTCCACCGATGCAGTGCCCCCTGTAGGTTAGAACAGGAATTAGTCATTTGCTCATGGAGCTGGCGATAGCTCGCCCACTCTTTACAAATGCCACTGTGGGATATTTAACATCTACCAACTAATGCTAGCAGATGGGGCATCCAGTTTAGCGTCCATCTCAGGGATGGCACACACATTTATGAATCACCCCGCTTGTGAAACACCGGGATGACAGTATATAGCAGGGTCAGGCTTCAAACCCAGGCGAGACAGCTCAAAAACAAGTGCACATACTTCAAGGTGACCCTGCCAGTCCTTGACAACAAGTAATGAGGTGCTCAGTCGAAGGAATAATCAATCGAGGAAAATTGTATGCGGTCAGATGGACATTGATGCTCTAACAGACTTGCATGGATGTTCACTTTATTTTTCAAGGTCAACCAGTCAAAACAAACCAGAAAGAGACAACACGTTTTTACATTCACTTGTTAGAAACAATGGAGATAAACCAGGGATTAAAAACAATCAAAAATAACAATAAAAATCAGGTAAAGTTGGGGTGGCGAGAGAAGGAGAGGACTTACACAGGTGAGAGAGAGAGTGGAGGAAAAGAAAGCTATGCCAAGAAACCCTGTGCAATACTGCTACCTATAAATACCACTAAATGCAACAAGGTGTTTGTCAGTGAAAGTGAAACAAAATATGGGTGAGAAATCAATGCACCGGAGTTAAAGCCCTCTTTTAATGTCAGACTCGCAAGAAGCCTCTTCATCCCATATATTTCACCAACAAAGCACAAACACCGCAAATGCGTTGAAGAAAGCATCAAGGTGAAAAGGAAACCGAGTCCATTTGGTGTTTTCCTTTTATATACCCCCTCTCGACGGTGAAATAGCAATGGAAGTCGAGCAGATAATTTATTCAGAGATGCCAATCTGCTATCCCATCTTCAGAACACCAACTGAGTTTCTCAAAAAGAACAAAATATAAATATCACAGCATTCAGAGCTCCCCTGTACCATCACACATTCCAGCCTGCTCATCTATCCAGGTTCTCACAATGCACAGCTCAACGGGTAGAGCGAGTGGTTCAACCATTCCTCTTGTCAACGGAGAAGAGATTTATTAATTCCCTAAGTGCTTGGCAGATTCTTCCTCCAAATCGATGAGAATCCTGCACACAGCCATTGGGGAAAATACCAAAAGGTGAGAATGGCAACCGACACACAGATCAAAGCTGTGGATGGAGGAAGGAACACTTGGAGATAACAAAGAAATAAATATTTAAAAAAGGAACACCTGAAACAAAGGTCTGTGGCTCATGCCATTGAGAAAGCTCAATACGAGGAACTGAAAGAGTGCGAGTGGAAAAAAACAGCTTTACCGTTTCTTTGCAAGAGAACTTGCTTGATATGTGAAAGTTGATGAGGTTTTCTCCGACGATAATGTAGGAGACACCATATCCATCATCTGCTACCTGCAAATGACAAAGACAAGACGGGAGAGAAAAGAAAATCCATATTACATGTATTTTAGCCCCCGTTTGACTTCGTCAAAAATGGGGACTTATGGATTTGGTCTGGATTTTCGTGTCTGTGTGTGCGTGCGTGTGTGCATCTGCAACCATATCTTGGACATGTATCGACCGATTTTGTTCGTACTTGGCACAAAGACAACACACGATGGTATACATATGCACGTCATTTTCTTTTTTTCGATATAAGATCCAAGATGGCCGACTAGCAGTCATTTTAGTTTAAAAAAAGCAAAAAAAAACCCTGGGTGTCGAACACGTCTTCAACCATTTCTCGGACATGCATTTACCGATCTTGTTCAAACTTGGTACATAGATAATGAATGATGGCTTACATATGCACATCATTTTGTTTTTCGAGATTAGATCCAAGATGGCCGAATAGTGGCCATTTTGTTACTTCAACGTGTCCCCAACTATTTATCTGACATGCATGGTCCGATTTTGTTCAAACTTGGCACAAGCACAGTAAACGATGGCATACACTTGCACCTAACTTTATTATGTGCTCTGATCAAAGATGGCCGACTGGTAAACTGGCAGCCGTTTTAGTTGTAAAAAACCTGATGTTGATCACGTCCTCAACCATTTTGTGGACAAGCATTTACTGATGTTGTTCAAACTTGGTACGCAGACAATGAATTATGGCTTACATAATATGCACATCAGTTTTTTTTTCGAGATCAGGTCCAGGCTGGCAGACTGGCGGCCATTTTGTTACTTGAATGTGTCCCCAACCATTTCTCAGACATGCATGGTCCGATTTTGTTCAAACGTGGCACAAGCACAGTACATGATGGTATACATGTACCCTCACTTTATCTTGCGATCCGATCCAAGATGGCCGACTGGTGGACTGGCGCCATTTCATTTGCATATAAATATGGGCAAGCCATTCAACTCCATCCAGCAAAATTACTAAAATGAGGGCTATGACAGTTTATGTCCATTTTTCACTTGTTAAATAATAGATCGAGATCTCGGCTACAAAAGAAAACTGGAGAGTTCATAAAACACCTTACCCCACTCAGTCTTGAGAAAAAGGACATGGGAAGGGTTACACACTCCCTTTTTATTGGACAAAGTTAACTCAGGGTATTGTATCGCAAGGTGCTGTCATTTTGGCTGAATGTCAATGTTCCCCCACCTTGAGTGCGAGCTATAAATTTGATTGGTTGAGACTAAGTACAATTTTGCCAAAGTACTACTAAACTGAAGCTTTTTGGAAGTACAAACAAGGCGATTCGTGTTCTCGAGTATTCGTGTACAGTACATCATTCAAGTCAAATAAAATAAAAGTTTTAAATGCTTTGGAGGGAAAAAAAAACCAACAACATTGAATCTGAAGTTTACCGCCATTGATGCATTTGTAAATATATTTTACAGCACCTTATCGCACATGTTAAAATCGTTTTTCGTGCTTGTTGTTTGTGTCCTTTATGACTTCCCTATAAAAAGTAAGTTTCTTGTTTGGAATGATTTTCAATTTTGTTTGACTGCCAGACTGCCAGACAAACTGAAGCAATTGCTTTACCCCTCTGTGTACATGCACGTGCGGGATGAGATTCCGAACATTTTTGCCAAATTCAGAGTTAAAGTACTGCTAAACTGCAGGTTTTTGGAAGTGCAAGCACAAGATGATTCGTATTCTATTGTATTCAAAACATGAAATTATATTGATAAAAACCATCGAGTAGTTCGATCATACATTGACGGACACAGAGACAAAGTGAACCAATTGCTTTCCTCCGCTTTGCACTATGCGTACGGCTAGTAATAATAATTAAACTCGTTTCTAAACTAGAAAGCATGCAGTAATTATAGAAAAGATGCAGGAACACACTTGACAAAGCTTCCAATGCATATATAACTCGAAAGCATCTCAAAATGCAAAGCTTGTCTATGTCCGCTTTGTACTCAAGCTAAACGTGACAAAAACAACAAAAAAAAGACAAAACCAACAAAAGCAAACAAACAAAAAAAATAAACCAATGTCACCCGCAGGGTGACCCGTATCTTGCCAAAAGGTGACCACTTCTTTAAGGTCACACTGAGGTGAACAGAGCTGCTATCCACCAGGAGCGACTCCTTGAGGAATATCTGCCTACGAGAGATTCCGATGAGAATCGTTCTACAGAGTAACCATGAAAAATATGCTTTTGCCTCACAACGTCACTAAATGACGTCATAATGTCTCAAGCTTGACATATCTAGAAAGCATTCATCGAGGTGTTCAATTTGAGGTACGACAGGATATGGTTCCTAAAACCTGAAAATTTGACCTTGGGGTCAAATATGTTTGACCTGAGGCGCTAACCATGAAGGTCAAGGCCAATCGCCACCAAAACTTAATCAGCTGAGCGCCAGACCATGAACTATATTCCCATGAAGTTTGAAGACGATCCGATCAAAATTACTCAAAAAATAAGGGTTTCGTCGACTCCCCTTATTTGCGCCAAAGTGACCTTGACCTTTGACCTTGACCTTCAAAATTTTGTGCACTGAAAGGGACCTCTATAGGCCTCTGACATGCGAAGTTACAAAAATTTCCGATGATAACTGTGCTCTGCAGAATTTTTTATACGTGATTACAGACAAACAAACAAACAAACATACAAGCTGACTAACATATCTTGCAAAAACTTCGTTTTGGCAAGATAATAAGTAAATTATATTAATTATTTTCTTCATATTGTCATAATAAAGGTTTGTTGAAAATGAGATGACAAAAGCTCAAATAGTAAAACGGTTGTGGTCTGGACAGACAGACAAACAGACAGGCACACAGCAAAACCCTATCCTCCGTTAATGAAATAAACTTTGAAGTGTGAATTGCATCTCCATAAAGGAGCTGCCTTGATGTTATGGGGATTTGGTAGGTAGCGATGTTATTAATGCACCACAAACACAATGTCGGACCCCGCGATTCGCGGACCCCGCATATTCGCGGTTCATAAAATGTGACCTGCTTCTCCATTCGCGGCCTGGTGCTTCGCGTATTCACGGGTTTTTTTCGCAGGCGTATTCGCAGGTTTTTTTTCGCAGTTTTTCATGGGCACATTTGTGGGAGCTTTGATTTTCCCTTATGAATTACGAACTGCTGGGAATCTATCTTCCTTTTCCCATTGAACCAATGCCCCAACATTCACTGATTCGACATTCACAGCATTTTTCAGGAACGTATCTCCACGAATATCTGGGTCCGACAGTATATTCAAATTTCTCATATCGGTACATCGACATGAAAAATTATACCAATTATAACCGTTATATCGATAGATTGCTGGACGCTGGTGAGACCACAGTTACCAGCCTGAGAGTCTCAAGTGGGAGGATTTGTAAATTTTGATCTCATTAAAAGCCCAACAGACTACTGTACTTTGATCAAAGACTTAATGTGAGAGTTTTACATTACGCAGGCAAAGCAGGAAGGACAGGATTGTTAATAACATTCAAGGTATGCATGCTGGTCGTCATGCTGTATCATTGTACCGGGCCAAATCCTCCTCCACCTGCCACGTAGTCCGGTCGAGTCCTCAGGTCCAATAGTTGAGTTTGCTGTTGTGGTGTCTGGCTGGTGGAGAGGCGCCAGGGTTGGGACAACACCTGCCGGGCAGAAGTGGATATCAACGTGCACAGCAAAAGCTTTCAACAGGTGAGTAGGATGGATAGATATGACTGGAAAGGACTAAAGAACCAAGAGGAACAAATACGCCCAATGAGGCAAGTAAAGGTATGGACAAAGTGGAGAAGTATTAGTTATGGGGAATACATGAACAAATGGTGAGATATGTGGATGAGAAAATAAGGTGCGAACAATGTTTTGTGAGATGAGGTATTAACAAAACACCAGGACATATTCAAGCAAAGTCTGAAGTTGAGCTGAACCTCTACCTGGCTGAGGAAAGGTGAGTCAACGCCAAGATAACGGGAGACAACGTAAAGGCAGAAGAGATGTCTGTCTATTCCAGCACCCGTCATGGCGAGCCGGTACAATTTCTGATGATGCTCACTCGCAACACGGAACAACGCCAGTCTTTGTTCTTTCTGCACCACACAAGCGTTAGCATCATCCAAAGATCATCCATCATGCAAAGAAGGACAGACAAATTAATGAAATAAATACAAATAGAGGAATACAATGGGGGTCGATGTACTAAGAGCATGGCAAAACTTGCACATCATTTTCAGTCTTCCAAAGTGTATCATGACAAATTGGCACAAAGAATTGGAGATCTTGAGCAGTTGGAGGAAAGTCCTTTAAAAAAAAGTTAGGCTGTTGCCATAATCTCTCCGAATGACCTTTTTCAAATTGGCTCATTTGCTTTTCCCATCCTGAGCACATGATCCGTGACACTGGGATCCCAGATTGCAATCAAATATACGTTGAATTTTCCAGACTTATAATGTCTTTGTAACATGTCAGAATACACTATGTCGCTTATGCTTCAGTCACATTTGGCTCGACGGCCATAGGGTCTAAAAAATCTATGGCCACTAGCAATTATAGGGTGGCCGCAGTATTTCCACGGTCACACAATGTAGCAGTCACATATGTTTTTATTTTTCAGGGAGCCGCACGGGGTATTTAGAAATTGTGGAGACCGAAAACGTGGGGGTGCCGTACGGTCTTTGATTTGATGTCGCACGGTGACCTTAGGGCGTCCCTACGGCGGCCATAGAATTTTCAAGGCAGACGCAAGGTAGCCTCAAGGTGCCCGCAAGGCGACCGCCGTGGGGCCCTAAGGCGAACGTGCAGCCAGACGGACGGTAACGAGTGGGTATATATACCAGTTCTTTTTCACATGTATATCATATCTCATATCTGTCATATAAATTGTGGACCAGGTTATATACAGATCGTTATATACAGATGACCAGGCTATATACAGATGGTTATATACAGAAATAGGTAGGTTAGATACCAGGTTATATACATGGTGATGTGTCTGGTCTGAGCTGCTGGTGAAATGTGATGATGTGTGTGGCAAACACCTATACTCCGATCTCTAGCGGTAGCACATGGTGGACGCACGGTTGACGCAGACTGCCACGGAGGCAGTACGTAGGACGCACGGCGGGCGTAGGGGAACAGTGCGTCGACCCTGCGTTCCCCGCAGGTAGTCACACAGACCGCAAAGCCACTGTATGGTGAACACAGGGATGCCTTAGGACTACCCTACGGCGACGGTGGAAATAGTGCGGCCGCCGTAATTTTTTGGGGGTTGGCAAAATTCATTTTTCATTGATAAGAGCCTAAGGCAGCCGCACGAATAACGCAAGCCCACCGTATGCCCTACGTACAGTCGACGTGGAACACATCTACGTCATGGCTACGGCTTGTCGAATTGCTACGGCCAACCTAGAAATGAAAAAAGTTATAACTCCGCGCTATAATTCCACGGAGACCCCTATGGCCTGTAAAAGATAGCCATACGCCCGAGAGCCACCCTGAGGCCACCTCAGAAACTCTGCGGCCGCCGCACGTTTCTGTCAATTAAGGGGGGTACGGCCGCTGTATCCTAGCCGTAGAGCAAATGTGACTGAGGACTTAATGTCCTCGTTCCAGAACCACAAGTAGTATATACGAGCTCTTCCACAGACCCCGAATTCCAAAAACATAAACTCTTCTTCTTCTTCTTCTTGTTCTTCTTTCGGCTGCTCCCGTTAGGGGTCGCCACAGCGGATCAACCGTCTCCATTTCGCTCTATCCTCCACGTCTTCCATTGACACTCCAAACACCCACATGTCCGCCCTCACCGCATCCAGGAACCTCTTCTTTGGCCTTCCTCTTCTCCTCCTGCCTGGCGGCTCCATCCTCAGCATCCTTCTCCCGATATACTCCGCTTCCCTCCTGTGCACATGTCCAAACCATCTCAATCTCACCTCTCTCACTTTGTCTCCAAACTGTCCTACCTGCACTGTCCCTCTAATATACTCATTCCTTATCCTGTCCATCCTCGTCACTCCCAATGAGAATGATAGCATCTTTAACTCTACCACCTCCAGCTCCGCTTCCTGTCTTTTTGTTAGCGCCACCGCCTCCAAACCATACAACATAGCTGGTCTCAATACCGTCTTATATACTTTCCCCTTCACTCTTGCAGCTACCCTTCTGTCACAAATCACTCCTGCAACTCTTCTCCACCCACTCCATCCTGCCTGCACTCTTTTTTTCACTTACTTTGGACAGTTGATCCCAAGTATTTAAACCCATCCACCTTCCCCACCTCAACGCCTTGCAACCGCACCATACCACCACCCTCCCTCTCATTTACGCACATGTACTCCGTCTTACTCCTACTGACTATCATTCCCCTTTTCTCCAGTGCGTACCTCCACCTCTCGAGGCTCGCCTCAGCCTGCTCCCTACTCTCTCTACAGATCATGATGTCATCTGCGAACATCATAGTCCATGGAGACTCCAGTCTGATCTCGTCCGTCAACCTGTCCATCACCATTGCAAACAGGAAAGGGCTCAGAGTTGATCCTTGGTGCAATCCCACTTTAACCTTAAACCTACCGCACACCTCACCGCTGTCACACTGTCCTCATACATATCCTGCACGATCCTCACATACTTCTCCACCACTCCCGACTTCCTCATACAATGCCACAATTCCTCTCTTGGCACCCTATCATAAGCTTTCTCTAAATCCACAAACACACAATGTAAATCCTTCTGGCCTTCCCTATACTTCTCCATCAACATTCTCAAAGCAAACATCGCATCAGTGGTGCTCTTTCCTGGCATAAACCCATATTGCTGCTCACAAATCGTCACCTCTCCTCTCAACCTAGCTTCCACTACGCTTTCCCACAACTTCATGGTGTGGCTTAACAACTTTATCCCTCTGTAATTTCCACAGCTCTGCACATCACCCTTGTTCTTGAAAATAGGAAGCAGTACACTTGATCTCCACTCCTCCGGCATTCTCTCACTTTCCAAAATTTTATTAAACAATCTGGTTAACAACCCCACTGCCATCTCTCCTAAGCACTTCCATGCCTCCACTGGTATATCATCTGGGCCAACCGCCTTTCCACTCTTCATCCTCTTCATGGCAGTCCTCACTTCATCCTTACTGATCCACCCCACTTCCTGATTCACTATCTCCACCTCTTCCAACCTTCTCTCTCTCTCATTTTCTTCATTCATCAGCTCCTCAAAGTACTCCATCCACCTTTTCAACACACTCTCCTCGCTCGTCAGCACATTCCCATTTGCGTCCTTTATCACCCTAACCTGCAGCACATCCTTCCCAGCTCGGTCCCTCTGTCTTGCCAATCGGTATAAATCCTTTTCCCCTTCCTTTGTATCCAACTTCTCATACAGCTCGTCATATGCCTTTTTCTTAGCCTTTGCCACCTCTCTCTTTGCCTTTCGCCGCCACTCCTTGTACTCCTGCCTACTTTCTTCATCTCTCTGACTATCCCACTTCTTTTTCGCCAACCCCTTCTTCCTTATACTTTCCTGTACTTCCTCGTTCCACCACAAAGTCTCCTTATCTTCCTTCCTCTGTCCAGATGTCACACCAAGTACCTTCCGAGCTATCTCCCTCACCACTTCTGCTGTAGTTTCCCAATCATTCCACCCATCTTTACCACCATCCAACGCCTGTCTCGCCTCCTCCCTAAATTCCACGCAACAGTCTCCCTCCTTCAGCTTCCACCATCTGGTCCTTGGTTCAGCCCTCACTCTCTTCCTCAACCTCACCTCCAAAATCATCCTACAGACCACCATTCAATGCTGTCGAGCTACACTCTCCCCTGCCACCACCTTATAGTCTCTAATCTCTTTCAGGTTGCATCTCCTGCTTAAGATGTAATCCACCTGTGTGCCCTTTCCTCCACTCTTGTATGTCACCCTGTGTTCCTCCTTCTTCTTGAAATACGTATTTACCACTGCCATTTCCATTCTTTTTGCAAACTCTACCACCATTTGCCCTTCCACATTTCTCTTGTTGAGACCGTACCTACCCATCACCTCCTCATCCTCTTTATTCCCTTCCCCAACATGCCCATTGAAATCTGCTCCAATCACCACTCTTTCATCCTTGGAGACACTCTCCACCACTTCATCTAACTCACTCCAGAAATCTTCTTTATACTCCATCTCACACCCCATATGTGGGGCATATGCACTGATGACATTCATCATCACCCCTTCAATTTCCAACTTCACACTCATCACTCGGATCAGACACTCTCCTTACCTCCAATACCCTCTTGACATACTCTTCCTTCAGGATTACACCGACACGATTTCTCCTCCCATCCACACTGTGGTAGAACAGTTTGAAACCACCTCCAATGCTCCTAGCCTTGCTCCCCATCCACTTGGTCTCTTGTACACACAGTATGTCCACCTTTCTTCTCTCCATCATATCAGCCAACTCTCGCACTTTGCCAGTCATCGTCCCAACATTCAGAGTTCCAACTCTCACCTCCACACTTCTACTCTTCCCCCTCTCCCACTGCCTCCGGACTCACCTTCCCTGTCTCCTTCTCCTCCTTCGCCCAGCAGTCGCACAATTTCCACTGGTACCCTGCTGACCACCGGTACCGGTGGCGGTCGTTGGTAACCCGGGCCTCGACCGATCCGGTATGGAAATTCGTTTTGTTGTCCGCATAATGACTTGGCATAGGTTTTTACGCCGGATGCCCTTCCTGACGCAACCCTGGTTGCCTCTTACGACACACAGGGATATGGTACACCTATTCTAACCGGGGCATACACATAAACTACAAAGTTCCAAAAATTCCAAAAACATAAACTACAAAGTAGAATTTGACATGAATGCACCAATGGATGTGTGTCTGCCCACAATAGATGTCAACCCACTGTTACGTTTGATCTCAAAGGTCACATGAAAAATTAAAGGTCCCCAGAAGGGAGGGAGAGAGAAAGAGAAAAAGAGAAAGAGAAAGAGAAAGAGAAAAAGAGAAAGAGAAAGAGAAAGAGAAAGAGAAAGAGAAAGAGAAAGAGAAAGAGAAAGAGAAAGAGAAAGAGAAAGAGAAAGAGAAAGAGAAAGAGAAAGAGAAAGAGAAAGAGAAAGAGAGAGAGAGAGAGAAAGATAGACAGCATCGAATGCTTCTAACTCGAGTTATGATCTGCAAAATGATTTTCAATTGGAACATGACCTTTGACCTGTTCAACCTAAAATTGAATCAGTTCATCTTTGTGTTACATTGTATACGCATGTCAAGTGTGGTTAAAATCTCTTGCATCGTTCATAAGTTATTACAGAAACACCGATTTTCAATTAAAGGACACTTGAACTTTTGAGGCAAAAATTTAATCGGTTCATCTTTCTATTGCAGTCCATAGTTATGCCAAGTTTTGTAAAATCCCTTCAGGGGTGTACAAGTTATCACGGTAATGAAAATCTGCTACTTTCAGATAAAGGTCACATGACCTTTGACCCCAAAATGGTATCAGTTCATCTTTGCATCAAAGTACATACCTGGACCAGGTTTGGTCAAAATCCCTTTTTGCGGTTCACAAGTTATTATGGGAACTAAAATCTGCTACTTTCAGCTAAAGGTCACATGACCTTTAACCTTTTGAATCCCAAATCTAATCAGTTTACCTTTGTATCACAATACACCTTTGTACCAAGTTTGTTAAAATCCCTTTATTGGTTCACAAGTTATCACGGAAACAAAAATTCATCACAGGCGTTCCGATGCACGGACGGACAACCTGAAAATGCGTCCGCACTGGAGGCAAAAAGAACACAATTGCCTCCGCACCGAAAAAACAAAAGAACACAATTATTTGTTTTTAATATACAGTGCCTTCAGAAAGTATTCGCACCCCTTAACTTTTTCACATTCTGTTGAGTTTCAGCCTGAATTTAAAATGGTATAAATTGAGATTTTTTTTCACGGATCGACACACAATTATTTTTTATATCCAGTGCCTTCAGAAAGTATTCACACCCCTTGACATTCTGTTGTGTTGCAGCCTGAATTTGAAATGGTTTAAGTTGAGATTTTTTTGTGTCACTGATTGACACAAAATACTCCATAATGTCAAAGTGAAAACATGTTTTTCGAAATTTTTACAAGTTAATTAAAAATGAAAAGCTGAAATGGCTTGCATCAATAAGTATTCCACCCCTTTCCAATGACACTCCAAATTGAGCTCAGCAGCATCCAATTTCCTTTGATCATCCTTGAAATGTCTCTACAACTTAATTGAAGTCCACCTGTGGCGAATTCAATTGATTGTACATGATTTAGAAAGAAACACACCTTTTCTACATAAGGTCCCACAGTTGACAGTGTATGTCAGAGCAGAAACTCCACCATGAAGTCCGAGGAACTGTCTGTAGAACTTCGAGATAGAATTGTGCGGAGGCAGAGATCTGGGGAATGGTATGAAACAATTTCTCGAGTGTTGAAAGTTCCTAAGAGCACAGTGAGCTCCATCTTTCAGAAATGGAAAAAAATATGGAACTACCCAGACTCTTCCTAGAGCTGGCCATCCAACCAAACTGAGTAACCGGGCAAGAAGGACCGTAGTCAGGGAGGAGGTGACCAAGAACCCAATGACCACTCTGACAGAACTACAGAGTTCCTTGGCTGAGATGAGAGAACCTGCTGAAAGGACAACTGTCTCTGCAGCACTTCACAAATCTAGGCTTTAGGCACAAATGGGGGAATGGCCAGATGAAAGCCACCCCTGAAAATAATGCACATAACAGCAAGCCTGGACTTTGAAAAAGGCATGTGAACGACTCTGAGAGGATGAGGCAAAAAATTATGTGGTCTGATGAGACAAAAATTGAACTCTTTGGCCTGAATGCAAAGTGTTACATCTAGCAGAAACCGTGCACAGCTCATCACCCATCTATCACCATCCCAACCATGAAGCATGGTGGTGGCAGCATCATGCTATGGGGATGCTTTTCAGTGACAGGGACTGGGAGACTTGTAAGAATAGAGGGAACAATGAATTGAATGGAGCCAAATACAGTCAAATCCTTGAGGAGAACCTGCTTCAGAGTACAAGAGACTTCAGACTGTGGCAAATATTTATGTTCCAACAGGACAATGACCCCAAGTATACAGCCAAAAAAACACTGGAAGGGCTTCAGAACAAGAACGGGAAAGTCCTTGAGTGGCCCAGCCAAAGCCCAGACTTGAATCCCATTGAGAATCCGTGGAAAGACTTGAAGATTGCTTTTCACTAATGCTCACCATCCATCTTAACAGAGCTTGAGCAAATCTGCAAGGAAGAATGGAAGAAAATCCCCAAATTCAGTTGTACAAAGCTGATGCAGACATATCTAAGAATACTTGAAGCTGTAATCTCTGCCAATGGCGCTTCTACAAAGTATTGACTCAGGGGGTTGAATATTTACAGTGCCGATAGAGTCTAGACCCCCTTTCAAATTTCTCACCTTTTGTTGCCTTATAACCTGGAATTAAATTACATTAAATCAGACTTTTCCCACCGTTATTTATGCATCGTAACCCACAACTTCCAAGTGAAAAAAAATTATATAAATTACATTAAATTAATTAAAAACACAAAACTAGAATCCAGTATCTTCGTTAGATATGTGTTGAGTGTCCACCCCCACCCCCTGAGTTCATACTTGGTGGAAGCACATTTGACAGCAATTATAGCTGTGAATCTGTTGGGATAGGTCTCTACCATCTTTGCACACCTTGATTTGGTAATATTTGCCCATTCTTCCATTCTTCTGCACAAAACTGTTCAAGCTCAGTCAAGTTGCGTTGGGAGCATTGATGGACAGCAATTTTCAAGTCAAGCCACAGATTTTCGATTGGAATTAGGTTGGGGCTCTCACTGTGCCACTCAAGGACGTTTATCTTTTTGTTCCTTAGCCACTCCAGTGTAACTTTGGCTGTGTGCTTTAGGTCGTTGTCATGCTGAAAGTGGAACTTCCGTCCCAATTTCAGCTTTCTTGCAGAGGGCAGCAGGTTTTCCTCGAGGTTTTTCTGTATTTTGCTCCATCCATTTTCCCTTCTATCCTAACAAGTGCCCCAGTCCCTGCTGCTGCGAAACATCCCCATAACATGATGCTGCTAACACCATGCTTCACAGTAGGGATGGTGTTCTTTGGGTGATGTGCTGTGTTGGGTTTCTGCCAAACATAACGTTTTGTTTGCATTTAGGCCAAGAAGTTCCATCTTAGTTTCATCAGACCACAAAACGTTTTGCCACTTGATTTCAGAATCTCCGGAGTGGTTTTCTGCATACCTCAAACAGGACTGAAGGTGGGCTTTTTTGAGTAATGGCTTCCTTCTTGCCACCCCACCATACAGGCCAGACATGTGGAGTGCTTGGGATATTGTTGTTACATACACACAGTGACCAGTCTTTACCATAAAAGGCATGGAGCTTTTTCAGAGTTGCCATTGGCCTCTCTGATCAGTCTCCTCCTTGATTGGTCATCCAGTTTGGAGTGACGGCCTGATCTAGGCAAGATCTTCGTGGTACCATACGCTTTCCACTTCTTAATGACTGTCTTGACTCTGCTCCAAGGGATATTCAAGGCATTTCAAATATTTTTATACCCATCCCTTGATCTGTGTCTTTCCACAACTTTATCCCGGAGGTCTTTTGAAAGCTCCTTGGTGATCATGTTTGAGTCTTTGCTGTGAAATTCACTACCCAGCAGAGAAAACCTACAGGAACAGCTGATTTTATTCTGACATAATCAGGATCACTACAATTTAATACAGGCTGAGGCCAATTAACTTGGTGTGTGATTTTGAAGGTTATTGGTTTCACCTGAGCTAATTTACAATAACTATTAAAAGGGGGGTAGACACTTTATCCAACCAATATATTCTAGTTTTATATTTTTAGTTAATTTTCTGAAAATTGTAGAATTTGTTTTTCCCTTGGAAGTTGTGGGTTACGATGTATAATGAAAAGTTGAAAAAGTGATTTAATGCAATTTAATTCCAGGCAATAAGGCAACAAAAGGTGAAAAAGGGGGTGTAGACTTTCTATAGGCACTGGATGTAAATTACATATTTCTGTATTTCATTTTCAATAAATTTGTAAAAAATTCAACCACCATGTTTTCTCTTTGACATTAATGGGGTATTTTGTGTAGATCTGTGACCAAAAAAAAAAAAATCTCGATTTAATCCATTTTCAATTCAGGCTGTAACAACGATGTGAAAGAGTCGAGGGTTTGTGAATACTTTCTGGAGGCACTGTAGATTTTTTCAAATTATGATTATCTGGTTTATGAAAATAAAATAAATAGGTCGACTTGAACACTGCCTTATCACAATACCAGCTGTGGTCGGTTATCAACTTTCTGCCCAGTTGGTATCACACTTTTAGCAACTGCCTACCTGTTGTAAACAGTTCAAATGATCTGCACTTTAATGGTGAAGTTTGAATGTGCTTCAAGAGAAGCCAAGACATCAAGCTTAGTAACACTATATTCTTGTAATCCCTACATTGCAAAACACCCAAAAATCCAGGCTTACTACTCACCTACACTTTGTTCCTCTCTTCTGCCTGTATAACTGCCTCCCTAAGTCACCACAATACCACTCTTCCTGCCAGGGCTTCAAGACTGTAGTTCACTGCCAAAGTCATGTCATCTTCCATCCCTACTCACGATCTTTTCTACCTTCACCACATCCAACCCTTTTCACTTTCTCCCTGTACTCTCTATCTGCTTGTTTGTTTCCTGTATTTCCCACCCAAAGTTGGTATGGCAGTGCTCAACCCTCCAATCTTTCATTACCATGCCCTTCCGCGAGTATAGATTTTGGATTAAAAATGTATGTTTGCGTTAGTTGAGTCTCGGGAAGATAAAGCAGGGCTCGAGTCTGTTCTTTCCATTTTCTTCCTCAATCTGCATTACATTTGGTGGGCTCTTTCCTCCAATTTCTGGTCAAATATTTCTGCAGACACCCATGCAATGTTCTAGGTATACCCCTGTAGACAGCCAGACACATAATGAAGGTAAGCCAGGGAAACAGAAACATAACCAAGAAGATGAGGATTCTCTGTTTTCTACCTTACAGCAGTTCAATGTCTTCGCACCTGAGGTTCACCACACTTCGCTTTACAACATTGCTACCAAGGATTTGGCCATTGATACAATACAGGACCTCCCTTCTGAATGCCAAAAAACTTGAAAGTAGTCTTGAGCCATTCATTAAGGAAAGACTTAGTATAAAAAAATTAAAAAGTGGAGAATCACCAGCAGTTCCATTCCATATGACAATACCAAGGAAGAATGCTCCAACTTTTGAAAGTTTGTATGAAGTGGTGACCAATGGTCAAGATAAGGATAAAAGAACAGTCTTGAAAGCCAATATAAGTGTGCTACAATGCCTGATCATTGCCTATGAAGCTGGCCGCAAGGTTGATCTACAGCGTGAGCTGATGAAGGTGCCAGTATCACGAACAGAGATTAATGGGTCATTTATAACTGACACTAAATCCATGCTGGCAGACAGACTTACAGCAGACATTGATTGCCCTCAAACCATTGAATTCTGAGATATGCCATCAGGTCATTCCATGTCAAATCATCAAAGAATCTGCCGTCATCTCTCAGATTTTTGTAAAACTTTGGGAACCAATTGGGACCCATGAAAAACGGCAAGAACTCAAATATTTTTGCTAACAGCCTCTTAATTAGTGAGATACAGACTAACGAACTTTGGACTAATTAGCACGATGTTGCGAATTCAAATGGCCATATCTCTAAAAGTATAACACCTAGAGAGCTGGTTTTGGTGTCATTTTAAAGGTATTTTCATGCCCTATGAATTTGTCTGGGCAACATGTTCCTACCTCCAACCACAAAAAAGTTATCACAAAATATAAACTTCAATCATGAATCCCCAAAAAATGTATCCTTCAAATTTCCTCAAATTCATCCCAGAGGTACCTTATGATGTCAAGAAGCTTCCACATAAGTTTTGTGATGGGCACTCCAATAGTTTCTGAGATATGAGCAATAATGTACATGTACGTATGGCATATAGGTTCGAAAATCAGCATTTGTAATGTATTATACAATCATTCTAACCTAGCCATGACAGGGAACACAGGGAACGACCATCAATCGCTTTGAAGTATCATATACTTTCATTTTCAACTGGGCCTGAGGGGAAGAAACAAGTGCTGCTGTTGCTGCATTGAAGAGGAAATTGAAAGCCTTAGTCAGGTTAGTGAACACTGTGTACTTGAACTCACTTATTGATTGTATAATACATTACAAATGCTGATTTTCGAACCTACATGCCATACGTACATGTACATTATTGCTCATATCTCAAAAACTATTGGAGTGCCCATCACAAAATTTATGTGGAAGCTTCTTGACATCATAAGGTACCTCTGGGATGAATTTGAGGAAATTTGAAGGATACATTTTTTGGGGATTGAAGTTTATATTTTGTGATAACTTTTTTGTGGTTGGAGGTAGGAAAATGTTGCCCAGACAAATTCATAGGGCATGAAAATACCTTTAAAATGACACCAAAACCAGCTCTCTAGGTGTTATACTTTTAGAGATATGGCCATTTGAATTAGCGACGTCGTGCTAATTAGTCCAAAGTTCGTTAGTCTGTATCTCACTAATTAAGAGGCTGTTAGCAAAAATATTTGAGTTCTTGCCGTTTTTCATGGGTCCCAATTAGTTCCCAAAGTTTTACAAAAATCTGAGAGATGATGGCAGATTCTTTGATGATTTGACATGGAATGACCCCATCCTGTTTAGTAATAGATGGACATGCACTAGTTGACCTAGCAAACCCACTGGAGAAAATATATTTGGTGACCTTGTAGATATCTTCACAACATCAGTGTTACATGCAAGACCATCATAGCCATCATGTGCAGCCTGTGACTGCTGGTTGCATCATTTTCTGGGGGCACGGCTGTGCCGCTGATGCAGTGCCCTCTATTACCAGTACTGTGCATTGGTACTCATTTTACTAACCTCGGAAAGAATGACAGGCCGAGTCAACCCCACCTGGTGTTAATTCAACAGCAGACAGGGACTCAAAATCAAGACCCTAAGATCTCAAGCCAGTCACCTTAACCGTTAAGCCAACACCAGGCTTTAGTTTATCATACAGACGAATAGATGTTGTTTTTGACGAATATTGGGAAGAATCCATCAATATTGGTACTAGAAAGTGACACATCAAGAGCACTTGATCAATTTGGCATGTCATTGAAGGGTATGAAGTGAGTCTTCTCTGTATCTGGCAAAACTTCCTAGCTCTGCCTGAGAACAAGGCTGACTTGACAAGGATTCTATCAGAACAGCTGATAACAAAGACACCACCTGACAAGGAGATAGTTGTCGCAGGGGGATTTGCAGATGAATGGGAAGTGCATTCATCCCAGATATCCACCGATCTGTCAGATCTTACTGTGACACACAAAGAGGGTGATACACGGCTAGTGCTGCACAGCATCAACAACTTTAGCAATGTTGTGTCTGCAAGAGATACTGATGTGCTTCTACTGTTGGTGTCAAATTATCATCACTTCTCATGCCAGAATCTCCAGATGAAGTCAGGCACAGTAAATAAACCAAAGTATTGTTGCGAATTCGCACCCGCCGGCGTGCGAACGGCCACGTAACTCGAATCGCGGCACGTCGCCCACCAGACGGACAATTCTATCGTGACCCTCCGGGAATTATCGCCCGCAGCCAGTCACGGGTGGGCCTCTCGACCTCACCACAATCGTGCCAATCGGTCACCCGCGTAGGATAGGGTTGTTCGCCAAACTCGACCTACCTAAGTACCCACGCGGATGGTAGACCGGGCGATCGTACCTCGCCACAGGCCGACTCCGGACACGAACCGCTTAAGCGATGCGTTCCGTGCTATCGGGATAACCGAGCGGTGTTATCGTCGGCCTCGACGGTTCCGATTAATCATCGGGCGTTTTAAGCCCACTACGAACTAACCCTTTACGTGAAGCAAGATGGAGATTCAATTAAAGAAAAGACGAAGCGAAACGGGAAAACAGTTCAACATAATGCACATTTATTCCACGGCACACGGAGAGCACACATATACAGCCAAACAGAATGCACATATATCAAATGCAACAAAAGAAACAATGACACAGAGATACTACCGACTACGCGTACAAACGGCAGCGCTTATACGGTTTTACTTCACAGACGGCGCCGACACACATTTACTCAAAAACAAAGGAAAGAAGCCACCCTCATAGGCAAGGGGGGCAGACGGGCCCGTAGGCCAATGTGTGCGCGGGACCTGAAGGAGCGGTCAGGTCCGCGAGACCGGGGGGGTCCTACCCGCGTCCTCGTGACGAGCTGCAAATGTGGCTGCGCGGCGGTGCCCCGACTTCGTGCTCCTTCGCGGGTTTCGTTGGCACCGCTTGGAGTGGGGTGGGAACGGGGCCCCCTTTTTGCACTATCTCAGCGCGGGGGAAAGGGGGGGGATTGTTGATCCCCTGGGGGAAGGAGAATGGTTGGCTGGCTTGGGTCCCGCGACGAGCGATCCCACCGCGACCTCGTCGCTGACCGCCATCTTCCCTGCCTCGGACACGAGCTCCTTGGACTCTTCCCCCAATTCTCCTCAGCCGACTGCAGAAAACCACCTTGAGGCCTTCGCCTCCCGACTCCACTCCGCTCTCCAACCCGACTTGACTGCCTCACAACAACTCCAACCAAAAACTAACTGTCTGCGCAACAACTTCTCATTCGCCTCGCGCTCGCTGTTTTATAGGCCGGCAGGAGAAAACAATATGCAAATTTCCGGATCAGGATCTCCTCGAGGGCGGAGCCACGCTCGCCGATTGGACGGAGGAAAAGGGGCGTGAATCTCCCCTGATCCTAGAATTTGCATATCTCGATTCCAGACAGACGCGCCTGGAGGTGGGGCCAAGCCGCCCCGCGCTTCCTAATTGGACGGATCAGAAGTGGGCGTGTAGCATTCCTGATCCGAATTCTCCTCGGAAAGGCCGCTATTTGCACTCGCGGCTCGGCGCGTATCTTGTACGAGCCCAGGACAGCCCGACGCTTGGTGCTCACAGGTGGTGCGGGAATGGCCGTAGGAGGGAGGTGAAGGTGGTGGAGGGTTTCCGGCGGTGGCCGATGGCCATGGTGCCGTTTGGAATGGCGGTGATGCGATGTTTGCGGGAGCGAGTTGTGAAGGTAAAGGTCGTGGCTGTTGGCGTTGTTGTTGTTGTTGTCTGACGGTTGGAGCGTGGTTGGTTCAAAATAAAGATAGAACAGAAAAACGGCTATCTCAAAGCGTCACAGCCCAAATGAATCACATTTATTCCCTCTAAACAACGGGTTTGGGCTAACTACACAGGTACTTAAGAGATACCTCACCTACGGGACCTGAATGGTGGTTTGCGAATTTCCACAACCGTAACAGTATATCCCCATGAAGGACATCTTTGATTAGCGGCTTCCTGGGGCTGCAGCATCACACCTTCCATGCACTGACAGGATGTGATACATATTTCGTATGCAATCACGCAAAGCAATCTACCTGAAAGGTGTTCATCAAATGCCATCTCCTTCTTGCTGGCTGAAGTGATTGGCAACTTACAGAAGGGAAGATTGAAGCAGCAGAGAGGTTTGTACGTCGGATGTACAAGTTGGACCACAATGACTGTAGACATGGCTCGCTGCACCATGTTCACCAAAGCAGGCAAACCAAAAGCCATACCACCGAGGAGCAATGCTTAGCGGTTTCACATTATGCGAGTGCATTACCAAATCATGATCTGGAAGCAAGCTCACCGCCCAGATCCAGATGTGCCAACACCAGAGAGGACGGGATTGAAGTGGCAGGGGGAGAAGCTACAACCCATCCTAATGACACGAACTGAAATTCCTAAAGCCTGTCAGGAAGTTATCTGCTGTGCATGTCACACCGGATACAGAAATCTCCACTGCAGAATGAGGAAAGCCAAACTACTCTGCACTGCAGTCTGCAGATGCAGCAGATATACCAATGAGAATGCCTGTGTTAATGCCAATCCACAATAATTGTGTACATCTGAACACTGATGGAGCAGTTGTGTGTTCTCTGTATTTAAATATGCATCACATCCAGATTTGCTTGCGAAACAACAATGTCACTTGGACACGTGACTGGAAATCGTGAATAACCCATGTTATGCTAAGTGATTCAAATATTCAAATATACAGCAAGTTGTTTATGAAGTGACAAAAAAAATGAGTTGCTTTCTGAATTGCCTTGTGTTACCCGCTACATTTGTATCTGGGTGTTAAAACATGAGCAAACTTGTTTGTCTGCAGTGAAAGTATATTCCAAAACTACGTTTTTGAGGCGTTTGAATTATGCTTATTGGGGGGTTAAAAATGACAACAAAAGTTTTGCAACAAACAGATTTGTAATTCATCATAATCAGCGATTTTCAGTCCACTGTTGGACGAAAGCCTCAGCATGTTGATGCCACAGCATGTTGACGTCTCCTGCTTTGTTATTCCAATTGACTATTCCCCAATATGTTCCTCTTTCATCCCTCCATCTTAAATGGGGCCTTCCCCGTTCCTATTGTTACGAATCTGGCAGCCATTTGCACACAAACAGACAGCAGTCCCCGCAGTTCAGTTATTTCAATAAGTATGCGTTTCTAGTCAGGGTCCCGTCCTTCTGTCTAATGGGTTAATTACATGTGTGCACTACGAGTTGTAGTGTCGTGGTAGGGGCGCTTAGCAGGCAGACACGAGCGGGGGAACAGTCGAGCCCGGCTGTGGTGCACAAGCGGGAGCGCGGACGTACGTTGCCCGCAGCTCTCCTTTATTACGTACTCAATACACTCACGAGCCGTGGCGACTACGGCACCCACTACAACGCCTCAGGCGGCGCGCACTCCTTATATCCCTGGCAGACACGATGCTCACGCCGACCACTCCCCCCACCATCATGCCCTGCCCCGCAGGCCCGCAGGCTATACCACACTCCTCCCTCCTAAAACTATGATCATTAAATGATCAGCATCATAAATGTTCCAGGCGCGCACTCCTTATATCCCTGGCAGACACTTTTATAGTCAGGTTTTTTACATCTTGAATCTGCACAATGCCAACAAAACCCTTGTTTCACTCCTCCTCCCATGCTGTGGCCGAAGGGACGCTTCGCACGCCCAGTTTTCACCTCTCCGCACCATCGACGCCATTACGCACGTGTTCGGGACCACGGACGTGAGCGGGGGTTTCATCACCTCAGGGCTGGCTCCGCCTTAGCCAGATTGAGTGTTCGGCCCGACCAATGAGGGGCGACCACTAGTCACCCGACAACCCCTCGTCCAATCCGAAGGCGAGTTCCTCAGAGCGGTTCCCTCGACCCGCGGGGGAGGGGAAGGATAAGAGAAGGTGGCGAGCCATTGAGAAAGAGAGAAGAAGCAGGTGCAGATTAATCATGACATGAAGCTTGCCTGGAGCATCACCAGTAGAATTATTAATAAGCGTGTTGCTCTGATTCGGCTTGCCTTTGCTGGAAAGAGAAGAAGCCTCGTCTTCTGCTAGCGTTCTCGTCTTGCCGGCTGGCGTTCTCGTCTACACGCAGGTGCTCGTCTCGTCTGGTCCGTTCTCGTGCTGGCTGGCGTCCGTTGTGTCGTTCCTGGTCCCTGGTGCTTGGTGCGGCTATGGAGGTGTGGGTTCGAGTAGCCCCCCCCCCCATCGAACCAGCTCGTCTCGACCATACCGCAATAAAGACCGCGGCCACCATTTCTTTGTGTGTGTGTGTGTGTGTGTGTGTGTGTGTGTGTGTGTGTGTGTGTGTGTGTGTGTGTGTGTGTGTGTGTGTGTGTGTGTGTGCGTGTGGGTGTGTGTGTGCGTGGAGCCAGTCTGTTAAGTAGAATTGTTAAGTGCTTTTCGCTCACTGTACATTGCCTGCATTTCTTTTATTCGGATAACTCTGCACTCTGTGTCCCCCTCCCTTATAAATAAACCCCAATTGTTAAATGTTCCAGTTCATTGCCTATCGTTTCTACCATTGACCCAGCACGGTGTAGGCTTGAGAAATAGTGAGGCCGTTGGTGCCGTAAGTTGTCATTGGGTCCGACAGACTCTGGTAATTCCGCTTGGTTACACTGGACCGAGGTTGCTAGAGCGACCCGGTTCAACAGTCATTTGAGGGTGTGACTTCCTCGGTAATTTGATGCCGTGGGTAGTTAGGTATATTGAAATTTGGCTATTGACCCTACCCCACGCTGTCAGAGAATTGGCGATCACGGTCTTTAAGTGACCCGTGACCTTTCGGAGTTTTTTATTATTTATTTTTATACCTTGTTGAGGCTCGTATGAGAGCTACCACACAACGCACATCAAGGGGGGCATGAGACAGGAGTGGAGGGAGTGGGATGGACAAAACAGTGGGGAACAGAGACATTAGGAGATCTGTGGAAGGGAGAGGGATGGGGTGGGGAACATGGGGAATAGAAGATGGACATTACAGGGACTTTCAGGAAGGAAAGCAGGGAATTTGAAGGAGGTGGTCTTGGGTGGATTATCGGGAGTAGAAAAGATCGATGATTTGGATGGGGGATGATAAGAGGTGGTGGTGAACAGCTGTTTTGAAGCCCTGGAGGGAAGAATGGGAATGAATAGAGTGAGGGGGTTTATTCCAAAGGCGGGGAAAAAGAGGAATCAAAGAGTGAAGGTGAGCAGTGATTCGTCATTGTGGTAGTTTTACCAAGAGGGGGTTGTTGGCGGACCTTGAGCGCCCTGCGGAAATGTGGTGGGGACAAATCGCAGAGAGAGCAGAGGGGGCGAAGCTGGAGAGGAGATGGTAGAAGACAGAAAGACCACTGACCAACCTGCGGTGATTGAGTGAGAGGCCCAAAGACTCAGCCTCATTACGTGAGATGCCAATTATCCGAAATGCCTTGGTTTCTACAGCGTGAAGCTGAGAAAGGTGGGAGGCAGGAGCACCAGCCCAGAGGGGAGAGCAATACTCCATCAGGCTGCGAACAAAAGCTTTGTAAGTGGTCAGGAGCTCAGGTGGGCCGAGGAAGGACTTTGCACGACGGAGGATTCCCAGTTGGCGACTGGCTTTGGAGGCGAGGTTTGAAATCTGGCTTTCCCAGGAAAGGTCACGGCAGATAGTGAGACCCAGAAGCTTGAAAGAAAGGACTTCTTCCAGAGGATTGTTTAGAAAGTGGATGGGTGGGGGGGGGGGGGTTCGAAGCGGTCCTTTCAAAGAGACATAGTGACAGTGTGAGATTTGTCCGGATTGAAAGACATGTTCCACGTGTTGGACCAGTTTGTGATTTTATCCAGATCAGCAGTGAGCGAAGAAGCTGCTGCTTGCCGGTCTGAGGGATGACCGATGGTACGGCAGAGGGTGGAGTCATCAGCAAAGAGATATAGAGGATTTTCCAGAGAGTCGGAGAGATCATTGATGAAAACCAGAAAAAGAACAGGGCCCAGAACGCTACCTTGAGGAACTCCAGCCTGGACAGGAAGGGGGGGGGGATGAAAGAACTCCATTTAGGGCCACATGGTGACTGCGACAGGAGAGGAAGTCTGCGAGCCATGAGTGGAGATGGCCTTGAATACCATAGGAAGAGAGTTTGGTGAGCAGGGCAGGGTGCCAGACTGTGTCAAAAACACGTGATATGTCCAGGGATACGGCTCGGATTTCCTGTCTGGCATTGAGGACCTCCATCCATTGATGGGAGAGCAGAAGCAGCATATCCAGGGTAGAGTGACCTGGTCTGAAACCAAATTGATGATCAGAAATCAAGCCATTGGAGAAGAGGAAGGATTTGATGTTTGAAGCGATGATGGATTTCATAACCTTGCTGATGATTGGGAGAAGTCTGATGGATTGGGAGAAGGATTGGGAGAAGGCTGATGATTGGGAGAAGACAACAAGTGGAGTTGTCCGAGAGTCACGACCTAAATTCCGGGTGTTCGGTGGGAGAGTGCTCTACTGCTCCACCGAGTGGTCGTTTATCACCACCGAGCCCCGGCCCACAACACCTGCCATCTATAGGTCTCCATGTTGTTCCTACCAGCAAAGCAACAGTACCCGTCCTACGGGTGGGGCTCCAATTGGGTGCGGGGCTTCAATCATCAATGAGATGCGGCATCAGGTTGTCCACGATATATCGACTACCATTACAATGGACATTTTTAGGGTCAAAATTTGGCAGCAACATGATCGGAGCTCCCTTCTTGAGGCAGAGCTTGTGAGGAGGCATTCCTGAAGCACATATCGAGTTAAGGAATTTCACTGGATACTGGTGTGTGTTCTCTATGTCCATTAACTTGTCGCTACTCAAGTGGATAGATTCCGTCCCTGGGAATTGTCACAGTACAATATCATTCACCTCTTCAACCGCTTCATTCGAAGGACAGAGGATGGTTCGGCTACAAAGCCAGTTCCTGTCAGCATGCAAGGTGCTCAAGTTGCTGAATATATCAATGAGGCTCTTGACGTTTTCTCCTCGGATCAGGTAGTTCTCTTTGACTTGAACTTTGAACTCGCTGATTTCTGCATTGACGGGGAGCCTTCCCTCTCCAACTTGTAAAAGTTTCTCGGAAAATTCTTCATCTCCACTTCCTGTGTTATGCACCCGCAAGTTCTTTGTCAATCGATGCACATGGATTTGTCTCCAGACTGCTTCAGAATGGCAGCAACCGTGTCAGCGCGGTCTCCTCTTCGGATGACAGGCAGGATCTGTCTCCAGTCTCCAGAGAATATGATGATGATGACTCCAAAAGGTCGATCTGTCTCACAGATATCACGGAATGTTCGGTCCAAATCTTCGATAATACGCCGGTCGCACATGGAGACTTCATCAATGACCAACAGATGACATTGCTTGATCAACAGTCCTGTACTGTCTCGCTTGGTGATGTTGCACACCGAGTCCTCCTTGATTGATAGTGGCACTTTGCAGCGGGAGTGAAGCATACGACCATATGGGAGAAGGGTTGCTGCAATTCCAATCATAGCTGTGGCGAACGCAACTTTCTTCTCAGAGCGAATTTGAGCCAGCAGTATACAGATGAGAAATGTTTTCCCGGTACTTCCTGGAGCATCCAAACTGAACAACTGACCCCTCTCATTCCGCACCAAGTCGATGACTGCTTCATAAAACAGTTGCTGCTCCCCATTCAGCTTTGGCTGATTTTCAGTGAAGCACTCTTCCAATTCTTGCACATTGTAGTTAGTCTCTTCTTCGATGATTCTTGCCTGCTCAAGTTGCTCCGCAAGGGCCCTGTTCGGTTTAAGAAGCGGGAAGTCCTTCCCAAGATTAAGCCCATGCCGCTGAACAACCATTTTGATCTGCAGGAGGGTGGTATGCACTGCAGCTTCTGTTGGCTCCAGCAGGTTGTGCTTGTGAAGAATATCTTCCATCAGTATCCCCTTGTGGCGGTTCCAAAAATCCAACTGATTCATAGGCCGCACAAAGATCAGGATGTGTGCAAAAACCTCACACAGTGCAGAGCCAAATCTGATGGAGGCAGCTTCTTCTATTGATCGGTCGATTTCAGCGTCATCATCCAGGAGGCCCCTGGCAAGGCAAGCAGCTTGATAGGTGGAATACTCACCCCCATTGTACGTTCGCAGATTTCTGAAGGAAGTTGGTGCGGCCATCACGTAAAGCAACATCCGCTGATAGAAGAGCTCGCTCGACCTCGCACTCAGATTTATGACTGGAATCCTTCCAATCATGCCTGAGCAGGCCTGGTTGGCATCATCACTACTGCGGTCCAGTTTCGTCACATGAGCCTGCTTCTTCCAGGTGTTCTGCACCCATCTAAAGTGCTTGAATCCATCACGGGATGTGATCTTCACATCAGTATTCTGGTTCAGCTTGAAGAACTCTGTGAGCTTTGTTTTCGGTTGACCATTGTTGACAATGCCATGCAGATCATCTGGTTGGAACAGGATGAGTTGCTCATCTTCCAAGTGAATTGGGAGCTTCTGCACGGCAGACTTCATTTGCTGGATGGGGAACTCTTACAGTCACCAGCAAGCTTCAGATGCACTGATGTATCTCGCATCCACAAAACGCTCTATTTCGACATTAGTGATATCTTTTTCTTCTCCATTGGCCAGCTTTATGAAAACGCGGTCGCTGCCCTTGGTCAAATATTTGTAGATATACTTGACACTGGACACCGAGTTAAGAACCTCGACGTTTATGTGGGCGTTGTATTTCAAGGACAGCAGCGAATTGAAGGGCACAATCCATTCGTTATTGACCTTGATATCCTGTCCTCGCACCTTCTTCTTGTGTGTCTGGCCACCTTGTGCTGGAGAATGGTGTCAACAGACTGGGTATGTATAGTCCGTTACCATGGTATGCTCTACACAGTGTTTTGCGAAGTCCTTGTCACAATTCCATGCTTCCCTATATCGAGACATGCAAGGTGAACTCTGGTTTAGAGCACCACACGGACCGTGGATATTGTTGCATGTGATTATCTCATGTAGTTTTGGGTTGATATTCAGATAAGGAAACTTGGCTGACATGATTCTATCAATGTCCTTGGGTTCTCGTGGCTTGTCTTCGTCAGCAAGTATCAGCAGGATGTGGCAGTGTGGAAATCCACGCTTCTGATCCTCCTTAATGCCGAAGTAGGCCACCACTTTGCCCAGCATTCCACACTTCAGACCCACTATGAGAGATTTAAGCTTGATATGGAAGACGCGTTCCGTAAGGTCAGGCCGGTCACAGGGCTGCTCACCTGGGAACAGCGAGTTCGTGATCCCTGGCCACTGTGGGTTTGCAAGTAAATGTCACGAAGAGATCAGGTTTACCAAGAGATCGGACGATGGCTATAGCATCTTGAAAGGCTTCAGCGTACCATCGATGAGAGCCATAGATTGATGGTGGTAGGATGATCTTTGTTCCAGCCTGCATCTCTTCTTGGTTATCTATAGCATCCATCAGGCCTTGGTACTTCTCTGCACGGATCGTCTTCTGATTGTTCCTTACCTCCCGAAGTCGTGAAGCTTCAGCCTTAGCATATTGATCACATGCGTACTGCTGAGTAAGTCGGCGACACCTCATGACTTGATTGAAATGTTCATCTCTGATCTGAAGGCGGAACCTTGCGAACTAATTTGGCGATATAGTTCCTCGTCCTTTTGCATGGGGTATGTCGATCTTCAATCCTTCTTCAGCATGGGGGAACATCAGCACATAGTGAAGAGGATCGTAGCTCTGGTGCAGCTCCGTGTTGGATTGCAGTCTACCTGCGCATTTATGGAGGATGACGTTCAAATGGTCGACATGCTCACCAGGTATGATGACTGACACCTCACTTGCCTGCAGGAGGTTGTGGCGTCGAACATGCTCACCTGAAGGGCGTTTTCTTGCATCCAATACCATGGTGATGTTGTCTGCTTCCATCAACTCAAGGGCACACTTTAGAGACTGGATGTAGGGATTGTTCTGACACAGCCAGTCTTGGAGAGTCTTCAGGATGTCAATATTATTGTTGAGCTCTTCATTAAATCACAGTCGGTTTTTCAGTTCGTCACTGTCGTGGAACCATATTTGAGTGAACGTCGGATGCGATTGATCATTTTCTGGCTGAAGTGGCCCAATGCGATGGAAGACTTTACCTTGAAGCTTCACCATGGGGCTGAATCCTGGCATGAAGTGCTCATTGATGCCAATCGATGCCATGGCCAAGGCATTGTTGAAGTAGTGCATCTTCTCAATAAACTCCTTTTGGCTGAACAGGACTTGAAAATCTTCAGGGTAGGTATCGAGGAGATCAATTGCAACTTTGTCAGACTCTCAGCAAAATCCAGGTCATTTGCTTTCCAGCAGTAGGCCTTGCAGAAGGGGCACGTACACCCTGTATCGTACAGACTTGGCAGCTTGTGATCTTGCTGCTTTGCTGGGTAGTAGGCTTCTTTGAAGTGCTTGACATCAAACACAGCTCCAATCCTCCTATTTTTAGTTAGAGCCACTTGAAGCTGGACTTTCCTAGCACTCTGGTTTGCAAGTGTGTTACGGTCTTGTCCACCAGCTCTGTATTCAGCAGAATGCCTGCGAGTCTGGTGTGTAGCTGTGTTATGCTCTTGTTCACAAGCTCTGTATTCAGCGGACTGCCTGTGAGTCTGGTGTGCAGCTGTGTCATGCTCTTATTCCTGTTTCCGATAGTCCTCGTCCAGTTTAGCCTGCTTTCTTGCTACAGCTTTTTTTGATGTTTTCGTTAACGAAGATTTGCATTTTACCGATTCGCTGTGTTCACGGTTTCAATGTGTACACGGTTTCAATTATGCTGTCTGGTGTGCAGCTGTGTCACGCTCTTGTTCCTGTTTCAGATAGTCCCCATGCAGTCTAGCCTGCTGATTCGCTGTGTTCACGGTTGCAATTATACGGTGGTTATGACGTCAAGGCTGGAGACCAAAGCTGAAATTTGAAGAAAGAAAAATAATATGCCTATTTTACTCCAAGGGGTCCCAGGATTACACACCCAAAAATGGTTGCGATCGGTTCAGCCGTTTTCGCGGTACCTGGGAACAGACAGACGGACGGACATTTGGTGAATTATAGTAAGAAGATGGTTGTCCACCTGTTACATTCATCACCTGTAATGTACCAAAGCATACCGACCGCATCAAAGTCTGCACTCATTAAAGGGGTCTATGGGGGGGGGGGTTTACCACCCAAAATTGGTATTTGCTCTCTTCTCCGAAACTACACACACAATTTTAATGGAATTTGACCACAACCTTCATCTCCTGTAATGTATCAAAGTTTGTTCACGGCATTAAAAAAAACGTTATATATATTTTAAATCAGGGTAAGGGGGGGGGGGTCTGCGGGGGGTTTGAGTGACTGTTGCTCCTGATCCAGATGCGGTCCAGATCCAGATCAGGTTACGTGATCCTATTTGTTGTTGATAACACCCAGATCTCTGCCCCATAGATGAGAGAGTAATACAGTGATTGAAAACTTTCCTTTGCAGACATATTGGTAAGCTACCTCTCATATTATTGAGTTTTACATATTGTCTCCATCCAAGTTTGATTCTTCTCTTTATTTCTTGTTCTGGATTCTTTTCCTTGAGGCTAAAACCTTTGCCTTAGGTATATGCATTCTTCTACATCTTCTATTTGGGTTCCATTTATTATGATTTCTCCATGACGTACAAGGGGGGTTATTACTACTTTGGTTTTTGACATGTTCATCTTCAGCCCAAACTTCAGTGAGTTCCCTGAGGATGGTTTCAATTTTCTCTAAGCTTTCTTCTATAACAACAATTTCATCTCCAACTCTTAGATCGTTAAACTTTTCTCCCCTTTATCTTCCCACTCCACTTAAGATTTTAATTAGTATCTAACAAAAATTCCTCTTGCTCTTTTTACGAAAAACTTTTACAAATCCATCCAGTCTTGATTATATATTATAATCTTGATTATAGCAATTCTCCAAGGTTTGAACTTTATATAGTATCCAGAGAAAAAAGTGGGATGTAGGTGTCTCCTGAACTTACTGAGGGAAGCCTCTTTATAAACCTCTCAGATGCAGCTCATATCCTACTTTATTTTAACCACCTCCTCTTTTTTGTATATACTCACTTAATGCTTTGTTATTATTTATCATGACAGTAACTCGGCTGTAAGAATATCGATGATCATTTGCTTACAATCTTCAGTCGTTTGTGCTTTTTATACAATTATCAGCCTCATCTTCATGGGGGTCAAGGAGGAAGATGGAAGAATGGAAGGCACATTTGAAGTCAAAAAGAAAAAGCAAACCAGTTACAATGATTTCATGTAAATATACTATATACACAAATAATAATAAAAAAACAAAACGTACTGAAGTAGTGGGATCCTCCATGGCCTGTACGAAGGCGCAGGACTCACTTGTACATGAGCGCACAGTCTCAGTTCGACCTTCACGAAACAATCGTGTCATTGATGCCTCGTAGGTCAAGCAAAAACTTCCTTTGTCCTGCAAAGGAAACAAGCAATCAAATAATGGTAAAGTCGATGTTTATGAAGGTTTATAGGTTTATCTTGAAGAATTCCAAATGAAGTCAGTTCGTATTTTGATCAATCTCCGATGCAACGTTCACGTACCCTGTACTGTGCCAGTTGCAGCGCAAGCTGGATAAATGCATCTGGACTGGTTTTGCACTTCTTTACTCTGCCCTTCCCAAACTCTCTGAATGGGAATGTGTGGAAGTCCACATCGGCGGCGAGGGCTCGGGCCTCCGCCAATGACTGTGCGATGGCCGACACGCACTGTGAAGGAATGCATACGGTACAACGTATTTAGGATCTCATGGAGCACAAGGTAAAGGTGATACTTGGTCAACAAACTATTATGACAAAGGGAAGAGAGAATAGGAGTAAAGAAGGAAGAGCGATAAAGTCATCGTTGTAAGGTTTATGTCTAATGACATGGTGCTTTTCGCAAAAGTCAACAGAGAAAAGGAACTTACATTCTGAGGGATAAGCCACTGCAGACGCTGTGGTGGAGAGAGAGACCCAGAAGGCAGGGAACCATGACAATTTCCATCATTGGTGTAGCCAAAGAGCACAGCATCCATGGCCAAAATGTACTATGGGGCAGGAGAAATGAAAAACAAGAAAGGAAAGTAAAAGCAAGGCAAAAAAAAAAAAATCGCACTCCATCAAACTGTTGTTATCTTGGCCACCGAAGGTGGACGGAGGTTATGTTTTCACCCCTGTCTTGTTTGTCTGTGAGCAGGATACGTCAAAAAGTCATGGACGGATTCAGACAAAATTTGGTGGAGAAGTTGGGTGTGTGACAAGGATGCAGTGATTAGATTTTGGTGAAGATCCGGATCCAGATACGAGAAAATATTTTTTAATATTGCAAGTGATTCTTCACTATTGAGAGGATAGGGCCCAAAATGATAATACAGCATGATATCTCAAAGTTGTGGACAGATTTGGACAAATCTTGGTGGACTGGTTGGGTGTGTGACTGGGAAGAATTAATTAGATTTTGGTGAAGATCCAGATGCAGATCCAGCCTATCAGGGGCATACAAAACGTAAACTGTTCAGCCTAGTGGAGGTATGCACTCTCCTGATTTTGCTGAAGATCAGGATAAGATAATTCTTTTAATTGTTGAAGTGATTCTTCACAATTGAGGAATAGGGCCAAAAACGATAAAGAGCATGATATTTCAAAATGTTATGGACGGATTCGGACAGAGAGGTTGGATGTGTGATGAGGACTTGGACCTTTGGGTCACAGGAATCAAAACGGGGGAAAAAAAATTTAAACTCAAACTTTGATATTGGGTCAATCCTGATGGAACTTCATGTAATCTTTCAACTTTGCTTTAGGTGGGAAATGTAGGGAGTTTCGATGGTGCTCCATCAACTACACTCGAGTTTACCCTCGCCAGAGGAGAGGGTATTGCATTTGGGTTCGTTTATTCGTTTTCCCGCACAGAACGTGAGTGTGTATGAATTACATTAGACCCTTTAGAACCCTCAGATCTCAGACCTTTATAACTTTTACCACCATGAGACCCATTAAGACCAGGAAGACCCCAAGGACCACAAAGACTGTAAGACCCCTAAGAACCCTTAGAACCTGAAGACCCTTTGAAACCCCAAAGACCCTTTATAACCCGAAGACCATTTAAGACCAATTAGAACCCTAACACCCTTTGGAAACCTAAAACCCTCTAAGCCCCTAAAACCCTCAAGAACCCGAAGACCCTAGAGATCCCCAAGACCCTATCGACATTTAAGACACTCTTAGACCTCTAAAACCCATTTCGACCTCTCACATCCTTCAGATCCCGAACACATTTGAGACCCCAAGGACCCTTTAAGACCTTATAGACCCTGATACACCCTTTAGAACCCTTCAACCTCAAAGAGCCTTTAAACCTGAATATCCTTACACCATTATTACCCTTTAGACCTTCACACCTTCACATCTTTTCAGATATTTTAATAGCCTGTAGACCGCTTTGACCTTTAAAACTAAACTTAGACCTTTCATTTGCAATCAACGACCTTTCATTTAGTCCATCCTTTCATTTATTTGCCACACAAAATACACCACACAAAACAAGTCGTGACGAGGGTCTGCAATCTCTGATTGCTCTTTCTTGTTACATTGTATTTCATTGATCAATCGCATGTATACGGTTTTGTTTGACCAATCAAGTTTTCCGTGAAAAAAAAAGTTTTATATCATTACTCAAGTGTTAGATTTTTTTAACAATTTCTAAAAAATGTGCAACTTTTGACAAAAAGGACAAGTATATTTGACATTACAATCCATTAATACATATTTTGATGTGAGATTTACATGTCACTTGGAAGTTGTGAATGAAACTTAAAAATTAAGCCTTTTTTGAGCGTTTGTCCCAAAGCCTAGAGATGATTACGAGGAGATCTGACAGATGTTGAAGGTGATGAAGCGACAAAATAAATACAGGAGGGTTTTTTCATCAGAATGGACCCCGAAGGTGATAGTGATCCTGGATTTAAGTAGTTTCACGAGAAGGGGGTTGATGGTGGATGTTTATTCATTCCTCACTCCATAACCATCTTCATCCCCAAAAATGTAAAAGAAAAACACCATTACAATGTTCCTGTTGCTGACACACTATTTTCCTCCTCATGCCTCCTTTTCCCCCAACACCAACCAATACCTCCCAATCCAATGAAATTGGTCGAGCCAAGATTAGTCGTGTGAGCAACTGATCTACTCACACACAGGACTGGACACAAGCGAGTTTTGCTGAGTGACTTTCTGACTGGGCCTCAAAACAATGGAAACAGATGTTCCAACAAATACAATTCCCTCATTCGTGCACAGAACGTGGATACTCAATTGCATTGATGTTGGGACAGCAACTGTGCTGCTAATGTGGTGCCTGCTCTATGTCTCGGCAGGAATTTGCAATTTGTTCAGGGTGCCGGTGATAACCGTGGAATCTTCATCACCCACCATATAAAACTAGAACACATTACTCCGTGCAGTCTTGAGAAAAAAAGACATGGGGAAAGGTATTTTCAACTCTTGCTTTGTGTTTCTGAGCATGATCTATATTAGCTTTGTTCATCAAAGTTGAATAACAGGTGCGATGGCAATCATACAAAGCTGATGGGGCAAAAGGAACAGTCCAGGTATGAACGTTCTGCCATGGAGAAACTGACTATTTCAGAACGATCGTTGAGAAAAAGATGCACTAAGCTAAGCAAACATCTTTTGGACAAAGTTGGCTCTTTTGTGACATCACTAGGAGCCACCATTTTGTCTGAATGTCGCTATTACTCCGTCCTCAGAACGAACGGCAAATTTGATTGCTCAAGATGGCGTAAATTTTTTGCCAAAGTACTGCTATACCGAAGGTTTTTAGAAGTGCAAACAAGGCGATTTGTGTTCTACAGTTGTTAAATATATAGTTAAATTGAAATTTTATATTTGATCACAATCTTGTTATTTGTTTGTTTGTTTGTTTGTTTGTTACGTCCTGATCCATTCAGTGTATTAGCTCTTCCACAAGCCTCAATTATGTATACAAAAAAACCCCCAAAAACAAAAGGGCACTTGGTAGAGCACATACCTCCGCCACGCAATGCCTGATCCAAAAGACCATATCAGGCCCAACACTTTTTTGAAATATTGTGCTATATATCGTTTTTGGCCCTATCTCTCAAGGGTGAAGAATCACTATAAAAATTCCAATAGTCGGATCCGGATCTGGATCTTCACCAAAATCTAATCAGTTTGTCCTTGTTGCACACTAAACCTGTCCACAAAATTTCATCCAAATCCATCCACGACTTTTTGAGATATCCTGCACACAAACAGATCAACAAGAAGAAGACGTCATGCAGAGCACGATACTTGCAAAATCCATAAAACAAATTTGACCTCAAAAATAATTGGTTGTTGAATTCAATGACCAGCCTGGTGTTGGCTTAGTGGTTAGGGTGGTGGCTTGGGATCCCAGGGTCCTGAGTTCAAGCCCCATTGGCTGCTGAATTAACACCAGGGGGTTGACTCAGCCTGTCATCCTTCCGAGGTCGGCGAAATGAGTACCAGTGTACTGGTCCCGGTGTATGCCCCGGTTAGAATAAGTGTACCATATCCCTGTGTGTCGTAAGAGGCGACCAGGGTTGGCGTCAGAAAGGGCATCCGGCCATAAAACATTGCCTCAAGAAAAAGCCAACCCCTGCACAGCAGGGAAAAATGGCTGTAAAAACGGTCATTTTTATATTTGTTGAATTCAATGACCAAATATGCAACTCTTCAAATTTCAAATGAATGGAATGAAAATTGAGGATTTTGGAAATCTCACCTAAGTTGTTTACCTTTCGCGTATGCTGACCTTTTGGCCAATGTTGATCTCAAAAATATTTGGTGGTTGAATTGAAATTGGTGGTTGAAACTATGTAAGCTAATATGAAAATCCTGTTTAAATTTCTCGTCAATTGGATGAAAATTGAGGATTTTAGAAATTCGACAGATTTGTTGACCTTTGGCCCATGTTGGCCTTTTGACCTTAAAAACAATAGGCTTATTGCCTATGACAAACCCTACCATGTTGTGAAGTTTTGTGAAGATTGATTTAAAATTGTGACCTGTATGCAATTGAAAAACAGACACAGACGAACAGACAGACAGAATAACAAAATTGACTGACCAATATCCTTGAAAAATCTTCGATTTTGCAAGTAACAAACAAACAGACAGACAGGGGTGAAAACATAACCTCCTTCACCTTCGGTGGCGGAGGTAAAAAGTTTTTTAGGCTGTCAGAAAAAACCCCCCAAAAACATTGAAGCAGTAGTTTGCCGCCATTGACGCACCCTCTTTTACATCAGATTATTTAATGTGTTAAATTAGCTATTCGTCCTTTGTGTCCTTTACGACATCCCTAAAAACAGTAACTTTCCTGTTTGGAATGATGTTCAATTTTGTTTGACTGCCAGACTGAGTGAAGCAATTACTTTAGTGTGAGTGTGAATGTGCGCTTAGGACGAGACTCCAACCAATTTGCCAAATTCAGAGGCAAAGTTCAGCTGAACTGCAGGTTTGTGTTCCGATTTGTGTTGTGCAGTGTTCAATATATAAAATTCAGTTGCAATCAAGCAATTCCTCAATCACAGACTGACATCTGTCAGACAGAGTGAACCAATTATGCTTAACGTGTGGGGAAACAGGCGAACGTGTCCCCTGTTTAACGTCCATTCGAGGGACGACACACTTTGTTGTGGACCAATCCCACAGTTCAGTTTACAGTTTGGTTGAGAATTGAAACCAGACTACACAGCTTAAAGTCAAGTGCACCATCTCTGTGCAATGCTGGTGGACATCAAGAACATACGTGAGATTTCATAACTGTTCCACCGGCTACAATATCATGAATGAGCAAAAATCTCTCCCTCTTTAAATTTCAAAATCCTCACCTCGTAGCAATGTCCCATGATAGGAGCATCTGCCCAGCTGTGCTCTGCATTTATTCCCATGCTTCCATTGCGATAAACCACAACTGTGAAAGATTTATCAAACCACCTGGGGCGGGATAGTCAAAGGTCAGAGAGAGACGGATTTACTTTTGGGGTACACTCTGTACCTGACAGTTAAAAAACAAGCATCTACACCTCTACATTACTTTCTCCCACCATCTCATCCAACTTCTTTCAACCTTCCATCTTCAGGTTTCCAAGCGTCATACTCTCATACCGATCATCACAGTTCCCATGCAGTAGTGATTTGGAGAAAGCATCCAGGGAAGTAACTGGATCCTCCAGCCTGTAACCCTGTTCTTCATCGTCCAGAGTGAGGAAGAAGGCCCCCTTCTCTATGGCATCGAGCGAACGCCTGTTCACCCCTTCAGAGAAGAACGCCGCTCTGGTCTTTGCCCAATGCACGCTGCACCATGTCACATGTAACAAGAATAAATATCAGATGCCTCCAGTTAACTCAATTGAGATAGTTCGTCAATTACGTGCCTCGCAAACAATACGCCCACACACCCCGCCACCCGCCACCCCCCCCCACCCCCCAGTACTTCTTGAAAACTCTCAATTCAAATTCACCTCAAATACAATACAACATTTTTGTAAAATGTCACCCCAGATAATTCCAGGCTTTCACAAACACAAATCAAAGAATATTCTTAACAGTACAGATTACATGGGTGAAACTGCAGAACTTTTGAAAAAAGGAAAAACAAGATTTTCTTAAGGGGGTCCAGGGGTATGCTCCCCCATAAATTTTGAAACATTGATGCCAAAATATGAATTTTGCAGGTGATCCTGTCCATATTGTAACAAAAAAAAAACGATACAAATGAAAGTGATGTTTGGGGAAGAATTTTTTATTTCACCTGAACATTCATTGCTAGAGCCTGGTGTTAGCTTAACGGTTAGGGTGACTGGCTTAACATCTTAGGGTCTTGGGTTAAAGCCCCTCACCTGCTGTTGAATTAACACCAGGTGGGTTGACTCAGGGCGTTATCCTTCCAAGGTTAGCAAAATGAGTAACAGGGCGCACTGCATCAGCGTTGGCCAGCGGTCGGAATCATGAACGTACAAGTGACGGGAATACGTCTGAAAGGAGCTCAAATGCCACAAGGGAATGGAAAGTTGCCGAGGTACTTAGCTGAATAGCCCTCTGGAACCTTGCAGGGCCGAAGGCAGGAATGTTGATGAAGGATCCAAAGAGAAATCGACTCTCGACTCTTCAGACGAGCTACATCAACCGGCGTAAGGCAACGTGAGACGTGCAAGGTGCCAGAAAGCCAAAGAGCTCTTTACACACGAGCCACATGGAGGTGCCAATATCAAGGGAAGAATCATTGCCAGCGAAACTCCACCATAAGGCTTGCCCTTTTCAGCACAATACCAGGCACAGAAGATCACCGTCGCGTGGAATGCATCTGATAGACACCAACAAATGGCGGTCGTTCGCGCCCAAAATTCCAAGCAGGCGGATATTTAGCGTGGAAGGAAAGGACGTCCAAGGCGTTTGGAATCCGAGTCAATCCTTTATTCCCACCCCACTCATCTCTCTTCACGTTGCACCCGGTTCCGGAAAACCCCCGATCAACCTGAGCTCGAGAATATTTACATATTGTAACATGAAAACGATGCCGCTACAGATCGCAATGGCACGCAAGTTCTTCTACTCGACCTTTTGTGAGACCATTGAAGTACAATTCCATTGAAGGATAAAAAGTAAGTCCCGTCTCGGTGATAACTCAAACGGTCTTCTCCAGCTGAATGAACGAGGGATGATTGAACATCACAGCCTTCCATTCCGATCGGGGAAACCCACCTTCTCCTTTTCCCTTTCACAATTTCCTCCGTCTTCTTATAAACTCAATCTCTCTATTTTCATTCCAATCACAAATTAATACGACAGCATAAATATAACAAAATAAAATGTTCACAAACACTCATGATGTAAAGGAATATCAATGCCATTCCAACGTGATAACCAGCACAGACGAATCTGTTGGTGAGGAAAGGCAGATACGCAACACCGACGTACACACACAGCCTCCTGCTTGGGGGACATCTAATCACGGTAACGTGCTTGCGAGCTTTTACACCCAGGTAACTTCCACAAAAATAGCTCATAATAAAAACTACCGTGGAAGTGATTCTCATAAATTGTGCTCATGATGCGTTGTTGCGTTCGCATTGTACCCCGTCCGGATGAAATGGGTCGATAAACGAATCCATTCACGATAATCGCGGCGTGCCTTTCTGATCACATCCGCATGGGTCGTTACAAAAATATGGATTTCTGTAAAAATATGGAAGGAGTTTCACCCATGGGATTAGTGAGCAAAAAATGATCACTGAAGTTACATGAACAGTGTGCCCAGTGGCTGCCAAAAAAAAATGTGGGATTTTTTGTAGGAAAATGTGGGATTTCAAAATTTGAATGCAGTTAAAGCTATCAAACTAATTAGGGTGCTCAGATTGTATGGTATCAACATTATAAGCAGTAAACATCCTATATCCACCTATTTCAATTAAAAAATATACATAATAACTACTACATGAAGCAATATAGTGTCTGTATGGTTACATCATCTTACTTAGGCCTAGGTCACATTTGCCACGGCGGCCGTGGGGTCTCCAAAATCTGCGGCCACTAGCAATTATATGGCGGCCGCAGTATTTCCATGGTCACACAATGTAGCAGTCACATGTGTGTTTTATTTTTCAGGTAGTTGCACGGCGTATTTAGAAATCGTGGAGACCGAAAATGTGGGGGTGCCATACGGTCTTTGATTTGATGTCGCACTGTGACCTGAGGGCGTCGCTGCAGGGCCATAGAATTTTCAAGGCAGACGCAAGGTGCCCGCAAGGCGACCGCAGGGGGACCCTAAGGAGAACGTGCAGCCAGACGGACGGTAACGAGTGGGTATATATACCAGTTCTTTTTTTACTGAAATAAAAATATAACAGTATATATAACTGAATATACTGTAACTATAATATACCATGGTGCCCCCAGAATCCGAACGCCCCATTGTTTGAACAAATTGGAATCCGAACAATTTTTTCGAGAAAATTTTGCCCTAAAAACCTAATACATTTTAAAAAAACCGAACACAACGTAGCGTTCATGTTTGTTCACGTGTCTCCCCCACCTGTTCGACCCGCATCTTCGCGCTTTGTTCATTCAGTTCGTCGGTGGAAATCCTCGTGAAAGCATCTCTCGTGTGTCAATCGATACTTTAGGCCTCAGTCACATTTGCTCTACGGCGAGGATACGGCGGCCGTCCGCCCTCTGAATTGACAGAAACGTGCGGCGGCCGCAGAGAAACTGAGGTGGCCTCAGGGTGGCCCTACGCCGTAAGGTCGCTGTGGAATTATAACGCGGAGTTATAACTTTTTTCATTTCTACATTCGCCGTAGAAATTCGACAAGCCGAAACAAAAGAACTGGTTAAAAAAAAAAAATTTACCCATTCGTTACCGTCCGTCTTGCCGCACGTTTGGCTTAGGGTCCCCCTGCGGGCACCTTGCGTCTGCCTTGAAAATTCTATGGCCGCCGCAGGAACGCCCTAAGGTCACCGTGCGACATCCAATCAAAGACCGTACGGCACCCCCACGTTTTCGGTCTCCACAATTTATAAATACCCCGTGCGTCTACCCGAAAAATAAAAACATATGTGACTGCTACATTGTGTGACCGTGGAAATACTGCGGCCGATTTATATTTGCTAGTACCCGTACATATTGTAGACTCTCCGGCCGCTGAGCCAAATGCGACTTAGGCCTTACCTTGTGTTTTCACCTTCATTTGTGATGTTTGTTTTTTTTAAATCATCTTGTGTTTTAATTAATAACAAAAAAAGCAATCTGATCACGTGGTGTGACGGACTGTCGGGCAAGGATTGAATTTCACAGCAAAATCAGTTGTAATATGGAATATCCATGATTACGTCAGCCCGATGCGATGCGTTTGATGAAAGTGATTGTGGTTCTGTGGGCATCATGTTTGATGAGCTGCCCTGGGGGCAGCGCTCTCGCAGAGTGCGCGAGCGATCGGAACCCAGGACGGAGCTCGAGGCCGTGTGGACCTTTGGATTGGTGATTGTACCAGTTTCCATACAATACACCGCCACCGAAGGTCATTTACTCATGTTATTTTACCTTAAACATGGGTAATTTCAGTTTAAAGTTCCTTGAAAGTGGGTTTTCTTTGGGTCCATGAACAGATTAATTCACTCCATTATTTCTTAATGGAAAAATATTTTTGGAATCCGAACTTTTTGCAATCCGAACAGGCTCCTGGATCGAATTAAATTGGGATTCTGGGGCACCACTGTGCATAGGCAAACACCTATACTCTGATCTCTAGCGGTGGGCGCACGGTGGACGCACGTCGATACAGACTGCCACGTAGGCCGTACATAGGTGCACGGCGGGCGTAGGGGAACCGTGCGTCGACCCTGCGTTACCCGCAGGTAGTCACACAGACTGCAAGGCCACCGTACGGCGACCGTGGAAATAGTGCGGCTGCCGTACTTTTTTGGGGGTTGGCAAAATTCATTTTTCATTGAGAAGAGCTTACGGCAGCCGCACGAATAACGCAAGCCCACCGTACGCCCTACGTACGGTCGACGTGGAACACATCTACGTCATAGCTTGGCTTGTCGAATTGCTACGGCAAACGTAGAAATGAAAAAAAGTTATAACTCTGCACTATAATTCCACGGCGCCCCTACGGCGTGTAAAATATAGCCAAACGGCGTAGGGCCTCCCTGAGGCCACCTCAGTTTCTCTGCGGCCACCGCACGTTTCTGTCAATTCAGAGGGCGTACGGCCGCCGTATCCTCGCCGTAGAGCAAATGTGACCTAGGCCTTAGTACATGTATAGCCTATGGTTGCATAAATATCATGTATACCTCATGATTAGGTTAGCATTGATGAAAGCCTTTATACTATTGTATGTTTCAGTATATTACAGTATATGTAATCTTAATTAAAATGCACAAATTCAGGAGTGTACACTATGCAAATATAACACATTAATATTGGACTTTCAAAACACTTTAGTTTTTTATTTAAGATGTTACAACTCAAACTGGTTACAGTCTAGAATATAACTATCAGTGCCAAGTGGGCTTAAGAACATAAAATATAAACAGTATTACTATTATGGAGAAAAAAATCATAAAATCATTTCCTGAGCATTGAATTATAAATAACATGTGAAAATAAATCTGTCTTACTTTGGTGAGGGCTTGAATGCTACAAAGTGAAAATAGCCCTATTCATATGCAAAAGAACATAATATATAAATGTGATACCATACCTAATGCCAGGTTCAATGGCTGAACAAAGCAAAGTCATCATAGCACCCATGAAAAAACTTTATTACAATGAAACTTATTTACATGCTTTATGATTTAACAGATTAACTCCTTCAAACATATAATACATTAGGACTGTTTCCATTTATTTCCCATCACCACTAACACCATCACCCTGACCTGAGAGGCAGATCACACTGATCACCCACATTACAATTTTCTTTTTCTGCACTGAGACAGTTTTTTTTTTCCAATTTTTCCAAGCTGGAATTGGTTTGTGACAGCTTATTATGTCCTGATTCAAGGAGGGCCTGAGCTGCACAAATTTCTACCATTCTTTGAGATTTTGATGCCAGAGCTTTCTTCAGACGTTCATTCACTTCAGCCACAAGTTTATCAGCTGTTTTCAGGTCTAGTTGAAGTCTGTCCTGTTCCCTGAGTTTTTTCTCCTCAGTCTTTTGGAGCTCCATCTAATCCTTTGCTTTTTGCTGCTCTTTTTCTTCAGCTTCTTTTTTTAGCTTCTGTTTCTCCATCTCCAGTTTTGCATGTCTATCTGCTTTGTATTTCCTATGTGCTTTGCGCACACTCTCCAGCATCGATTTGGTAACTGGAATTTGGCATGGTTCACCCTTTCCATTATGGATCACTGCATCTTTTATGGTTCTCAAACCATTCACAGCATTTTCACTCAGATGGGTTCTCTGGGAAGTGACTATATTTGTTCAGTGAAAAACCCCTTTCAACATCAGCCTGTCCATGTGATATGGCCAAAACAACTTTCACAAACTGTCCAAAAATGGGGTACTTCTCTTTGCCAGTAGAGGTCTTCACATCCAACACTCTGGCCCAATATCTATCAACTCTCTGATATGAGCCTCCTTCCTCCATGAACCAGGATTCATTGATTTCATTCTCAGCCTGGTAAAGCATCCATTCATCACCAATTTGATCTGTCTTTATCAGAAAAGATATGAGGAAATTGTTTACATTAGGTCTATCCATTCCCAGCATAATCATGTTTTTTAAATCAAGACCATCTTCTTCCAATGCGTCTGAAAGAGTGTCCCTCAGAATTTGAGCTGTTGCATGACCCAACATCTTTGACTTCAGGTAACGTGTGTCAATCAATCCATCATTCCAAAAACGAATATGGATATCTAGTTGCTTTTTCATCTGGTCATTCGTAGTTTCATCTACTAAGATGGCATAAAATGTAGAAGTGTTCCTAATCTTTGTAACAAGATCTTCATGAAAGAAAGAACCAAGTCCATGTGAGACTACCTATGAGACTTTACTACAGTTAAGTTTCACGTCCCTTGCAACATCACTGTCGGCAAACATTTCTTGAAATGTTTCAGCTATCTTATCACATGATCTGAAAGATAAATTGTCTTGTGCAACTTTCATGACCCATACAGCTTCTGCTTTTGTAATTTTGTCCTGGTGTGAAAGAGTCCATTTTTGGGATGCTCCAGAGGTTGATGCTTGTGACAAATATACCCCACGTGACCCTATTTTCAGCTTTGACTGTCCAGATGCAATTGCAGTTTTAGCCACTCTAATATGCTTTGTTCCTTCAGCATGTCTTTGCAGTTGATAAACACCACCATTGCTAATATCAATGTCTTTCTTGCATAACGCACAATGAGCTTCCTGGTCTGATTTATTTTGTACCCACTGGCTAAGCGCATGCCCATTCTTGTCCACACTATTCATCCAATTTTCATTAAATTTTGTTGTATGTCGTGGCATTTTGATGAATTAATAATATGTTCTCTTGCTTGTAAAACAGATTCTACAGCTACAGCTGTAAGCAGGAAAGCAAATAGGTTAAGGAATTGTATATACATGTATATGCCAAGCAACAATCCAATATACATGTATCATGAAAGGCTAAAAAACACCTTATATGAAAGTTAAATTGTTGTGAATGTTAACATAACATGTACCAGCATTACCAGTATTCCAAATAAGTACCTCAAATGGTACATCTTTTAATAGCCATTTATAAATACGCAATCACAGTATGGTGTTGTCTTGCACTTTCAGCATTAAAAAACCATCACAGACACAGTGAACATGATGATGAAGAGAAATGTGTTATTTTATAATAACCATGATATCCATCAATTATTTATATTTATTACCACAGCAGAAAGATTGAAAGTGCATTAAATGACACCTAAAAAAATGCTCCAGAGGCCAGGGGTGCAAAACCCTATCAGAATTTTGGGCTTAATGCTAAAAAATCTGCTGTAGCCATTACAATTTTTAAAGGTCTGACAAAAATGTGGGAAATGTGGGATTTTTTCAAAAATGTGGGAAATGTGGGAAATGTGGGACCACTGGGCACCCTGCATGAAAAGTGTCAGAATTATCTATCACACAAAACGGCTAAATTGAAGAGATTGAAACGTGTTTACGTGGGTGGAAAGTGTTTACCCATCAATGTTTAAAATTTGGACATTACCATTATGCGAGTCAAGACCAATTGCACATGGTGCCGAAGGATGGCCAAAGGTAATACGCCCCATCAATTAAATATCAACCATTACTTCCCACTGATTTAGCCAGGATTACCTTGAAAAGGAAACACTTCAAACCTTGTTTTTGGATTTAGGAACGGAATAAAGGAGATGACTCAGAATGTCATCCACTTAGCATAAACCCCAAAACAATCGTTCCATTGTGATCAACATTTCTCTTCTGGTTGTCAGAAAACGTGGCTTCGTTGTTGTTTTTGTTTTTGCCAGGCAGGGGTGTGACATCATGAATGTACCTCGTATTTGATCAGTTATTTGGGAGTGCATCCAACATATCGATTGTCCCAGCAAAACTACATGCTCAGCACAATCCATGACTGACCGATTTCCAGCAGTAAGGGCCGCCAGTTGCAGCTCTCCGGGCTGTGGGAGAGACTTGTCATCAAGGATAATTTGAAGTTGGTTCTGGAGGGCACGTGGTGAGAGCAGGCACCCACCATGGTATACATACAAGCGGAAATATCGGCCACGATGCAGGACCACCAAGTGCCGACTATCTGTCATGTGCTGCAGGGTATCTACAAAGCAGCATGAGAGGGAGAAACAGAGAAGACAATAAATATGGAGTTTTATTATTGGATATGAAATTGGAGAAGAGAAAAAGGTAAAATGGTGAATGAGGAGGGATGCAGTACAAGGAAAAAAAAAATTGTGCACGGAATGAAGGGATGTCAGGATAGCCAAGAGGCATGTGCACTGGCCTATGACCTGTTGAGCCTGGGTTTGAATCGTGACCCAGCTGTAAACTGTTACGCTGATGAATCACTCTGCATGTTCCGCATGCACGGCGATTCATCAATGTGTGTGTGCCGTCCCTCAGATGGACATTAAACTGGACGTTCTGTCTGCTGGCATTAGTAGGGGGACGTCCTTCGCGGAAAGTAGGTGAGTGATCGCCGGGACCCTGAACGAATTACATGAAAAATTTAAGCACACCCAGTTGAGTATCCTGCGTTGGAGTGGCAACCCATCGGGAATTGTAGCCCTCGCCAAGAAACTGCTTCAGCAGAACCGATGCTCTATATCGAGCATGGTACATGATGATGTGCAAAAAGATGATGGAAACAATAACTTTTAGTCAGGTGCTAGAAGACAATATGAAGAATGGGGTGGTTGGAAGTTAGTGAAGTAGAAGTAGGAGAAATTCAGTGCAATGTGCAGGTGCGATGAGAGAGAATGTCAAACCAGTTTCAATGCCAGGCAAGCGACAGGTGTTGAACATCCGCTCCCACTGAGAAGAGCACATGGGCACTGTTCCAAGCAGCATTAACTAAAGGGAATAAGAAAGAAAGAATGAACAGTACATTAATTGAAGAAGGGGGAATGGAGGGCAGGGAAGGGAAGAATTGGAAAATGGTCTGTATTGCTTTTTTTGAAAATCATTAGAGTGTAACACATCCCCAAAGCATTAACCAGAGCACTGGGCTGCACCCCTTACTGGCATTATCTCCTCACGATCGAGCTTTTGGCGATAGAGCATCATAAAATGAATGACGTTGGCAGCCCTCGCGGCTTGAATTGTGGTTGGCTTGTGGTATAACAGGTCCTTTTGAAATGTGGGAGGGAGGAGAAGGTAGAATTAAGGAAACGATAAATAAATACAAACATCTGTACAAGTTAACTACTGAACTTAAAAACAGGAGTTACAGGCCTGTGCAGATACATACGAGCAGAGCCCAGTCATTGGAATCCAACATCAATGGAGGAACAGTACAAGAAGAGTAAATTAAGAGAGGATTCAAAATATTAAACAGGGATTGACAGGGTCACATGTAAAGTATCATGTCAATAACGTTCCAACCAATTACAACTTGGTAAAGTCAGTCACAAGATGAGGTCCCTCATCAAGAAATATAAAGTTACGAAAGACCCAAAATGGATGTGAGAATGTGGCTTCATTTTAAAATAAATACTGCATAAAATACCTCAATATTTCTGACATTACTAATGTCTCTTAGAGGCTTGAGCATGTCACTCTAAAATGTTAGATGCAATGAACTAACAAAGGTTGTGGGACACCCTCTCCAAAATTGAGAATGCTCCACACATGCATCTGATTTGTGCAATCGTGAATATCATCGCAATATGCAGTACAAATGGTCAGGGAATTCCCATTGCCCCATTTCAGAACACGGATGTAATGGAACTCTGATGGCAACTCCACTGAGGACATTATCAATATTCGTAAATCAACTGCTGGAAGCATCATAAAAGTGGAAGATTATAGGCATCACCTAACGACGACCACCAGCTAAGCGGACCATCCATAATCACCTCAACTGAGAAGACAACCCCCGAGATGGATTGTTAGGAAGAACAGGTGAGGAGTTTTCAGTTGCCCCAAAACTCCATGATGTGACATGAAAGTTCAGTGAATCAATGAGATGTAAAGCATGAGTGGTTGCAGTTTATCGAGCCTTGCATTCCATGGAAGAACAATGAAGAGTGGCTACAAATATATATATATATATATATATATATATATATATATATATATATATATATATATATATATACATACATATATATACAAGCCGGTAGGCGGACATGGGTAGTCGACAACCCAATAGAACCTGAAGCGATGGGCCCGTTCGATGGGGAATGACCTGAGGATTAAGCACAAGAAAATTCATGATTCTAGCTTCAAGGGTTAATTCTGCAGATTGTTTTTTCGTGAAAATACCACCACATTTAGAGGTTTTTCAGCCGTTGCAAGGCAACGGAGGGGTCCATGGCAACGGTTCTTTCTCACACATAACTAGGACATACCATGAACCTACCATACCAGTTTCATGTATATCTGACTCATAGTCTCTGAGATATAACGAACTTCGTTTTTTTTATTGTTTTCGACCAGGGTTCATTCAAAGTCTATCTTCTCCGATGGTTTTCATAGGATCCAGCTGGAAATTTTTGACAATATGGCTAAATGTACTGCCAACAGTCGCTCGTGGCCTGTTTTTTGAAAAAAAATTTTTTTGTGATTTTTCAAAAATTTCAAAGTGCCGTTGCTAGGCAATGGTGGTGTCCATAGCAACGGTTCTCATTTGCACACAACGAGGTCATGGTATGAACCTACCAACCAAGTTTCATCGAAACTAATTGTATTAACGGAGCACTGGACCGAACAGACATACATACAGACAAGCCGGTAGGTGATATGACTGCTCGCTCTGGATGGAAAGCTGGCCGACACGACGAGCCGATATTCATGTACATGCTATCAATCAATTTAGCACAATAAATATGATTATCACAGCCCTCTTAGTTTGCGCCCAGAAACCCACCTTGTGAAATTTCAGGCATGTTTCCAAAGAGACTAACAAATGGTAGCCCTGGTAATTCCATTTATCTATTCGCTGAAGATTTTATTTTTTTATATGATGCTGTAAGACATTCTCCTTGGGCACAAAAAAACAGGTCCCTCGGAGGTCCAGTTTCGGAGGTATTGATTTTTTTGTACAGTCCACAATAAGTGTACGATGTACGATAAAGTATTTTAGCTGTTGCTGAGCAACAGAGGTGTGCATAGCAACCATTCATTTTTGTGTACATGGTAGCCACATTGTACACATTTCACCCACGTTTCATCAAAATCAGACTCTTTCTCTTAGAGATATTCGCAATTAACCGTTTCTGAAATGTTCGACATGTACTCTCGCCCAAAACCTATCTCCTCCTACAAATATTTTTTTGTTAGGGCTGCAAATTGGCATGAAGGAGCTAGAAAGATTGCGCACAGAACTCTAAGCTTTGATTTTTCGATTTTTTTAAATTTTTTCGATTTTTGACCACTTTAAAGGGCCGTTGCTATGCCGTTGCTAGGGCCCAGGATCCCATATTCGAAAGCACACGATTCCCAGAAATATTGGTCCGACCTACCAAATTTCATTGGAATCGGTTGAGTGGTTTAGCCCCGAGGCTTGACCAAAGTTTCACGGACAGACAGACAGATGGAAATGTCCAGAATAAGGGTGCTCTAAGAGCAGCCAACAAGCATAGACAGACAGACAAACATCTTGTTCTTCTTCTTTCGGCTGCTCCCGTTAGGGGTCGCCACAGCGGATCATCCGTATGATCCGCATAGTGATTTGGCACATGTTTTACGCCGAATGCCCTTACTGACGCAACCCTGGTCGCCTCTTACGACACACAGGGATATGGTACACCTATTTTTAACCGGGGTGTACACCGGCCCAGTATACTGGTACTCATTTCGCCGACCTCGGAAGGATGACAGGCTGAGTCAACCCCCTGGTGTACTAATTCAGTGGCTCAACGGGGCTTGAACTCAGGACCTTTTGTATCCCAAGCCGCTGCCCTAACCACTGCGCCAACACACCAGGCTAAACAGACAGACAGACAAACATATCCACAGAAATATTTCTGTGTACAGACAGACAAACATATCCACAGAAATACTGATAATAATGGTAGAAAAAAAAAAATCTCAAAATTTTTTTTTCTCAACCAGATCGACTAATATATATATATATATATATATATATATATATATATATATATATATATATATATATATATATATATATATATATATATATATATATATATATATATATATACACACACACACACATGTGTAGCCTGGCAAAGTTAAAGGTTAAACAGATATCATAGAGTCTGTCAAAACAGGTTTCTGGAACATGAGTCCAGGTTCACAATGTTCAATGTCTTCAGAATGACATTTTATAACAATACTGAGTGCAAACTTAAAGAACTACTTGGAATGGCAAAAAAGTCCAACTTCCAATTGACAGAAAATGTTAGAATAGTCAAGACTGTTGTTAGGACACCAAGAGACCCTACATAGCAACGCGTTCTCATTTGCACACAACTAGGTCATGGTATGAACCTACCAACCAAGTTTCATCGAAACTAATTGTATTAACGGAGCACTGGACCGAACAGACATACATACAGACAAGCTGGTAGGTGATACGACTGCTCGCTCTGGATGGAAAGCTGGTCGACACGACTAGCCGATATTCATGTACATGCTATCAATCAACTTAGCACAATAAACATGATTATCACAGCCCTCTTAGTTTGCGCCCAGAAACCCGCCTTGTGAAATTTCAGGCATGTTTCCAAAGAGACTAACAAATGGCAGCCCTGGTAATTCCATTTATCTATTCGCTAAAGATTTTATTTTTTTATATGATGCTGTAAGACATTCTCCTTGGGCACAAAAAAACAGGTCCCTCGGAGGTCCAGTTTCGGAGGTATTAATTTTTTGTACAGTCCACAATAAGTGTACGATGTACGATAAAGTATTTTAGCTGTTGCTGAGCAACAGAGGTGTGCATAGCAACCATTCATTTTTGTGTACATGGTAGCCACATTGTACACATTTCACCCACGTTTCATCAAAATCAGACTCTTTCTCTTAGAGATATTAGCAATTAACCGTTTCTGAAATGTTCGACATGTACTCGCCCAAAACCTATCTCCTCCTACAAATATTTTTTTGTTAGGGCTGCAAATTGGCATGGAGGAGCTAGATAGATTGCGCACAGAACTCTAAGCTTCGATTTTTCGATTTTTTTTTTAATTTTTTCGATTTTTTGACCACTTTAAAGGGCCGTTGCTATGCCGTTGCTAGGGCCCAGGATCCCATATTCGAAAGCACACGATTCCCAGAAATATTGGTCCGACCTACCAAATTTCATTGGAATCGATTGAGTGGTTTAGCCGCGAGGCTTGACCAAAGTTTCACGGACAGACCGACAGATGGAAATGTCCAGAATAAGGGTGCTCTAAGAGCAGCCAACAAGCATAGACAGACAGACAAACATATCCACAGAAATACTGATAATAATGGTAGAAAAAAAAAATCTCAAAATTTTTTTTTCTCAACTAGATCGACTAATATACATATATACACACACACACATGTGCAGCCTGGCAAAGTGAAAGGTTAAACAGATATCATAGAGTCTGTCAAAACAGGTTTCTGGAACATTGAGTCCAGTTCACAATGTTCAATGTCTTTAGAATGACATTTTATAACAATACTGAGTGCAAACTTAAAGAACTACTTGGAATGGCAAAAAGTCCAACTTCCAATTGACAGAAAATGTTAGAATAGTCAAGACTGTTGTTAGGACACCAAGAGACCCTACATAATATTAAATGGGTGTATTCATGTATTGTTATCAATTGAATGCTTGAAGGTGTTGATGAGCCTGTTTTGGTAAATGGAGTCACAGCCCTTTTGTAAACATTTAGGAAAGGCTGTGCTAAATCCTTCCTTCATTGCATGTGACTGACCTATCATGTGAGCATGGCTCGGGGATGGGAAGCATGGCCAAAATCGAAATCAAAACATCTTGATCTTTATCTCTGCCCTCTCACCTCTCAATCCAGCCCCTGGCCCTCCAGATTACACACATTCTTTCCAGCAACACTTTCCACATTACCAAGTCGAACTCTCACCTCCATTCTTGCCTGTTGAAGTATCTCCCTGAATTCGTTGTTCCCAACAGGATTTCATGTCTTCTACCCTCAACCACCTCATAGTTTTTCCCATTTGCACGACTGAGCTTTATTACACCCACTGAGACCCTGTTCTCACCCTTCTCCTTCAATTTCTCTCCTTGAGCTGTGGAGCATCCATTTGTTGTCTCACTGTTTTCCTTTTGCCTCATTCTTCCCATAGTTCTACTCTTCCATGAGACTCGATACCCATATGAAAAAAAAATACATAGATACATATATAAATACACAGTACTTTTTTTTTTAAATCTTAAACGAAGAAACAGTACATCCAATCAAAAACAGTAAACGAGATCTATTCTGCTAATTTAAGTAATAAGCAAGAGCAGACTGGAGTTTCAGGTGACATTTCACCTGCTTCTCAGTGATCTTCCTCAGGCCAATAGACCCTGAGTCTCAGCACGTATCCACTTTTTATTCCCGAGGCAACCATTCCTGGTCACGTGCCAGTGTGAGGTCAATTGAGAAGTGTTTTTATTTTGCCGAACCATAAGTAACAAATGGTTTCGTAGTTAGGGTGGCTGTCTTGGGATCTTAGGGTCCTGAGTTTGAGCCCTGTTGCCACTGAATTAACACCAGGTGGGGGTGACTCAGCCTGTCATCCTTGCGAGATCGACGAAATGAGTACCGGTGTACTGGTGTCGAGGCACAGCATCAGCGGCACAACCACGCCCCAACAAAATGATAGCTACCCAGCAGCCAAGCTGCCATACACAAGAAGAAGAAGCAGCAGCAAATGCCAATCATATCATCAATGATCTGCTCTGCTCTGTTTTTTTTTTTTTTTTTTACTTACTCGTGATCTGGAATTTTATGTATGGGGTGACGAGGTGTGTGTGTGTGTGTGTGTGTGTGTGTGTGTGTGTGTGTGTGTGTGTGTGTGTGTGTGTGTGTGTGTGTGTGTGTGTGTGTGTGTGTGTGTGTGTGTGTGTGTGTGTTTCCAGGGCATGAACATGGCTGGGTTCATGTCCGGGTCGGCCGGTAGGACATCGTGACGTGTGGGTTGCATGATTGGTGGGTTTTCCATTTGGTGTTGTAGATATGTGGGCATGGTTATTTGGGATCGAGAGTTAGTTTTTTTGCTCATCTCATCTAGCTGTTAGCCATTCATATCAAGGTGTGTATTGTGTCGGTATGTCCACGGTCTCCCCAATAAGACCACCCTCTCAACTCTTTATGTGCCATGCCTCCAGTATCAATCTGCGGCGTTTGTTGGATGTCGTGTCTTGGACACGGGTCCCATCTAAGTCAAATTTGTGGCCAGATTGCAGGCAATGACATGCTATGGCTGACTATGTCACCTTTCCAAGCCTAGTTGTTCCATCATGTTCATCGAGCCCTTATTTCAAATGCCTTTCAGTTTCCCCAATGTAGAATCGGTCACAGTCTCTGCATGATGAATGGTAAACTACTCCTGATTTATCAACAGTTGATATCCTGTCCTTTAGTTTTGAAAAGACATTACGGATGTTGTCTATTTATTATGTCATTTGGAAACAGGTACACATATTTATTATGTGCGAGCAAAGACACCCAGCGTTGCCAGGCATTTTTGCATCGTGTATGTTTGGAGAAGTTAGCTAAGGTGGTCACCTTTTTTTCTCCAAACTCTTCTTTAACCCTTGAGAGTTATGTCATGAGTTGAACAGTAAAATTATCTTGAAATCGATGCATAGGTTGTGTTTGTACTATTTTCTGCTTTTGAATAATTAGCGATTAGCGTATTTGAGAGGTCACAATACTCCTTCACCCATCTTACTGATCGTTGGAATGTCCTAATCAAGTTATATTTCACATGTAATACCATATTTGATGAGTGAAGCTCACCATCACACCAATTATATCGATAATTTAAATCCGAAAAAAATTTGGTTTTTTTTTGGAAAGCGTTGTATATATATGGATCTACCCTCGGGTCACCCGGGTCACCCGATATTGTCACCCGGGTCGTCCGTCCGGCTGTCCGTCCGTCCGTCCGTCCATCCGGCTGGCTGGGCGTCAACATTTATTACCCCCCACCGCGTGGCAGAAGGGGGATATTGTTGTCACCCGAGTCGTCCGTCCGTCCAGCTGGGCGTCAACATTTATTTCAACGGCGGGGGATTCCCCATCTCTGATTATCCCCCGCCGCATGGCGGAAGGGGGATATTGTTGTCACCCGGGTCGTCCGTCTGTCCGGCTGTCCGTCCGTCCGTCTGGCTGGGCGTCAACATTTATTTCAATGGCGGGGGATTCCCCATCTCTGATGGGTATATTTTATATTTAGTACCATGTGTTGAGGGCTGGCAGGATGGCCGAGAATTACACACACACACCTCGAAGCCGTCTTGCCTGGGTTTGAATCCTGTCCCAGCTATAAACTGTCATACCAGAGTTTCACAGGAAGGGTATTAATCAGCGTGCGTGCCGTCCCTCGAATGGACATTGAATTGGGCATCTCATCTATCAGCATTACTGCATTAGCATATATAATGTCATGCTTATCTGCTCTTCCAACGTGAGTCTGTGTCATTGATGTATTTTTGTGGATTTGGTAACCTTTTGCACACAGACAGACAGCAGTCCCCATAGTTCAGTTATTTCGATAAGTATGTGTACAGTTAGAATCCATTCCCAATGTCTAATGAGAATTTTGTGTGTGTGCTGTGAGTTATTTTAGTCAGGTTTTATACATCTACTACAACAACAACAACAACAACAACAACAACGGCACCGTCCCTCACTCAACCTGGTCGCCATTGCTCACGTGTTTTTGGCTGAAGGCGTGGGCGGAGCCTCCATCGCTTCAGATCGAGGCTCCGCCCCGAGGAAGGGCATGTAACGTTTCCTCCAGCCAATGAGTGAAGGGCGAGCATCGCACGCGTGCCCTAGCCAATGGGAAGCCAGCGTGCCGAAAGCTACTACGGAGCCTCTTCGGGGGGCGGGCCTCCGAGACGCCTCGACACCCCCCCCCCCCCCGAGACGCCTCGTCCAACCAGGAGACTGACCACCTCAGGGGCGGCCCCGCCCAGCCAGATGGGATGTTCGCCCCTTGTCCAATCGGGAGGAGAGTCCCTCAGAGCGGTTCCCTTGACCCGCGGGGGAGGGGAAGGATAAGAGTGGGTGGCGAGCCGAAGAAGGAGAAAGAGAAAAAGCCTCGTCTTGCCTGCTGGCGTTCTCGTCTACCCGTGGGTGCTCGTCTCGTCTGGTCCGTTCCCGTGCTGGCTGGCGTCCGTTGCGTCATTCCTGGTCCCTGGTGCTTGGTGCTGCGTTGTTTGCGGTGGGTTCGAGCCCCACCACCGGACAAGCTCGACCAGACCGCACGAGATGGACAGGTGCAAGAATAGGCCCCTGCCCTCAGCTCGCCTTTCCCTCCCTAGCTGAAGGACCAAAATAAAGGCTGTGGCCACCATTTATTTGGGAGAGCATGTGCGTGTGTGTGTGGCGCCAGTCTGTTAAGTAGAACTGTTAAGTGCTTCTCGCTCACTGTACATTGCCTGCATTTCTTTTATTCGGATAACTCTGCTCTTTGTGTGCTCCCCTCCCCCATTATTGTTTATAAATAAACCGCCATGTTCAATGTTCCAGCTCGTTTTCTGTGGTTTCTCCCATTGATCCAGTACGGTGCCTATTGAGAATTAGTGAGGTCGTCGGTGCCGTAAATCGTTCATTTGGTCCGGCGCAGCTTTGGTAACTTCCGCTCGGTTACGCCGGATCCGAGTCGGTAACAGCGACTCGGTTCGGACAAAGTCGGCCGAGGGTGTGGTTTCCCCGGTAGCAAGACTGCGTGGTTATTTAGGTATACTGGCGAGCGAGACAATTAACCCTACGCCATGCGGTCGAAATATTGGTGTCCACGGTCCGCCAAAGTACCCGAGACCTTTGGAGTTATCAAAGGGTTACGACCTTCCATTCCGGTGTTCGGTGGGAGACGGCCTAACTGCTCCATCTAGCAGTCGTCCTCGCCACTGAACCCCCGACCACAACAGTATTATAGGCCTACCTTTACTTGTACAACATGACAGTCATTCTCCACGAAAACACCAACAACCACATCACAGACCAACCCAGACTTCAACTAGTTGTAGGCATCCAACGTTTTCCATGCCTTCTCGTCGTTCAGGGTGTAAACACAAGATAATTCACGAAATCTATATCAAAAAAATGGTTGCAAAGTTTGCCTCGCTTCTGAACTTTGCTGTTCAGGTATCCCCCACTTAAGGAAGGTTCACATAGCTTCAAAAAGTGAAGGTTCACCACAACAAATGGATTAATTGAGGGCTATTCAACATTAATTAATTCTTAATTCGCCACAAGGATGCTCCTGCCGATTAACTTTTCAATAGGGAGATTAACTCTTCAGAAGGCAAGGGTTAAAAAAATGTACGTTGTCCGTTGTCCACTGAATTAACACCAGGGGGTTGACTCAGCCTGTCATCCTTCCGATGTTGGCGAAATAAGCACCAGTATACTGGTAATAGGGGCACTGCATCAGCGGCATAGCCGTGCCCTTAACCAATGACGCAACCAGCAGCCAAAAAGGCAGCACAAGATGGGAACCAGTCAAAAAGAAGTTCAAAAGTCAACCATCGGACGGAAAAGTGATGTTCAGCGATGAAAAGTGAAACCAGGCCAAATTTTGAAACACCAAGAGGGGCGCACAACGGAAAACAGTGTCTGTTGGGAAATTCTCCAGAACCAGTTAAAACCAGCTATTCGATGGAAACGCGAAGGATTACTCTTAAAAGGTGTTGCATTGTTGCATGACAATGCCCGTCCACACACTGCCACCAAAACTGTGGAAACCCTCCGGCAATTGAACTTTGAAGTGTTGGAGCATCCTCCAATCAGTCCTGACCTGGCCCCTTTGGACTTTCACCAATTTGGTCCACTCAGACGCTTTAAGAGGCTGCCACTTTGCCAGTGACCAGCAAGTGAAAGAAGTGGTGCATGTGTGGCTCGTCGCTCAGCCAAAAACATTTCTTTCTAAGGGCATACAGAAGCTTGTGAACCGATGGACTAATTAACCCTACACCTCGACACCCCCCCCCCCCCGAGACGCTTCGTCCAACCAGGAGACTGACCACCTCAGGGGCGGCCCCACCCAGCCAGATGGGATGTTCGCCTGTTGAAAAGGAGGGGGACCATGTGGAAAAATGATGCTCTTATACATGCTCAATTGTAGGTTTTTTTGTATACCTTGTCGAGGCTCATGTGAGAGCTAACACACAACACACAGCAAGGGAGGGCATGAGACAAGAGGGGTTGGGAGTGGGAAGGACAAAACAGTGGGGAACAGAGACATTAGGAGATCTGTGGAAGGGAGAGGGATGGGATGGGGAACATGGGGAATACAAGATGGACATTACAGGGACTTTTAGGAAGGAAAGCAGGGAATTTGAAGGAGGTGGGCTTGGGTGGATTAATGGAGGGAGAAAAGATTGAGGATTTGGATGGGGGATGATAAGAGGTGGTGGTGAACAACTGTTTTGAAGGCCTGGAGGGAAGAATGGGAATGAATAGAGTGAGGGAGTTTATTCTAAAGGCAGGAAAAAAAAGAGGAATGAAAGAGTGAAGGTGAGCAGTGATTCGTGATTTTGGTAGTTTTATCAGTAGGGGGTTGTTGGCGGACCTTGAGCGCCCTGCGGAAATGTGGGGACAAATCACAGAGATAGCAGGGGGGGGTGAGACTGGAGAGGAGATGGTAGAAGACAGAAAGACCACCGACCTGCCTGCGGTGAGAGAGTGAGAGGCCCAAAAACTCAACCTCATCACGGGAGACACCAATGATCCGAAATGCCTTGGTTTCCACAGCTTGAAGCTGAGAAAGGTGGGAGGCAGGAGCACCAGCCCAGGGGAGAGCAGTACTCCATCAGGCTGCGGAAAAAAGCTTTGTAAGTGGTCAGGAGCTCAGGTGGGCCGAGGAAGGACTTTGCACGACGGAGGATTCCCAGTCGGCGACTGGTTTTGGAGGCGAGGTTTGAAATGTGTCTTTCCCAGGAAAGGTCATGGCAGATAGTGAGACCCAGAAGCTTGAAAGAAAGGACTTCTTCCAGTGGATTGTTGAGAAAGTGGATGGCGGGGTTTTCTAAACAGTCCTTTCGAAGAGACATAGTGAGAGTGCGAGATTTGTCCGGATTGAAAGACATGTTCCACGTGTTGGACCAGTTTGTGATTTTATCCACATCTGTAGTGGGCGAAGAAGCTGCTGCTTGCCGGTCTGAGGGATGATCGATGGTACGGCAGAGGGTGGAGTCACATCAGCAAAGAGATATAGAGGATTTTCCAGAGAGTCGGAGAGATCATTGATGAAATAGTTATATTATTTAAGTAAAAATTATATTGTGGATACATTTTGACTCGCCCTCGTACAATGTTTTGACAAGCGTTGACCCTGATTATTTTGCCATGAAAGCACATAATGCGCAATAACTCAACCGATGGTGAATGTGGGTGTTTTATTTATTTTTCAGCTATTGTGGAGCCAGGCTCGACCTTGGAAGGATTGAGGTGCCCGAGTGCCGCTCCGATTGATAGATAAGATAGATGCTGCATACACTGAAATCAACACATAGACTCTTCACCATAAAAAAAACCGAAAATGTAGAATTGAAAACGTAATTGTTGATGGACTGTTTGAGCGTTCATCCGATTGCAAGTTTCCACGTGACGTAATTTCCTCATGCAATAATTGTTCAGCACATGCAACTCATGCAACTCTTAGCTTTTTAGAGGTGACATGAGGAATTCTGAGCAAACGCGAAACAGTTTTTCCACATACTGGTATCTCGGAAAGACTAATCGGGAAAAACGTATATTACAAAAAAACACACCGATTACGTTCTTTAGCAATCCATTACAATGCCACATCTGTCATAAAATGAGAGGAATCAAATCATTGGACACCTTCAAGCAAGGTCTTCCTTTAGCCACGTTGCAACACTCAAATGTGAGGGGAGGAACAGTTTTGACCTCAGAAGACATTATCAAGCTATTGGATCAACAAGGGATCTGCTAAGAAGTTGACGTCCCAGGAAAACGACTCTCGCTCAGGACCGATACATTCACAAGACTCATGTACGAGTACACAATCGGTTTCAAACTGACTGGAGTACAGCAAACGTACTCTCTGCACCTCAATGTAGTGATTGCTGCTAGAGGTGGACATACCTGGTATTGAGGTTGTTACTTCCACATTGGATCCCTATTGTGAAAACATTCACCACAACGCAGCATTACATGATTCGGTCACATTGAAATGGACATTTAATTATCCAGCACGTACAGTATTTCTGTCAGAGGTTGCACCTCATCTGTGTCCATTGATGTCACACATATAAATTGCATCAACAACAATTACACATTCAGTTATTTTTATGGCAGAGAGTATGAGAGGGTTGGGTTAGGAAGGGTTAAAGGGATAATAAAGATCATGGGTCGGGATGGGGATAACACGAGGTAGCGGTGCACTGCCTGCTCGAAGCCCTGGAGGGAAGAGCAAGACAGAGCAGCCTCTGGGAGGCAATTCTTAATTGGTTAATTATTTTAACAGATACCAAATAAACCTTGTACAACCTTAGCCGAATCCAAAACAGCTAATTACCATTGCGTAGTAATTGCTGTTCACCATGATAGGGCTTCGACTCCGGAGGTAAACGTACTCCTCCCACCAATCACTGACCTGTAAAGGGAGACAACGATGGAAGAAATACATGTGAGGAAAGTTCAAGAAGAGTAACAGAATGCAAGAAATTTACTTAAAACAATAGGGAAAAGGGGGATGATGAGAAAATGGAAAGGCGCGGGGGGGGGGGGAGGAGGAGGTAAGTAAAAGGACACTGATGGAGGGAAATGAGGAAGAGACATGACAAGGAAGAATGAGATGAAAAGATATTGAAAACAACACGAGGGAACATCAGAATTAACTCAGATGGAATGACGCTGTGGAGGTACATACGTAGTTGGGAGCCCACCAGGCTTTGAGCTGTACATAGCGCTGAAGTTTTCGGCCTTCCCCCTTTTCAAAGTCTCGTGCCAAGCATTCTCTTTGCTCCATCTCCTCTGGCTCCAACAGGGGATTCACTGACTCAAGATACTACAGAGAAAAAGAGCAAAGCGTTGAAATCTACTCTGGCCACAGTCCTGAACCACCATGAGGAGAGCATCATCTATCTTAATGAATATTTCACTTTCAGGTGTAGAATGGGATCAAGTAAAAGAGTCCTATACCTTTCAACCAAAAAAAGGAATAAAACCTATTACCTATCCACATTGCTCAATACCAAAAAAGGTGTACGATATAGAAAGAAAGGAAAAAAAGTGGAGGAAGAAAAAGGCAGAATGAAAAATGAGGAGAGGAACCATCAGAATATTGATGAAAGAGGATGAGGAATAGGGGAGGAAAAAAAAGAAGAGAAAAAGAAAATATGAACAGAAATAAAAAGCAATAAAGCAAATAACTCATAATGAAGATGAAAAGTAGAGAAGATGCAAGGGTTGATAAAAGGATGAAAAAATGTCCAAGACATCACAAAGTACTGTACAAGGTAAAGACCATTTGGACAAACATATTTATACTCTTCCACATGAGTATTTGCCTCCCACCTACAACAGGTAGTGAGTGCTACTATATTTAAACCTAAACCCAAACAGTTAATTTGATCAGGGTATGGCATACAATGGCTTACTTTTATCCAAAGATAGCCTGGTATCTTCAACCGAAATTCAGGTCAGGTGGAACAGCTGCATTTAAGTCATCAGCTGAAGCACAGCATGCTCCAAGATGCGGCATCCCACCCCCCTTTCCCTCACAATATCCCCCCGTTTTTATCAAAAAGCATGGGGATAACAAGGAACCAACTAGACAACTTAATTACAAGCACAATACCAATTGGAATGAAATGAGATCGAAAGCAAGCAAGCAAGCAGTACCCTGGTTAAAGTATCGTGGAGAGTCGGTGGAGGGAGACGGGGCAGAGATGACTGGAAGCTGAAAAGCTTCGGGTTCCGGCCAGAAAATAGACGGACCATCATCTGAAATGCAACACGTGCACACTTTCCTCATCCCATGAGCCTTTGTTTTTTTCCAAATACGCGAACAACATGTTCTGATAGGTCTCAAGGATCCCGATTTTCATGGAAACTAGGAGACCAAACCTTGTACTGCTTTAAGGCTTCCAGAATCTCCTTAGCTACAGAAAGTTACTTCCTCAGGCCTCCCCCCACCCCCATTCCCCAAGTACCATCCACATGCGTGTGCTTAATGGCGTGGTGCCATGAGGTGCAAATATCCATCCATGGTAGGAAAGCAAACCACGAAGGGTGTAGCGCATCGACAACACCATTGCTCCCCAGATTCCTGTAGCAAAGAGGAGCCCACCAGCCACATCTCGCTGGCTGCGAGAAAGCAGAGATCTGCAGGCAGAATAAGAAATAGGCAAGAGAGAAGATATGAGAGAGGAAAACAAAGCACAAAAGTTGCAACAAACAGTCCATTTTAAACTCCTGGAAACTGATGAACAATGGTTTTTATCCTGTGATGAAAAGTAATCTGGATCTCATGGCCTGTACAGACACATACAGACTCTCATCACCTTTTTGTAACCAACTACCTCCCATTTCACCCTCTCCACTATTCAATATTTCCTGAAGAGCCTGCTTTAAGCAGTTAACAGCTGAAACATCTTGATACATTACCCCACGGGTAGCGCCTGACTGATTCGAGGAATGAACCCCAGCGAAGGATCCAGCCGAAGATGCAAGGATCCCAGGGTCCCAAGGGTGACAACCAGCCAGCTGGAGGGGTGCATTGGATAAAGTCCTCGCTTAAGACCATTCTAGGTAAAGGGAAGATAAGATTGACAGGGAGGAGTAGGAGGAGTCAATATGGACAGAGAGGCCAGGTGTAGACATACACAATCGGGTAATTACAGGGTGGTGCACAGGTAACATTGCACTTTCCTTTGAGCTATGTAATCCGGGTTTGATTCTTGGCCTGTCTATAAACTGTCAGATTGATGCTTCGCAGGCAGGGAGTTGCATAACAAAGTATGCTGTCCTTCTGATGGATGTTAAGTCGGGTCACCTATTTGCTAGCATTACTTGATAGACATGAAAGATGCCATAGCATCTGTCATGAAGAGTAGGTGAGTTAATGCCCCTCCATGAACAAATTACAACCCCCTACCCCACCCCTAAACCACCATGATTAGGCTGTGGGACCATCAAAGTAGAGGAAGAGGTAGATGGAGATGAAGATGAAAAGGAGATGGAGCGATAGAGTGATGTTGTGGTCACCTTGAGGCGGGTCAGATGCCTTTGCCATGCTCTGAGACCAGACAGCCAAATCTGCCTTAGAACCTCCTGACTAAGCTGGAGATCAATGCCCTCTGGTGTGACCGTGAATTGAAATCCCACGGCTTGATGTGCTTCTGCCATGGCTGTCAAAGATTACAGAACACAAACATGGAGAAACAGATGAAAACTTATAACAATTGAGGATGGTGCAAATGATCAAAGACTTTCAAAAAGGACACAATTATACCTCCTTCTGTTCTGTTCTTGCGTATGACAGCTTGGCTGCCGGGTAGCTATCATTTATTGGAAGCACAGCTGTGCAGCTGATGGTGTGCCCCTCTACCAGTGCACTGGTACTCATTTTGCAGACCACAGGATGACAGGCTGAGTCAACCCCACCTGGTGTTAATTCAACAGAAAACGGGGCTCGAACTCTAAGATCCCTAAGACCCTAAGATCCCAAGCCAGCCACCCGAGCCGCTAAGGCAACACCAGGCTTTATACCTCCTTGAAGCCATCTGCTAGCACATACTCCGAACTCAACTCATTATTTATTCATCAACCCCACAAACAACAACAACAAAAAAAGTCTATCTTTCATTTACCCATCGTTAAATCAATCAATGATTTATTAAACCCTCTTTAAATGAATCACCCTTCCACTTACTCCTCGAAACATCAATATTCATTCAACCCACATCAAATAACTTTCATTAATCCCGTTTACAATTAATCAATCTTTCAGTTACCTCTTCAAACCAATTTATTTTATTTTGTATACCTTGTTGAGGCTCGTATGAGAGCTAACACACAACGCACAGCAAGGGGAGCATGAGACAAGAGGGGCGGGAGTGGGAAGGACAAAACCGTGGGGAACAGAGACATGAGGAGATCTGTGGAAGGGAGAGGGCTGGGGCGAGGAACATGGGGAATAAAAGATGGACATTACAGGGACTTTCAGGAAGGAAAGCAGGGAATTTGAAGGAGGTGGGCTTGGGTGGATTAATGGAGGGAGAAAAGATTGAGGATTTGGATGGGGGATGATAAGAGGTGGTGGTGAACAACTGTTTTGAAGGCCTGGAGGGAAGAATGGGAATGAATAGAGTGAGGGAGTTTATTCTAAAGGCAGGAAAAAAAAGAGGAATGAAAGAGTGAAGGTGAGCAGTGATTCGTGATTTTGGTAGTTTTATCAGTAGGGGGTTGTTGGCGGACCTTGAGCGCCCTGCGGAAATGTGGGGACAAATAACAGAGAGAGCAGGGGGGGTGAGACTGGAGAGGAGATGGTAGAAGACAGAAAGACCACCGACCTGCCTGCGGTGAGAGAGTGAGAGGCCCAAAAACTCAACCTCATCACGGGAGATACCAATGATCCGAAATGCCTTGGTTTCCACATCGTGAAGCCGAGAAAGGTGGGAGCAGGAGCACCAGCCCAGAGAGGAGAGCAGTGCTCCATCAGGCTGCGGACGAAAGCTTTGTAAGTGGTCAGGAGCTCAGGTGGGCAGGGGAAGGACTTTGCACGACGGAGGATTCTCAGTCGGCGACTGGCTTTGGAGGCGAGGTTTGAAATGTGGCTTTCCCAGGAAAGGTCATGGCAGATAGTGAGACCCAGAAGCTTGAAAGAAAGGACTTCTTCCAGAGGATTGTTGAGAAAGTGGATTGGGGGGGGGGGGGTTTCTAAACGGTCCTTTCGGAGAGACAGTGAGAGTGTGAGAGTTGTCCGGATTGAAAGACATGTTCCACGTGTTGGACCAGTTTGTGATTTTACCCAGATCTGCAGTGAGCGAAGAAGCTGCTGCTTGCCAATCTGAGGGATGACAGATGGTACGGCAGAGGGTGGAGTCATCAGGGAAGAGATAAAGAGGATTTTCCAGAGGGTTGGAGAGATCATTGATGAAAACCAGAAAAAGAACAGGGCCCAGAACGCTACCTTGAGGAACTCCAGCCTGGACAGGAAGAGGGGATGAAAGAACTCCATTTAGGGCCACACGTTTCATTCATTCTAATTCCAATAAAGCTATCTTCCATTCACTCCTCTCACAATCAATCACTCTTTAATTCACCCCTGTTCAGATCAATCCATCTTTCAATCACCCCTCTTCTAACCAATTAATTTTTCATTCACTCCTCTTCCAAACAATCAACATTTCATTCACCTCTCCCCCAAATCCTTCCTCAAATAAATTTCTTTCAATTTCCCATTCACTCTCTTCAAATGCAACATTCATTTCATTTACCCCTCTTTGAATGCATCATTCATTCCATTCACTCTCTTCAAATGCATTATTCATTCCATTCACTCTCTTCGAATGAATCATTCATTCATTCACTCTCTTCGAATGAATCATTCATTCATTCTCTTCGAATGAATCATTCATTCCATTCACCCCTCTTCCAAGTCATCCTTTATTCCATTCAGATTTAACGTACACGAACAATACACCTTACACACCTTCCCCACGTAGTATGTTATTTACACCGCCAGCGTTTTGTATCACGACATGAATAAGTGTGTTTGAAATAATGTAAATCATTCTCATTTGCATTATCAATCCACAACGTCGTCATACCTGAGAGGATGCGTTACCACAATCGTGAATAAAAAAAATTTTTTTTAAAAGGAAGACGATGTCGGTCTGAGAATTCACGTCTCTTGTCAGGCTTACGTGTTCCTTTCACCGTCTATCGCTATGCCCCTTCCATTGCGGATTTAACGAACGTCTGTCTCTCTTAAACTCCAACTGTAAATGTCGTTGTGTCCCGTTTCCCTTTCCCACACGACCTCTGCAGCTTCTTCTTCCTCACGATTAACCTTTCCCCTACATTCCAAAATCAACGACCACGCCCTCGTCACGCCCGTCTCCACGCGGCGCCATTACGTCACGCCCGTCTCCACGCGGCGCCATTACGTCACGCCCGTCTCGACGCGGCGCCATTACGTCACGCGTCTCCACGCGGCGCCATGACGTCACGCCCGTCTCCACGCGGCGCCATTACGTCACGCCCGTCTCCACGCGGCGCCATGACGTCACGCTCAATCGTCTGTCTGTGGCAGCGTGAGGTTTTGTCGTTATAAGTGTGTTATAAAGCTTGTGACCGCTATGTTTCCCGAGTCTCTCTATCGTTAATAACGGGGTTTTCGTGTCCATTCCGCTGCGGACGTCAGAGATCCCTCGATGCGATTCGAAGTCAGCCTTTGAGTTTGATTGATTAATTAACAATCCAAGGAATTCTCGTAAACAGCCCGACAACAACAGCCGATGATTTAGGACCTTCAATAATATAAAACCTGTTGGTTTGTTTCATCGTTAGATATCGCTTTTCTAGACCTCCCGTAGGCCATCTCCCTCACAGCGATCCTCTTATTACAAAACACAATAACCTTTGTCTCTGATCGCTTCCTCTGCCAAGCATCCATTCCCTTTTGTGTAAGTTGAGTGCTGCATTTGTCACGTGATCTGTAACTCATTTATCTCGACTTCCAAAATAGGATGTCCATGTCCTTCATATTCCAAGGACCCGGCCATCAAACACCCGATTAATTACTTCTGTGAAACCAAACGATCTTACGTCCCCATTGTGCCGAACACTGTTCATCGAACTTGGCGGTTTTAACTCCAAACCTCCTTTCGCTCGTCATTCCTCATTCCTCGAACGTTGATGTACTCGATCCTCACTGTGCGATGTTCGAGTTTGTTTTGATCTCGCAGCCCATTGTTTCCTGGTGTTTAACAAGGCACAAAGTACACACACGTTGTTACAAATGGGAAATTGCATGCACCTATTACCTTTGAGCAAGTACCACCCGTCGCTTCGCTGTTAGGGGAATACCAAAGGAGGGAGGGGTGGGGGAGAAAAAGAGGGAGGGGGGGAGGAGGGAGGGAGGGAGGGGTGGGGGAGAAAAAGAGGGAGGGAGGGGTGGGGGAGAAAAAGAGGGAGGGAGGGGTGGGGGAGAAAAAGAGGGAGGGAGGGGTGGGGGAGAAAAAGAGGGAGGGAGGGGTGGGGGAGAAAAAGAGGGAGGGAGGGGTGGGGGAGAAAAGAGGGAGGGAGGGGTGGGGGAGAAAAAGAGGGAGGGAGGGGTGGGGGAGAAAAAGAGGGAGGGAGGGGTGGGGGAGAAAAAGAGGGAGGGAGGGGTGGGGGAGAAAAAGAGGGAGGGAGGGAGGGAGGGGTGGGGGAGAAAAAGAGGGAGGGAGGGAGGGAGGGGTGGGGGAGAAAAAGAGGGAGGGAGGGAGGGGTGGGGGAGAAAAAGAGGGAGGGAGGGAGGGGTGGGGGAGAAAAAGAGGGAGGGAGGGAGGGGTGGGGGAGAAAAAGAGGGAGGGAGGGAGGGGTGGGGGAGAAAAAGAGGGAGGGAGGGAGGGGTGGGGGAGAAAAAGAGGGAGGGAGGGAGGGGTGGGGGAGAAAAAGAGGGAGGGAGGGAGGGGTGGGGGAGAAAAAGAGGGAGGGAGGGAGGGGTGGGGGAGAAAAAGAGGGAGGGAGGGAGGGGTGGGGGAGAAAAAGAGGGAGGGAGGGAGGGAGGGGTGGGGGAGAAAAAGAGGAAGGGAGGGAGGGGTGGGGGAGAAAAAGAGGGAGGGAGGGAGGGAGGGGTGAGGGAGGGAGGGAGGGGTGGGGGAGAAAAAGAGGGAGGGAGGGAGGGAGGGGTGGGGGAGAAAAAGAGGGAGGGAGGGAGGGGTGGGGGAGAAAAAGAGTGAGGGAGGGTGGGGGAGAAAAAGAGTGAGGGAGGGTGGGGGAGAAAAAGAGGGAGGGAGGGTGGGGGAGAAAAAGAGGGAGGGAGGGAGGGGTGGGGGAGAAAAAGAGGGAGGGAGGGAGGGGTGGGGGAGAAAAAGAGGGAGGGAGGGGTGGGGGAGAAAAAGAGGGAGGGGGAGGGGTGGGGGAGAAAAAGAGGGAGGGAGGGAGGGGTGGGGGAGAAAAGAGGGAGGGCTGGAGGGGTGAGGGGGAGGGAGGGGTGAGGGAGGGAGGGAGGGGTGGGGGAGAAAAGAGGGAGGGAGGGGTGGGGGAGAAAAAGAGGGAGGGAGGGGTGGGGGAGAAAAAGAGGGAGGATGGGGGAGGGAGGGATGGAGGGGTGGGGGAGAAAAAGAGGGAGGATGGGGGAGGGAGGGATGGAGGGGTGGGGGAGAAAAGAGGGAGGGAGGGAGGAGTGGGGGAGAAAAAGAGGGAGGGAGGGAGGAGTGGGGGAGAAAAAGAGGGAGGGAGGGGTGGGGGAGAAAAAGAGGGAGGGAGGGAGGGGTGGGGAAGAGAATAAGAAAGAAGAACAGAGAGAGACAGAGACAGATAGAGAGACAGAGAGATAGAGACAGACAGAGACGGACAGACAGATAGATAGACAGACACAGACAGACAGAGAGAGACACAGACAGAGACAGAGAGATAGAGACAGACAGAGAGACAGAGACAGACAGACACAGACAGAGAGAGACAGATAGACGAGTGGGATAGGGGGGTTCGCAGAGAGAATATGTTATGCTTTACGAACAACACACAGTTTGGGGCCGCGAGGTTTCATGGTTTTGGAGTTATGAAGGACACACACACACACACACACACACACACACACACACACACACACACACACACACACACACACACACACACACACACACACACACACACGTAGATGATAAATGGGATTTCTGGGACACCCATTCAAATGAATGGGGGGAAAAGGGAAAACTTTCTGACTCAAACCCCAAAAGCCCAAAATAGGAGACTGATTTTCTCCCCACCTATCCCCTTCCCTCCCATACAAGCAAATGTAAAATTGAGACTATGAAAGATTGAGACTTACTGATTAAAGCACTTCTTCCCTTTCATATTTTCATTCCACTCCAAGAGCGAACCAACGAATATTTGTCCATGTTCGACTTTAGGGAATAACTTAATTTTCTTATAACATTCAGTTCCATCGAGTATATTCACAAAGAATAACTTGGAACTTGGTTCTTGGTATGTGTCTTTGTTGAGCAGAAATGAAATGATAAACCTCTGTTAATGCTCTTATTTGACCACCTCCTCAGCCACATATCATTTTGAGATTGTAGTAAATTGTTTTTCCATTGTTCAATTGATAACCATCAAAGTTTTCAGTCCATTCAAGGATATTAATTTTTTTCTTTACATCCTCCAACTTATTTGTAATTAAATTTATCCGCTTATTTGTTTTATCTACTTTTACCCTGGTTATTTCTTCAATAAGACTTATTTGATATTTCTTACATTCTTTATGTTTCCCATTTAAATACCAAGGCTGATTACATCTCCACTCTTTGGTTTGGTTATTGCTTGGTTCTATCATTCATAAATCAGTAAAAAGATGGCGGAAGCCTGTTAAAATTCCCAACCCAATATCTTAACACTTATACTTATAACCATAAGGGAGATGTTTGATTCCATTGTCTAAAATATATATTTTATCATCAAAAGCTCCTAATGCTGTCGTATTTATCTCTTCTGCATATAATTGTTGTTTATAACTTCTTATTGTATTCATTTTTCTGTACTCTTCCTTCTTTAAGGTTAAACAGTTGTAATAATGTTTAAAGTTTATTGTTTCCTTGATTATATTTTTCTTCATTCCCTTTAGCTTCTTATCACACCTTTCAATGTTATTATTATCAATATACGTGAAAGCAGAAGACTTTGATCTCAATCCTATAAATTCACTCATGACCTTACCACCCAATTCATCTTTAAACTTACCAATAACCTTTTTATTCTTTGATGAAAACAACACATCACCTGACTTATAATTACTTGTATCATATATCTCAATAGTATCAATCATATCCTCAAATACATCACTTGTCTTAATTTCTAATATAAAACTATCTGTATCCATATATAACAGACACCTTATCCTTACACTTTGATTTTAAATTATTATAGTAATAGTCATACAATAACGACTTTGACAAGTCAAGAATTGATGTTCTTATACAAATAGGTTTATCCATTTCAATACTCTCTTTTTTCAAATGAATAGCACAAAAGTTCTCTGAAAACACCTCCGCTCGCTCAAAACTTGGTCTATTACTTAACTTTGAAGCCTGTTTCCAAGATGGAGCAAGTCTTATGTTTTGTCGATTCCTAACATTTTCTATAGTCTTTCCAAATACAGCATTATTCATTAATTTATAAAAGTCCTTCTCAAAATCTGTTTTTGCTTCTGTTCTCCTTTTTGTATTAAAATCAATATACTTCTTTAACCAATGACTGTTTAAATTTCAAAATCGTGTGAATTTTCCTCTCTCAACCCAGCAGATAAATATTGTCTCAAGTTCCTTTGATGCAAAACATAACTTTCTTTCTCATTTAATGTAGTAAATAGTTTTTCTGTAGATTTACCTTTTATATTAAATGACTGTTGGTAATCACTTAACCATTCTTTTCTTGGACTTTCTTTATCAGGGGCATTGAACAACTCCATCTTGGACTTCCGGTTCCGGTTTTTGAGCGATGAGAGGTCTCCTTCGGGGCTCCCTGCTGACGTTCTCAAAGTTAAGTTTCCGGTCGTTATTTGTCCCGTTTTAACTGTTTAATTTTCTCACCTACATGTTACTGTGTGTTCCTAGTTCGGTTTTGTTTCAAAAATCGTGCTATTTTGTGAGTATTTTTGTCGACGTTCTTACCTGGTTTTTGAGGCCTAGGCCTTGGCCTAGGCTTGAGGCCTACCTACTTATCCTCTATTTCTCTTTGCCGACGACTCCACCCTCTGCCGTACCATCTGTCATCCCTCAGACCGGCAAGCAGCAGCTTCTTCACTCACTGCAGATCTGGATAAAATCACAAACTGGTCCAACACGTGGAACATGTCTTTCAATCCAGACAAATCTCACACTCTCACTATGTCTCTTCGAAAGGACCGTTTACAAAACCCCCCCATCCACTTTCTCAACAATCCTCTGGAAGAAGTCTTTTCTTTCAAGCTTCTAGGTCTCACTATCTGCCATGACCTTTCCTGGGAAAGTCACATTTCCAACCTCGCCTCAAAAGCCAGTCGCCGACTGGGAATCCTCCGTCGTGATAAGTCCTTCCTCGGTCCTCTTGAGCTCCTGACCACTTACAAAGCTTTTGTCCGTAGCCTGATGGAGTACTGCTCTCCCCTCTGGGCTGGTGCTCCTGCCTCCCACCTTTCTCGGCTTCACGCTGTCGAAACCAGGGCATTTAAGATCATCGGCATCTCCCGCAATGAAGCTGAGTCTTTGGGCCTCTCACTCAATCACCGCAGGTTGGTCGGTGGTCTTTCTGTCTTCTACCGACTCCTCTCCAGCCTTGCCCCCCCTGCTCTCTCTGCGATTTGTCCCCATCACATTTCCACAGGGCGCTCAAGGTCCGCCAACAACCCCCTTCTGGTAAAACTAACAAAATCACGAATCACTGCTCATCTTCACTCTTTCATTCCTCTTTTTTCCCGCCTTTGGAATAAACTTCCTCACTCTATTCTTTCCCATTCTTCCCTCCAGGCTTTCAAAACAGCTGTTCACCACCACCTCTTATCTTCCCCCATCCAAATCCTCAATCTTTTCTACCCCCGATAATCCACCCAAGCCCACTTCCTTCATTTCTCCTGCTTTCCTTCCTGAAAGTCCCTGAAATGTCCATCTTCTCTTCGCCATGTTCCCCGTCCCATCCCCATCCCTCTCCCTTCCACAGTTCACCTAATGTGTCTGTTCCCCACTGTTTTGTCCCTTCCACTCCCGCCCCTCTTGTCTTATGCCTCCTTGCTGTGAGTTGTGTGTTAGCTCTCATACGAGCCTCGACCAAGGTATACAAAAAAAAAAAAAAACCGCTTCCACTCGGTGTTCGATCGTTTTTTTTTGTTTGTTTTTTTCTCCCCATTACCTTCAATTTCTATCCTCCCCATTACCTTCAATTTTCATCCTCCCCACTTTCCAAACATCCATTCTCCCAACTAATCTCTTTCTTATCTCAAAATAAAAAATAAAAAAATACCCAACAACAACAACAACAACAACAACAACAACAACAACAACACGCTCACCTTCTCCCGATTCTGCTTCTTCTTCTTCCTCTTAGCTTCCTCCTCGTCTTCTTCCTCGATTTTTTTTCTACACTTCCATGACCTAGTCTGTTGAACTCTCTCAAACATTAATATTAACAACAAAAACGATCTTATAATGCTTCATCTTCCTCTCTCACACATGTGGTACTCTTTACTGTTTCATAATGCACGACTCTTCTGCTATTTTAACAGACTGCTCTCATTTCGACCTCTCCTTCATTCCTTGCCTAAAAAATCCAACTATTACAGCGCTTCTTCTCTCCATTCTCTAAATTCACCTTCATTGCATCCATCAAGAATTGTGTTAAATCGCATCTCTGACCTAAAACTTTTAAAAACCACAGTTTGCCATGGATGTTCGCTTTCCATCAACCATTCTTTTTTTCCAACTTCAGTGCCAACTCACCCCCCTCACTCCTCACTCTCACTCTCAAAGCAACCATCCCACTCTTCTCCCTCCAAGCCTCCCTCACGCGTCTCTCAAAAATTCCCCGCTTACCTTTGTCCCACCTTTCGTCCGCCTCACTCATCCTGCGCAAAGTTGCCCCCCGCTCTCATCCACCAAGCTGCCTCCCTCCACTGCCCTCTCACCTCCATCTCTTCACTCCACCTCCTCAAATCCTCAACTGCCTTCTTCCTTGTCTCTTGTCCCCCCTCTCCCCCAGCATCACAGAGCCTTTTCTCCTCCTCATTCGGCCCCCTCCCCTCGCTATTCTGCAATACCCCACACTCTTTCAACAACCCTCCTTACCTCCCCCCCTCGTCCCTTGTCCTACCCTCCCCCTCCCCCTCCACCTCCTGCACCCAAAGCCTCCTCCCCTACCTTTTCATTAAAAGTGTGGACCTCAAATATCCAGGGCCTTCGCTCAAACCTTTCAGATCTTTCCATACAGGTTGCCTCTGACAAACCAGACATTATCTGCCTAACAGAAACTTTCCTCTCCCAAGACGTGTCTGACTCCCAAGTATCTCTCCCCGGTTACTCCCTCTTACGGTATGACAGACCTGAGCCTCGTCCTGGTGGAGGTGTTGCTCTCTTCATCAAAGACTCTATTCCTCACTCTCCATGCACTGCTCTCACTCCCCCACACCCCCAGGAATACCTCTGGCTTAGGCTTCCCCTCCACTCCCACCTCATGTTTATATGTGTACTGTACCGTCCACCGAACAGTCATGACTCCATCTACACCTCACTATCCGAAAACATGGACCATCTTCTATCTTCTCATCCAAACTCTCTCTTCCTCTTATGTGGTGACTTCAATTGTCATCACGCCAGTTGGCTAGGTGTGGGTACCTCTCTCACCTGCCATGGCACCTCAGCAAAAGCTTTCTGCGACTCATTAGGACTGACTCAATCGGTCAACTTCCCGACCCAGATCTCAACCAATGGTACTCCATCTCTTCTGGATCTGATTTTGACAAATTTCCCTGACAATATCTGCTGCTCTTCCTTCGCTCCAATCGGTTCTTCTGACCACGTCCTTGTCAAAGTGGACATCTCTCTGGCTGTTATCAGAGAACCACCTCACCGCCGTCGAGTCTGGCATTTCACTCAAGCCGACTGGCAGGGTCTCCGAGCAGCCATCAAACTTACAGACTGGTCTCCTATCACTACTTTCTCAAACATCAACTCATCCTGGGAATTCTTTCAAAGAAACTTGCTCTTATCTCCCTCATGCACAGATTTATCCCCTCTCGTGTTCAGTTGTCCTACCCTTCCTCCTGCCCTTGGTTTACTAAAGCTTGTGGCGAGGCAGTTGTCCTGAAACAACTTGCCTTTGCCTCATGGAAAGCAAACCCAACTGAGGGCAATCTCAGTTCCTTCCACAAAGCTCGGAACAAGTGTGTATCTACCCTCAGGAGAGCCAGAAAACAACATCTTTCTCATCTCAAGTCTGAACTCTCAAACCTCTCTCCCTCCTCAAAATCCTGGTGGCATTTAATCAAATCTGTTTCTGGTGTATGTTCCCCCTCCATCCCCTCCCTTACCTCAAATGGCCGCACTGCTGATTCCACACGTGAAAAAGCTGAATGTCTAAACTCGGTGTTTGCAGCTAAATCTTGTGTCCTAAACCCATCACTATCTCTACCCACTTTACGCAGTCGCACCCAACTGTCCCTGGACTCTGTATCCTTTTCTCCTGACAAGGTGGAGAGCTTGCTTTCAAACCTTGAGTCAGATTCTGCAACCGGTCCAGACGGCATCAGCCCACGTGTCCTCAAAGCCTGCTCTTCTGCTCTTGCTCACCCTCTCTCTGTTCCATTCACCCTCTCATTTGCCCAAGGTCATCTGCCATCTGCTTGGAAATCTGCTAACATCACTGCCCTGCATAAAAAAGGTGCAAAAACAGAATCCTGTAACTACAGACCAATCAGCCTTCTCCCAATCATCAGCAAGGTTATGGAATCCATCATCGCTTCAGACATGAAATCCTTCCTCTTCTCCAATGGCTTGATTTCCAATCATCAATTTGGTTTCAGACAAGGTCACTCTACCCTGGATATGCTGCTTCTGCTCTCCCATCAATGGATGGAGGTCCTCAATGCCAGACAGGAAATCCGAGCCGTATCCCTAGACATATCACGTGCTTTAGACACAGTCTGGCACTCTGGTTCCGATTTTCAAGAATAAGGGTGATGTGCAGAGCTGTGGAAATTACAGAGGGATAAAGTTGTTAAGCCACACCATGAAGTTGTGGGAAAGAGTAGTGGAAGCTCGGTTGAGAGGAGAGGTGACGATCTGTGAGCAGCAATATGGGTTTATGCCAGGAAAGAGCACCACTGATGCGATGTTTGCTTTGAGAATGTTGATGGAGAAGTATAGGGAAGGCCAGAAAGAGTTACATTGTGTGTTTGTGGATTTAGAGAAAGCTTATGATAGGGTGCCAAGAGAGGAGTTGTGGCATTGTATGAGGAAGTCGGGAGTGTTGGAGAAGTATGTGAGGATCGTGCAGGATATGTATGAGGACAGTGTGACAGCGGTGAGGTGTGCGGGAGGAATGACGGACCGGTTTAAGGTTAAAGTGGGATTGCACCAAGGATCGACTCTGAGCCCTTTCCTGTTTGCAATGGTGATGGACAGGTTGACGGACGAGATCAGACTGGAGTCTCCATGGACCATGATGTTCGCGGATGACATCATGATCTGTAGGGAGAGAAGGGAGTAGGCTGAATCGAGCCTTGAGAGGTGGAGGTACGCACTGGAGAGAAGGGGAATGTTAGTCAGTAGGAGTAAGACGGAGTACATGTGCGTAAATGAGAGGGAGGGTGGTGGTATGGTGCAGTTGCAAGGAGTTGAGGTGGGGAAGGTGGATTGGTTTAAATACTTGAGATCAACTGTCCAAAGTAACGGAGAGTGTGGGAGAGAAGTGAAAAAGAGAGTGCAGGCAGGATGGAGTGGGTGGAGAAGAGTTGCAGGAGTGATTTGTGACAGAAGGGTAGCTGCAAGAGTGAAGGGGAAAGTATACAAGACGGTAGTGAGACCAGCTATGTTGTATGGTTTGGAGGCGGTGGCGCTAACAAAAAGACAGGAAGCGGAGCTGGAGGTGGCAGAGTTAAAGATGCTGCGATTCTCGTTGGGAGTGACGAGGATGGATAGGATAAGAAATGAGTGTATTAGAGGGACAGCGCAGGTAGGACGGTTTGGAGACAAAGTAAGAGAGGCGAGATTGAGATGGTTTGGACATGTGCACAGGAGGGAAACAGAGTATATCGGGAGAAGGATGTTGAAGATGGAGCCGCCAGGCAGGAGGAGAAGAGGAAGGCCAAAGAAGAGGTTCATGGATGCGGTGAGGGCGGACATGCGGGAGGTTGGAGTGTCAATGGAAGATGTGGAGGATAGAGCAAAATGGAGACAGTTGTTTTTTTTTTTTTTTTTTTTTTTTGTATACCTTGGTCGAGGCTCGTATGAGAGCTAACACACAACTCACAGCAAGGAGGCATGGGACAAGAGGGGCGGGAGTGGAAGGGACAAAACATTGGGGAACAGACACAGGTGAACTGTGGAAGGGAGAGGGATGGGGATGGGACGGGGAACATGGCGAGGAGAAGATGGACGTTGGTTGGTTGGTCCGCTGTGGCGACCCCTAGCGGGAGCAAGCCGAAAGAGGAAGAAGAAGACACAGTCTGGCACCCTGCACTACTCACCAAACTCTCTTCCCATGGTATTCAAGGCCATCTCCACTCATGGCTCGCAGACTTCCTCTCCTGTTGCAGTCAACGTGTGGCCCTAAATGGAGTTCTTTCATCCCCTCTTCCTGTGCAGGCTGGAGTTCCTCAAGGTAGCGTTCTGGACCCTGTTCTTTTTCTGGTTTTCATCAATGTTCTCTCGGACTCTCTGGAAAATCCTCTATTTCTCTTTGCCGACGACTCCACCCTCTGCCGTACCATCTGTCATCCCTCAGACCGGCAAGCAGCAGCTTCTTCGCTCACTGCAGATCTGGGTAAAATCACAAACTGGTCCAACACGTGGAACATGTCTTTCAATCCAGACAAATCTCACACTCTCACTATGTCTCTTCGAAAGGACCGTTTACAAAACCCCCCCATCCACTTTCTCAACAATCCTCTGGAAGAAGTCTTTTCTTTCAAGCTTCTGGGTCTCACTATCTGCCATGACCTTTCCTGGGAAAGTCACATTTCCAACCTCGCCTCAAAAGCCAGTCGCCGACTGGGAATCCTTCGTCGTGCTAAGTCCTTCCTCGGCCCTCCTGAGCTCCTGACCACTTACAAAGCTTTTGTCCATAGCCTGATGGAGTACTGCTCTCCCCTCTGGGCTGGTGCTCCTGCCTCCCACCTTTCTCGGATTCACGCTGTCGAAACCAGGGCATTTAAGATCATCGGCATCTCCCGCAATGAAGCTGAGTCTTTGGGCCTCTCACTCAATCACCGCAGGTTGGTCGGTGGTCTTTCTGTCTTCTACCGACTCCTCTCCAGCCTTGCCCCCCTGCTCTCTCTGAGATTTGTCCCCATCACATTTCCACAGGGCGCTCAAGGTCCGCCAACAACCCCCTTCTGGTAAAACTACCAAAATCACGAATCACTGCTCATCTTCACCCTTTCATTCCTCTTTTTTTCCTGCCTTTGGAATAAACTCCCTCATTCTATTCATTCCCATTCTTCGTCCAGGCCTTCAAAACAGTTGTTCACCACCACCTCTTATCTTCCCCCATCCAAATCCTCGATCTTTTCTACCCCCGATAATCCACCCAAGCCCACTTCCTTCAATTCCCCTGCTTTCCTTCCTGAAAGTCCCTGTAATATCCATCTTCTCTTCGCCATGTTCCCCGTCCCATCCCCATCCCTCTCCCTTCCACAGTTCACCTAATGTGTCTGTTCCCCACTGTTTTGTCACTTCCACTCCCGCCCCTCTTGTCTCATGCCCCCTTGCTGTGAGTTGTGTGTGTTAGCTCTCATACAAGCCTCGACCAAGGTATACAAAAAAAAAAAAAAAAAGGTAGGTCTTTATGTTTGTGATGAAGTTCTGGATATTTTAAATCAACCTCAAAATAATATCCAACTTCAGCTTCATCCAATTCTTTTTGAGAGGCGACAACAATGTCTTGTAAAACTTTTTCATAATGTTTTTCTTTAACCCATTTAAGTTTTCCATAAGGTAAAGATTGAGACATAGCCCACCCATACAAATTGTTAGCATCATAATACATCAGGTAAGAGTTGTCCTCATTCTTATTATAATTAGGAAGATATTTGTTATTTGCTTTAGCATATCTCTTGGAACATACTTGAGATATTCCTCCTCTTTTGGCCTTCTCTATCATTAAAAGCATATCTATATCACTGATTAATTCCAAATTCTGTTTTGTCATTTTTAACATAGCACTCCAAGCCAAACCCGGGGTCGTGTCGTCGTGAGCGGGGTCTAATCCATAATAATTTTTATTATTACGGACTGTTCTAAAAGTTTCAAACACATCAGCCAATAACAATACATCAGTTTTAAGATACATATCATGATATTCTCCAAGATTCTTTATATTAAACTTCTCCCAAACCTTTTTAGCTTGCGTATAATCTCTATCGGAAATACGAGTTTTATTCAACTTTCTATCAAAACTTTCCCTTGAAGGAAGTTGTGTGTCTTTAAACCTCTCAAATTAATCCATGTAGTCATACAGATATACTGTATTCCCTTTTGTGATAAGAGATCAATCTCTTCTTGATTTGAGAAATGTGATTTAAGATTCGGTAAGTTTTTAATGTTTGATGCTAAGTTAGATAATGGACTTGCCATAAACTTGTATGTGTAAAGAAATCTGATATGGGTTTTGGGGGATGTATGAATTTTTTTTGTGAATGAGATGTATTTTTGATTTGTGTTTGGAATGGCAAAAATATCTCCAGATGTCTTTGAAAGTTCATTTATAAATAAATGTGTGTCATAGTGAGCGTTGTGAAGAAAGACAGGAATAAAGTTTGGGGGCTTGTAATTAAGATTACAACAGGAATGAGCTGGACCTCTATATTTTCCAGTAAGATGACAATGATCCCAAACTTTGACTTCTCCCTCAATTTTCTCCTCACAAATATGACAGATACTGATCTTTCTAAATTCCTTTTTCTCTCCCTTTGTTAATGACATTGGTTTAAAGGTTTTAACCATTATTTCTCTTAGACTTATGTAGTCTTTGTTCAATCGTCTTCCAAACTCCTCTGGGGCATCTTCTCCTCAATAAAGTTCCAACTTGTTGTATTCATCCCCAACAGATGATTTTATATAATAACAGAAACCACAAGGAGTATGTTTTTGATATTTATTTGTGTATGATTCATTTGGATTTGGAGAAACAGTATCTATCTTTTCAAGGATAGTTTCAAAATAAGCATATATCACAAACGGATGTTTTATAGATTTGTTAAAATCTTTGAATGATATTGTTGTGAGCAGGAGGTCCGGTGGTGAGAACGACTGCTCGGTGGGGAGAGTTACGTCGTCTCCCACCAGACTTCCAGGAATTGTAGGCTGTCGCTCCGGATAATTCCGTGAGCCGGCGGGTCGCTGAACCGACCGTGGAACGCCAATACCTCTACCGCGTAGTGAAGGGTCTTTTTGTCTTGAACCAATTTACCTAATTAACTACGCGGTGTTGTCGAGCAGGGAACCACACCCTCGGCACGTCTTGCTTGAACCAGGTCACTCTACCGACTACCAACTCCGGTTCGGGTGCAGTCGAGCGGAACTGCCAAAGCCATGCCGGCTAGGATGAGTAGATTAACGGGAACAAAGACCCGGCTAAAACTCAAATCCGAACCATGCTGGACCAATGAAAGAAAGGACGGAAACGAACTGGGAACATTTCTGCAGTAATTTATTTACAATAAAGAAGACACAGAGCAAAACTTATCACGGAATATACTGGTGTGAATTTACAATGTTTAAGAACACTTATACAGTTTCTACTTACAAGACGGGCCCACACACTCAGATTATTTATTAAAAGACCCCCGCAGCCAGAGAGGGAGAGAAAACTTAAAAAATTGTGGACTGATGAGGGTACAGAGTTCTACAACAAAACATTTATGAATTTTCTTTAAAATGACATTACATTACATTATACAGCACCTTTAATGAAGGAAAAGCGGTTGTGATTGAGCGTTTTAATCACACTTTAAAAGAGAGACAATAGAAAAAATTCACTCAATTCAGTTCTCAACAATGGTTATCTTTAATTCAGGACATTGTAGATAAGTACAACGACAAGATTCATACCTCAACAAAAACTAAGCCATCAGAAACATTCACAAAATTAAAATATGAAAAAGAGATTAATGCCAGAAAGCCTAAGTTCAAAGTTGGTGATATAGTAAGAATATATAGGTGGAAATCTGAAGCCTGGTGTTGGCTTAGTGGTTAGGGTGGCGGCTTGGGATCCCAGGGTCCTGAGTTCAAGCCCCGTTGGCTGCTGAATTAACACCAGGGGGTTAACTCAGCCTATCATCCTTCCGAGGTCGGCGAAATGAGTGCCAGTGTACTGGTCCTGGTGTATACCCCGGTTAGAATAGGTATACCATATCCCTGTGTGTCGTAAGAGGCGACCAGGGTTGGCGTCAGGAAGGGCATCCGGCCATAAAACATTGCCTCAAGAAAAAGCCAAACCCCTGCACAGCAGGGAAAAATGGCTGTAAAAACGGTCATTTTATATATAGGTGGAAATCTCATTTTGAAAAAGGTTATACCAAGCGATGGACAAATGAACTTTTGAAAATTGTTGATGTCGTCGGTACAGTTCCTTGGACTTACAAATCATGTGATTTAAAGGGGGGAGAGATTTTAGGTTCATTTTATTCACAGGAATTACAAAAGACAAAGATAAATTTAATTTTTTTTGACTCCGTCCCTTTTTGACTCTGCCCACACAAGCCCCACCACGCAAACCCCACTCCCAAAAGCCACATCCACACAAGCCCCACTCACAAAAGCCACATTCCACACAAGCCCCACCCACACAACCCCCACTCACGTAAGCCACATCCACATCAATCATATCCACATAATTAGTGATTAGTTTATTAATTCCCACACACAACATGTTTATTTAATTTTAAAAAATTGCTCCACCCACTCAAGCCACATCAATACAAGTCCCACCCACTCAAGCTCCACCCACACAAACCCCACCCATACAAGCTCCACCCACACAAGCCACACCCACCCACACAAGCCCCACCCATACAAGCTCCACCCACACAAGCCCCATCCCCCTGTGCGCCCCTACCTTTGACCCACCACCCTCCTCATCCCACCTCCCACCCTTCCCCCCACACACACGGGGAGGGGAGAAGAGGGGAGAGGGATGAAGGGGTTGGTGGGTCGTTGGGGGAGCGCACCTACCCCCCCCCCCCCAACATCTCCTTTATTCTTTTCTTGTAATTCAAAATCAGATAACTATAAGGAAAACATTTATAATTAAACAAAAGTAATAACATTGAACAAAATCTTCTTTCACAGCAGTCTGAAGGTTTGTTTTGGTTTTGAAACTCGATCAAAATATTCTGTTCAAAACAAAGAGTGAAGAACAATTAGGGTATTTAAAGATGATTATATCATGATATTAATAAAATAATAAATATAAGATTTACCTCCAGAAGATAGAGCAGCATTTCTCAACCTTTTTACCCTTGTGGAACCCTTGAAATAGTTTTCATGTCTTATCTCAGGGAACCCCTGCATAAAAATTATATACCTTTTTTAATATCTAGCTCTTTTTTATCTTTATCGTAGTTCACGTGGTAAATATAATATATTTTTTTCGGATACCTGGTTTAAGGAAACAATGACCCCCTTTTTGTCAAATTTATTGGCAATGGGAAAAAAAAACATACTGCTCGTTTATGAGACCTCACACCGAGGTTTTAATTCACAAAAAAAAACTTTTTAAATAAAAAAAAAAAAACACACCTCATGTAACTTGATAAACAAAACTTAAACAAATAAAGCTGAAGCAATAAAGGTAAACAGAAGAACTAACCTTGAGAGAGAGAGACTTCACGCTAGGAAGCACAGAGAAGATAGATGGACACCGTGTATGCGTCCCGTACTTGAGTCAGTCACTCAATGATACACGAATCCGCTGCGTACAGGACGTCCACTAACCAGTGAGGGCGGTTTCACACTGGCGCCATATAGACATCGTTAAATACATTCCCTATGGTTGTTATAATTGTAAATAATATAAGAGGTTGAAGCCTCTATTATAATAACCAAGGAGTTTCCAACAATATGCCGTACGTGTATAGTAAAATTACGAATATTAAATCAAACAAAAACTACTCAAAAATACATTAGCCTATTTATTACTGTTTCTCGCGGAACCCCTAGCGACCTCTTGCGGAACCCTCGGGTTCCGGGGAACCCCGGTTGAGAAACACTGAGATAGTGTCGTGTCAGATTCCTCCAGAAGATTAAGTTGTGTGTTTGGTTCATCCAGACAGGTGTTTAAACTGAAATAATAATAATGAGTCAAAGACACACACACACACACACACACACACACACACACACACACACACACACACACACACACACACACACACACACACACACACACACACACACACACACACACACAGACAGAGGGAGAGAGACAAAGACATAAGGACACACAGAGAGACAGAAGGATAATTTCTTACCTTTAACTCGACTCATTCAAGGTCAGAGGACGTGAGGGAACTTCTTGCCAGCCAACAAAAATGTCATTCAATTCTCTTCAGAACGATTGAATGTATTCAAGGAAGTCATTCATTTTTAACCACTCATCATGCAATTCAAAGACCTCCTATTCTAGATCAGTTATCAACGATGTTCTTATTGGAGCCAACCTGTAAGAAAAAGACAATAATTATTGGTTGTATAGTGATTTAATTCTGTATAAAACAACAAATAATGAATTGAGTTAAGGATCTCACCTGTCATCTTGTGAAAACGATTGATCCGCAAGGTCGGAGAAATTATCTGCACAATCCATTCTCTAAACAAAACACACTCGGCACACAAGTTGGTTTAAATAGCCTCCTGTTGATGATGTAATGGGAGATTGCACAACAATGGGGTTTTCAGGGTGTGTCCCACATAGGAAATGACTTCGGAAATTTTTTCGCTTGGTTTGGGCGAGGCAGCTTGGCTGACTCCAGACTGACTCATTTTAACAGGAAAATGAAACGGCTTGCTTTGAATGATTTTGAGAAAACTTACGTTTAAAAGCTGTTTTTGCTTGCCTTTAGCTATACTTTGTTCTGTTAGTGTTCTGACGATTTATGATATAACCATGAGAGACATAGGTACAGAATACTTCCTCATTTTCACAGCACCACTGTGCTCTTAAAGGCACTTCCCCATTTTACAGAACCGAAGGAGGGATAGTGAACTAACCTTTCTTTCGTGCTTGAAGAGATAAAGTGAATATACTCGATGGAAATGAATGTTATCAGAAAATCAAGTTATTCTCTAAAGTAGAACATGGGCAAATATTCGTTGGTTCACTCTTTGAGTAGAATGAAAGTATAAAAGGACTGTGATTATGTTGGGGTGAAGAAGTGCTTTAATCAATAAGTCTCAATCTTTCAGTCTCAATTTTACATTTGCTTGTATGGGAGGGAAGGGGATAGGTGGGGAGAAAATCAGTCTCCTATTTTGGGCGTTTGGGGCTTGAGTCAGAAAGTTTTTCCCTTTTCCCCCAATTAATTTGAATGGGTGTCCCAGAAACCCCATTTATCATTTACACACACACACACACACACACACACACACACACACACACACACACACACACACACACACACACACACACACACACACACACACACACACACACACATACCATCAAATTTTGTAAAGATAAAAATTCGACCCATATTGACATTTTCTTCCTTTGGGGGGATGGTGGGTGCAATTTGAATTATCTGAGGTATATAATATTAGCATGATGTATTATACATACACATAAGCAGTGTGCATGTTTTTGCTTCAGAAACATAACTCGTTATTTTTATTTTCAGGAGCAATTGGGGCAGCGGTATGTTGCCTATGCACCACCTAAATAAAGGGACGCATCAGAAGAATGTGTTGCACGCTTGGAAAACGATTGCCCATAGGGTGGCTAGTCTGTTATGGTATTAATAATCATAAAGACAATAAAATGACCCCATGGCGCTCCCTAAGGGAGTGGGTGCTTCTTCGTCTACAAAACGTCAATTTCAAGTCCTTTGCCAAACATATTGTTACGGAAATGGCCCTTATTGAACTACTAAATATAGGATTAGCTCAGATCCCCCATTAAATGCATGTTTGGCTTGGTTGTTTGGTAAAATGGACATTACATGTGCGTCGGGAAGTGTAAGAAGCTGTTTTATTGTTTGTGCGGTGGTGGTGGAACGAGGGTTCCCTCTTCTTCCTCCCCTCTCCGGCGATAGGCCCCGCCCAGTCCGCTGAGGGGGAGTGGCCTGGAGAGGGAGGTGGAGCTAAGGGGAGGAGTTTGTCCACTTCGCTGAGGGAGACGTGCTCGTGTGTCGAAGCGAGCGAACGAAAGAGAAACCGAGAGAGAAAGGGTTCAGCTTTGGGGAAAACAGTCGCTCTCGAGAAGTGCTCGGGTTTCGAAGCGAGCGAACGAAGACCTCACTGGAGAGAAAAAGAGTTGAGTGTGTGGAAACGGTCGCTCTCGAGGTGTGCTCGGGTTTTCGGCACAAGCGAACGAAGGAGGGACAGTGTTGGATCTGCCGGGAGAGACGCTGAACCTGAGCGTGCCGAGCCTGCATTTTTAGCAGTATGAGAGGCTGTCTGCACGTCGAGTCTGCCTTTTTGGGCAGTGGGAGAGGCGGCTTGCACGTCGAGTCGGCGATCGACACTTATGAGGAGGTGATTCTGCCGTGAGAGAGACGGCGGTCGGCTTTGAGAGGCGAGCGAAGAGAAGGAAAGAAAAGGTGATTCTGCAGAGAAAGAAACTGAGAGGACGGAGTTGAGAAGTCAGGCTTCGAGGCGGGAAGGCAAGAGAGGAAACGACGGAGCCTCTGATGGTCCTTGCTCACCTCACGGCTCGACACGTTTGCCGATCCGCTTGCCGGAGCCCGGCACCTCGATTTGGGCCTTGTCTGGTGAACAGGCCAGGCCTGGATTAGTATGCTGGACCTTGAGAGAAATCAGCTGAGGCCCATCGTTGATCTGACGGTCTTGTGCAGTCGACCTTACGCGGGGTCAGAGCTCGCGGAGACCACGTGTGGCGCGGAAAAGGCAGGCGAGCACCGTCTCGCCACGCGGCATGTTCAAGGTCGAGCTGGGGGCTCGAATCCGTGGACATCCGCTTGTTATGAGCGACATTCGTGCTTTTTGACACTTTCCTCTCGTCCATGAAACATCACAAAGTACTCTGTCTTGTCTGCATGCATGCTGTCTGTCTGTCTTGTCTGCACGTTGTATAAGGCATATCTCGGTAGCGACCCCCTCGAAACCTATAGTCTGTGGTTCCCTCGTTAAGAACGGGTTAAAGATTGTTTATAAAAGCATTGTCGTGAATGTTGCTTGTGTTGTGATCCTTGATGTTCCCCAATAAAGCTGGTTGGTTCGTATGAAGTTGCCGCTATGGATTAATTTGTGTCGCGTCGAGGAACGATCCGTTCAATTGGCATATAAAACCAAAATGGTTACAGACTGGCAGAAAACGCTCGGCATCTGACAAAACCAGCCTGTAACCGGGGTTCTATTTCCCCAACTGTTAAGGTTCAGGATTACGTTGGTATCGCGATTGAAGATGCGTGACCCGAGTCCTGTGCTGAGCCAGCCGGCGTTATAAACCCCGGAGACGGTGGTGAGGGTGGTGCCAAGGATCGGGTGAGAATCCCGCCACCCCGGATCCGCAACAATCTGTCCCATTTTTTGAAATCCAATTCCAAATTACAGACTTGAAACCCAAAATGCAGCTTGCAGAGAGATGTTCTCAAGTCCAGACATGAACATGATATAGTATTTCAGTTTGAAAATAAAAATAAGAAAACACGATCAAGCACATCAGGGCTGGAAGGATAGCTGAGAGGTATGTACACTCCCCTCTGAGCTGTTTAGCCTGGGTTTGAATCTCGACCCAGCTTTATACTGCCATCCTAATATTTCGCAGGTAGGGCAAAGCATCAATGTGTGCACCATCCCTCTTCTTCTTGCACATGGCAGCTTGGCTGCTTTGTACCTTTCATTTTGTTGAGGCACAACTATGCCGCTGATGCAGTGCCCCTATACCAGTACACTGGTACTCATTTTACCAACTTCTGAAGGATGACAGGCTGAGTCAACCCCACCTGGTGTTAATTTATTGGAAACGGAGTTCGAACTCAGGACCTTAAGATCCCAAGCCAGCCACCCTAACCGCTAAGCCAACACCAGGTTTTCCGTTCCTCGGAAGGTCCTTTAAAGCCAGAGGACCCGTCTGCCAGCACGGGTAGTTAAAGATCCCACAATATCTTTCTCGAAGCGTAGGTGAGTTTGTGCCAGCATTTCTCACAAACCACAAATTCCTGCCTAAATTACCTTCGGTCAAACGTGAGGTTCGTGAAAGACTTGGACCAATAAACCTTCCCAGCTGGCTCCACAAGAAGGTTGGAATAATTGGGGTCATTACAGGTGGACTTTATTGGGACAGTTGAGACAGATTGAAGGGGGGGGTGGAGTCCCCCCTTCACCATACTAAAAGGCTGTCGTCAACATGGACATTTTTCTTACCTGTAGTTTCATTGTTATTGAATGGACAAAAATTAAATAAACACCAGTTACTTTGAGGATTGTAATTGGCTTTGTTGATCTTCTTGCAGTTTTTGTTTCAGTGTGTTGAAGTGATAGTCGAAACACGGTTTTCCACACTTTGATTCCCTCCCACAAAGCAGGAAATATTTTTACAAACTTGAGGGTGCAACATTGTGGAGAAGAAGCTGTATTTCATTTAAGATAAGAACGTTGGACGTTTGTGTTTTAAAATTAAATGGTTTTCGTGGATTTGTAGTCTTCATTGCTGTCACTGTCTGCTCCGCTGAGTGGTTTGTACGTCTTCCATCTATTCTCCCACCAAACCATCTGAAATCATGAAGAGCAGATGTAAACTTCAACCTGGAGGTGAAGGCAGGGGATGTGAACAGCACTTGGATCTAGCCTGGTGGGGGAAGTAGAGTGACCCTGGGTATGGAGATGGTAGGATGCACAGGAGAGGAGAGCAATGTGGAGCGACGTCGACCTGCCCCACGGGCCGATGCCAATGAGGCCCCATCCCGGAAACTGCTTCGGTGAATTTGGGGTAACAAGGGATTGTAGCCCGGTTCGGTCATCTTGAGGAGGTCAGTAGTGCTGCAGTGAGCTGAGGGGTGACATTTCCATGTCTACCAGTGGGTCACAGAAGTGTTGAAACTGTGTAGAGCTGGGAATTGGTTCCTATGCTTCAGCGACTTCACAACCACCCTGGACGTGACATTTGGTTTCACCCAAATCATCTGTCAAAAGCCCATGAATCTCGTGGAGGTTTTCCATGTAGAACATGGACTTTTCACAAACAAATTCGCTTGAAACATGCCCCGGTCCAGCAGCACCTGTACCATACATAACTGCCACGTAGCGAGCTTGCTTGGCATGACTTCAGAATGATGGAATCTGAAATGCTGTGGGCAGTTGGGCCTGATGAGTGGTCATGCGGAAAACTTTTGAAATAGCTCTTAGTACATATTTCACACGAGCAACGACGTGATGTTTCGAAAAAGGCAATTTGTGTTTGAAATTCAAAAATCCTACTGTGTTTTGACCATTGAATAATGACTTGCCACGCATGAACAGGCCCTAAGTGACTACTTGAGTGAGTAAAAACATCCTCTTGGTAACATCAAAAGGTACAACAATCACCATACTGTATGTACCATGGTTCAAAATTCTGAATGGTGTTTCTATAATCCAGTTCATTCTCTTCAAGAAGCCCGACAGTCACAGTGTCCATTGTACCATGTTTAAAAATGCTGACATTGATCGAGTGTGAAATATAATTGTTTTATATACAGTATAAAAAGCAATGGTGAAAGAACACTTCCTTGTGGGCACACCAGTGTTTATTATTATCTGTTCTGATAAAGTATTGTTCACTTGTCCCCACTGAGTCCGATCATGTCGGAAGTCGCTGATCCATAGAATCATTGGGCTTGAGATTCTCCTTCTTCGTTCATATGCAGCACAGTGCTGTGGGTTAGCACCATCGGCTGAGGGTATGGCTGTGCCGTGGATGCAGTGTCCTCTGTAGGTTGTTAGGGCAGGAATTTATCATTTATTCTTGGTGCCGCCGATAGCTCGTCAACTCTTCACGAAGGACAACGTGGGAGCTTTCATGTCCACCAATGAATGCCGGCAGACGGGACGCCCATTTAACGTCCATCCGACGGACGGTGTCCATGTGAAGGTAGCCCTCGCATAACACCCAATTGTATCAATATGTTGTTCGACAGCGTTCATCAGGCACAGGACTGCGTTGTTAACAGACTTGCCTGGTTCAGAGACAAACTGAAATTTGTCGATGCATTTCACTCGTGGCTGGAGAAGTTATCTCATAACAATTCTCTCCAAACACTTAATTGTCAATGAGGTTAATGTGATTGGCCGATATAGTCATTCAGTAGTTCCATTTGATCCCACAAGGCTCAATTTGAGCAGCAGACTGAAGGAACAAGTTTGACGTACCTATTGTACCCTAGCTCACCATGAAAGAACCATGGTTCGGCATCTGATTCAACAGGAAACGCTTGTTTTGGTTTGCCTGTGGAAATTTCTGAGCACATGTCATGTGCAGGTGATATTGTGCTTCGAAGGACCCGGTATAACCAGAGCTCAAATAAATATGGCATTTCGTACTGTGGAAGCTAAAGCACGATTGTGCCGCAAACTCTGGAAGTTTTATGTCAAGAAATAACTCTTAACATTCAAAAAACAAAAACAGCTTGTTCTGGGGTAAATGTTCACGAATCATCATTTCACCTCTCCACAAACTTCCTCATGCTGTTTATTGAAAGCAATTAAATTTTAAAAGTCCAACATGTTCGCAATTAGTCTTAATTTTCTGCTCTTATTAGATGGATTATATTCTGAACAAAACTAAGCAATATCCAATTACAGTACATCTGAGAATGAACGATTTATAATATAGTAGATCTGCTTAAATCTGAGAATGAACAATCAATAATAAAGTACTAGGATATGAGCGTATGGACTCGTGCTCAAACACTCACTCACCGACACACAGACCAAGACTAATGTTTCTCAATGACGTGTCAAGAGAGGCATAATGGCTGACTTATAACCAAGTCAGTCCAGCTAAACTCAAATCTCCCTAATATAGGAAGCGGAATGGTTGTCCTAAACCATCCTCATCCAAATGGCAATGTTTCAAATCACGAAGCCGATTTAAAAAATTACCCCGGTGTGGGGGTGACGGTCATCTCTATAATGTTTTTTTACTATCATAATCGATGAACCGTTGCCAGATATCTCCTAAAATGACACACGAGATAGGTTTTGAAAATGGCGACTTTCACAACTTTCGTGACCTCGTGACCTTGACCCTGACCTCGAAAAAATGTCGTTGGGTATCACTCATCGACCTCTACCCACATACCAAATTTCATCAAGATCGGAAGTAAAAAGTTTTCTTTGTCCCGGGAGGTGTTTTTGACCATCTTCCAGGTTACGTGGCGGCCAAACGGGACGGAAATTCAAAAATCTGTCCGGTTAGATACAAGATAATATTTTTTACGATCATAATCAATAAACAGTTGCCGAATATCTTGTAGAATGGCAGACTAGATAGGTTTTGAAAATGGCGATTTTTATAACTTACGTGACCTCGTGACCTTGACCCTGACCTTGAACCCGGACAAAAGTTATATCGTTGTGCAACACTCATCGACCTATACCCACATACTAAGTTTCATCAAGATCGGAAAGAAAAATTGTTGACGACGGACGTACGGTCAGACATTTGGTCCAGCTTTATTAGGTCATCTCGGTAGAGATGACCTAAGAACAACAACAAAAAAACCTTTCCACCCAGAGCGTAGCTGAGGCAAACAAAATCTATGCCGGGTTTTCTTCCCGACAATTTACAGCAGAAGCTCTGGTCCAAATGAATCTCTCTTTCTATGGTGGGTTGTACCATTACGTTTTCAGGCTGCAACAACAGCAATGTAAAGTAGGCAATATGATGATGACGACGACGACACCGACGACTGTTTGTTTTGACATGTATAGACACTGGGCAAAAAGGCTTACCATAATGGCTGCTCACAGTTGGCAAAGCAAAAACGGTTTACTGGACTGTCATTCAAGATTGGTAGTACCAAGACGTGCAAAGTTCTCTTCTTTGCAAACACTAGAGCTTAACACAATGTGGAAGTCGCAATGGGTAGAGGCATTGCCTTCCAGGTCCTTTTCTTCCATTTAAATGCCGCCTCCTCCCCATTCTTTCCGCTGCATAGTATAACCAAGAGGTTACCATTATTATCAATCAATCGTTAAAATATCGATGATCTCCAGTTACACCTTGACAGTTAAGCATGGGATAATTTGGGACAATATCTGTTTGTTGACAATAACCTGATCCAAGATTCTTGTGTGCCATGGAGTGAAGGTGAACAAAAATAAAACATTAGCTTGTAAAAGGTGTGTGTAACAGGTAGCCAAGAGGGGTAGTGGAAGTCAGGACTGTGTTTCAGGGTTAAAGGGAATGCAACAGATACCTATAAGAATCAGAGGGGATAAAAGGACCCAGAAGAACTGCATTGGGCAGGTGAAATGACCAAGATTGTTTGTTTGAATCATTCATTGGATTTTTAAAACTGGAGTACAAATACATCCCTCTGAGGTGGTTTTCAGATGGCTTCGTGCACATCTTGCAGGTGTCCATTTTAGGTCTTTTAAATTTTTATTTTAAGTCTGCATTATTTTATCGTGCCACATGTTTCATCCCTCGAAACAAGCTTTCATCCGCAGCTTGAAGGAGTACTGCTCTCCCCTATCGGCTGGTGCTCCTGCCTCTCACCTTTCTCGGCTTCATGCTGTGGAAACCAAGGCATTTAGGATCATTGGTATCTCCCACAATGAAGCTGAGTCTTTGGGCCTCCCACTGTCTCACCGCAGGTGGGTCCGGTGGTCTTTCTGTCTTCTACCATCTCCTCTCCAGTCTCGCCTCCCCTGCTCTGTCTGTGATGTGTCCTCCCCCCCCCCCCCCCATATTTCCACAGGGCGCTCAAGGTCCACCAGCAACTTCCTTCTGGTGAAACTACCAAAATCACGAATCACTGCTCACCTTCACCGTTTCATTCCTCTTTTTCCCCGCCTTTGGAACAAACTCCCACACTCCAGGTTTTCAAAACAGCTGTTCACCACCATCTTTTATCATCCCCCATCCAAAACCATGATCTTTACTATCCCTCGTTAATCCGCCCCAAAACCACCTCCTTCAAATTCCTTTCTTTCCTTCCTGAAAAAGTCCCTGTGTTGTCCATCTTGTGTACCCCATGTTCCCTGCCCCACCCCATCCCTCTCCCTTCCACAGATCTCCTAATGTCTCTGTTCCCCACTGTTTTGTGCTTCCCTCTCACACCCCTCTTGTCTCCTGCTCCCTTTGTTCTGTGTGTTAGTTCTCACATGAGCCTCAACATTGTATACAAACAAAAAAAAATTATCTTTTCTGCGCACAGAAGAGTAAAGCCATTTGCTTCAGTCTGTCTATCAGTCTGGCAGTCAAACAAAATTGAAAATCATTCCAAACAAGAAACTTACTTTTTGTAGGGAAGTCATAAAGGACACAAACAACAGGCATGAATAACTAATTTAACATGTAAGATAAGGTGATGTGAAAGAGGGTGCATCAACGGTGGTACAATTCCAAATGTTTTTTTTTTTTTTTTAAACCTTTAAAACATTTTTTTTCAATTGAATTATATATTTGAACACTGAAGAACACAAATCGCCTTGTTTTTCATTTTCAAAAACTTTCAGTTTAGTTGTATTGTTCATGGGCAAAATATTATGCCGTCTTGACCAATCAAATTTGCCGTGCGTATCTCAGTGCGGAGTAACAGCGAGATTCAGACAAATAAGCGCTGCAACGACAGAGTGTAAATACGACAAGTATCAACTCGGATGTGGGGGAGGGGACATTTCTCCAACCAAGATATTCTAGTTTTGTATTTTTAATTAATTTTCTGAAATTTGAAGAATTTGTTTTTCACTTGGAAGTTGTGGGTTACGACGTGTAAATAAAGGTGGGAAAAGTCTGATTTTATGCAATTTAATTCCAGGCTACAAGGCAACAAAAGGTGAAACTTTTGAAAGGGGGGTGTAGACTTTCTATAGGCACTGTGTAATTACAGGAGATATTGGAATGAACGATCTATATTAAACTCGATCTGCATGCGGACTCACTCACAGGCGGTCTGATAACAATAAGCCTTTTCTGTCTGGATGGAAATGGGGGAAGCTAATTAATTCTTAATCTGATCAATGTGCACAAAAACAAAACCCTCACAAACGAAGAACAAGGAAAGAAATATTAATGTAGAAACTCGTGTAATTAACACAACAAACAAACAAATGAGACAGAGTGCAACAAATGAAGCATTCACATTTTTAATCTTGCAATTCTTGATTATGTAAAAAGGTTTATCAAACACAATAGTAAACAAACAAACAAAAAATGACTTATTCAGCTTATTCATTTGTAGGAGATAAGAAATTTGAGTGACAGGTTATTCCCACCACCGACCTTCCCCCAACCAGACAGCCCCCCCGAACTCCAACGAAACTCCTTTGGAATTATCCTTCTCTGTGCAATGCCATAACATCATAAACTTATAAAAACTAATAATAATTGCCTTTCTTTTGAAAACACAAACAGGTCTAAACCCTAAAGGAAATTAAAAGATATGTGAAACAAAAGGGCATACAAAATTTACGCAGAATAGTATCAACAATTTTTTTGGGGTTTTTTTTAAACAACCAAACCCATTGGTGTAATCAAAACAAATCAAAAAAATAAAAATAAAAAACGATTTTTAAAACTGGTCAATCGCAACGCTCGGGCTATACGTGAGACAAGCAGCATTAAAAGCTTTTTACCCACAGGGTTGTGTTTTCACTTTCCAGGTTCCGTGTCCGACGTGCAGCCGAGGATCGTGTCAGAGTGCTTCATGAGCAGACAGCAGAAGGTGGTAATGTGAGGCAAGGCGGCCAAGTTGAGCGGACTGCCCTGCGGCCATATGAGGTTTGGGCCAAGGCACACAGCAAGATTCTCCATGGTCATTTTGTTAACCGCGCTCTCTTTCTCCACCTGTGGAGAGAAAATAACAATTGATGGATATGTCAAGGTGTTTAATCAATGGACCAATCACATTAAATGCCTCAGCAAGGAGAAGGAGGGAGGGGGTGGGGTAGTATCTCGGCAGCCATAATGCGTAAACATTCTTTAGACTGATTTTTAAGAAGTACATGCAAGAGGTTTCTGAGGCAATGGCCAAGGGTAATCAAACTCATACCAGCGGCATCAAACAGAAAGGCTCTGACAACTTAATGCTCCATACAATTCCTATCCACCGGTTGTGGTTTTCATGCTATCCTGATGTCCTGAACTCCAAACAGCCCTAACGTAGAACCGTCGGCCTCCGTTGTGATAACGTATTACATACTGGTGAGCTTCTGGAACTTTTAGATGAAGTCAGCCGTAAGGCCTTTCATGCAAGGCCATACGGAAATGTCATTTTGTGGTATTTGACTGCCTTGCTTTCAAACGGAAAAACAAAATGTCATCTGTTCATTAAAGCCAAGCAGATGGAACCAAATCCCTCACCTTCAAACCCCTTCCCTCTATCAGCTGTGTAGCACAGGTTATACAAAGTGCAATCCCAAAGCAGGATACATGTCTTACCAGTTTAAGGAAGCCGATGACGTAACGAAGAACAACAAGATTTATCTGTGGCAACAATGACATCCATTCCCGGGCAAGTGTGGCTTTTTCGTCATTTGACGTGCCTGGATTCAGACATGCGGACATACACGGCAGAGTGAATAGTTTACTCAGTTTATTGTGCTTTGAAAGTTTTCAACAAACTGCAACTTTGGCTTCACAAGTTGCAGGTGAGGAGGGGGGGAGGGGTGGAAAAGTACAACTTTTGATGTAAACCTACTTTTATAGATAGGTTTACATCTTTTAATGTAAACCTACTTATACCTGGTGTTGGCTTAATGGTTAGGGTGGTGGGCTTTGGATCCTCAGGACCTGAGTTCAAATCCCGCTCAGCTGTTGAATTAATACCAGGTGGGATTAACTCGGCCTGTCATCCTTCCGAGGTCGGCAAAATGAGTGCCAGCTTGCTGGTATACTGTGTCGGAGTGGGGACCCATCCAGGATTGTGCCCAATAGCCAAGGAGACTGCTTAAGCAGCAACAATGTTCTGTACAGAGTATGATCCCAATCTCCTCCTCCTCCTCCTTTTATAGCAAAACGTGGTACAATTGTCTTCTTCTTCTTCTTCCTCTACTTCTACTTTTTCTGTTATTGATGAGTTGGTGACGATGGGAACAATTTTACTCTGATACAAATGTCGACCAACTTCATCTACCGGACGATTTAAAGGACATCTCCCGTTTATAAGATGTTACGAACATCTTTCTCTCTCTGATGGAAACTGGACTTTCCTGGCCTCGAGGAATTCAACAAGAAACGGCCGACGCAGGAAGGAATACGTTTGACTGATCAAAGCCATGTCATCAAACTTACAAGGACAAGTTACCACATCCTGTATGTAGTTACCTTAACAACCCCTTAATAAAACCAAAACCGATAAATCACAAGGACATATCCTTGGCGACATGTACTTTTTTTCATGGCGACAAGTACTTTTACATGTTTACGTCCACAAAATCCTTCACCAGAGAATGTTTCAAAAGGATCCCTGTTGGATTACGAAAACTTGTTCATTTGCTTTAATTTACTCACCTGTCTCCCATCAGGAAAAGCTGCTATAAACACAAAGCTTCTCTTATTGTCACACTCCATTTTTGTTACTTACGAAATCTAAAGATTCCGTCCTCTGTTTGTGTGTTTGTGTGTGTGTTTGTTTGTTGGCACGATAACTCGAGAACGGAAGAAGCCACCAATGTCAAATTACACCACGTGATTCAGGAGGGTGATGGCTAGTGCTGATTAGATTTTGGTCAAAGGTCAAGGTCACAGTGAGGTCAAACATCCAAAACATTCGATTTTTGATGGTTTGGTACAGAATCATCGTAGAAACTTCTGGTTTGCGTCGCTACCTTCTCGAGAGACAGCTTTTATTAGACAAGGTCAGAGGTCAAGTTGACGATTTCGTAAGTACCGGTCTATGACTGCTTGTTTGTTTGTCCATTCCTTTACATCTTATGTATCTTGAGAATGGAACATTGTAGGGCCACCAAACTTTGCAGACATAATGACGGAGAGGGGCGGGGAGGGGGGAGGGGGCTGTGGGAATGTAATTGGGTGGGGTGATTTTGCATTTTGGGGGATATTGGGGCAGGGGGCATGGTGAGGGAGATATCTTTTTCATGGTTTCTGTGATTTCAACAAAATTTAGCACACATAATGAGGTGCAATGGGAAGTAAACTTGGGGAGGGGGGTGGGTAGAAATTTTACGGAGAGCAGGTCAGGGGGAGGAGGAAGCAGGGATTCTCTCCATCGGGGTCTGACTATTCACGTCTTCCCTATGGGCCGCAGCGCTACCAAACATGGCTTTCCTAATGCGGGGCCCCATGGGAGGATTACGGTGAAAAAAAAAATCAAATTATTTGCTTTTATAGTTTGTTTTTTTCAATTTAGGGGGTTTTGGAATAGGCAGGAGGGGCAGATCTCTAACAGCTTGAGTGGTTGCCACCAAACTTGGTCGGGATAGTGTAGGCCCGAGCTGATTGGAAAAGGGGGTGGAGGTTTTTGGAAAAGGGGGGGGGGGGAGAGGTTTTTGGGAAAGGGGTAGGAGTTAGCTGCATTTGTTGTCTTGAGAACAGTGGATGCCTGTTGTTGCATCCATGCACAAATAGAACCGATGATGTGCATCTTTTCTCCTGACCAAGTTAGGTAAAGAATTTGTAATTCAGCCAGGATGCCGGCTTTAATTCAGGTAATATATGACCGTTTTTACAGCCATTTTTCCCTGCTGTGCAGGGGTTAGGCTTTTTCTTGAGGCAATGTTTTTTTATGGCCGGATGCCCTTCCTGACGCCAACCCTGGTCGCCTCTTATGACACACAGGGATTCAGGTAATCTTCTTAAAAACAAACAACAAGGGATTTTTAACATTCACCAACTCATGCTAGAGGATGGGTGTCTGGCTTCAAGCCCACCTGAGGGCCCTTCCTGTGAAACACCATTCTGATTGTACACTATCAGGCCTATACTCTAAATTCAGATCAGAGAGCTCAAAGGTAAAAGCGCCACCTCTGCAACAGCCGATCAAACGTATTTACTTATTTCATGGCCCCATTGTTTCGCAGGCAATGTGACTGATAATGACAATGTGCCAGAACAACAGAACGACAATTCCAACTTTATCGATGACAAGTGACGTGATGAGAGCAAACAGACCATTTGGTGAGATAATGCGAGGATAGAGGTCAAAGGTGAGCAGAGGCTCAGGCAATTCCCGTAGATACATTTTCAGGATCACAGCAGGAAGGTGAACGTCGCCAAATTGGGAAAAATCCACCAGCTCCCCTGCAGAAGCATGAAGAGAAAGTTGTGAACGAGTTGTGTGCAAATGCTCATTTCAGTGTTCGGTGGGTCGGTCAAAGAAGGGATTAAAAAAAATTGTGATGTTGAGAATAAAAGCGAACACAGCAGAAGAGGAAATGTAATCAAGCACCTCTAATTACCTTGATTGTATTTTTGTTTTATTTCCTTCACCAAGGGAGCACTTGCGCATCGACGAAAAATCCCTTCTGTGCTCAACCCTAAGGCACACACGCACACGCACACACACGAGGCCAATGGCATGATCATGCACAAACTGCCCCCACAGCAGACCCGCACCCACAGCAGACCGGCACCCGCAGCTCACCATTTGCAGTAATGAATGCGACAGTTTCTCGAATAACCAGAGGGATCTGCTCACCACTGCTCTCTGCCAACCTACATGACCACAAACAAATCTCAAGTCTCATGCAACTTCCCTCAACCAGCATTAAAACACCATGAAATACCCTGCGGCTTTTCCTGCTCGATGAGTAGGTTGGCCGGACGAACACTAACCCATAAGAGTGAAACAGGTGAAGAATAGTCTGTAGTTAAGTACAAATATCAAAACATTACCCACCCCAACAAGCAATCGTTTCTACCCCCACTACCTCCACCACTTCCAACCAAATTCAATCCCCTTCTTGTAGGTTAATGTGTTTCCTCCCTCTTCCTCTGTCTGTCTGTCTCTCCTCCTTCTCTATCTCCCTCTCTCATACATATCCTCACCCTACCCCTGTCACCTTGCTCTCACATAAGCTGAGAATTTGTACACATATTCAAGTTGTTTTAAAAAAAAAATTGTGGCCAGATAAACATCCGATTGCACGAATTGTTCATATACAGTACATATTACAACTGCAAAGCAGACAAGATGAAGTTTGTAACAAACTGGATGGTTTATGGCCACATCGTAAAGCAGACCTGTTACCTGTCAAGAGGTACACCAAATTGCTTTAAAGGAGACGTTGGTGTTGAAGGATCAAGTACAGTCAAGGATGTGTCTTTCAGCTTGGAAAGCAAGTCAGCATCATGGCTGATGGAACATAAAAACAAGCATTTTAAGGACATTAAATCACTTAGGAGGAATACATAAGATCGACGGGAGTGGAAGAAAATAAGTGATCACAACTGATCAAACAAAACCCCCAAAAACCTCGGAGAATAATGCCGAGAAAGACACCGACATTAAGGCTGCCCTCAGCATGGAGTCAGGTTGAGGCTGAAAGATCGAACAAGATGGAGAGCATACAGAAGAAAGAAGTGTGGGAAAATATTAATTTTCTTCCAAATTTGCCCTTCACCTTTTCACCTGGTCTGGGATGACCAGTTGTTCGTAGTCAAGGTGTTTGTGCAGTTCACTCAAGTAGTTCAGGTACATCACCTTCTTTCCAAACTTGTGACTACAAAAGAACAGAAAAGATTAAATAAGCCAAAGCCATTTGTAAAAAGGGAAATGTGTGTTAAAATTAAACCCAACCTTCTTCACTCGAGATACTGTACGCCAAAAGAGATTTGGCAATCAATCCACTGTACAGTGTTACCCCCATCTGAAATTTAATAACAACACATCGGGTGGACTGCTACGCGAATCATAAACACATCAATCATGATAATAACAAATAATTAGAGGCCCATGCTCGTTGCAGAGCCTGGGGGTGTTACCATAAGCAGAGGAACGTTTCTAGGTTGGCACAAATCGGCAGTTTACCTGCCCATGATTATTATTATTATCCTGGCCCCGGGAGGGAGGGAGCGGGATATTGTAATCGTCTGGTTTGTTTGTTGGGATTCGCTAGATATCCGTTATTGTCGGGTTTTCCGTGTGTGTGTGTGTGTGTGTGTGTGTGTGTGTCTGCAACGCGAGGCTCCACAGCACAAACCAGCAAACCGATTTTGATGAAACTTGGCGAACAGGTGCCATATGGGCTGGGAGTGTGTGCGTTTGAGTTTCCTTGCTAAAGGCCCAGTCACACCTTGACGTTTTAGCCAACTTATGCCGATTTTTGAAAAATTTGTCAAAAACGCTGGCACACGTCGAATCCGTTATGGGTAAGTTTTAGAAACATTGTGAGCATGCTGAAAAACACTGCCATACATCGTAGTACGCTGGCTTTCATCGTTTTACTTTGCGGTTGTCCTCAAATTTTAGCATGCTTGAAATTTGTTAGACTTATGCCAGCGTATGACTCAAAAGTTCTGCGACGCTGGCCATAAGTTGTCGGCGCGTTATGCGATCGTTGACACACATTAATTGTAAGTTAATCATAAGTCGAAACACGTCGAGGTAATGTTTAGCATACCCGAAACTTATTTCTATCCTATGAGTAACGTGTTGTAGGCACGTTACGCGATCGTTGACACACGTTACTTGTAAGGTACTCATAAGTCAAAACATGTCAATGTAATTGTTAGCTTCAGTGTTCCAGACTCCCTGTTTTTTTTTTTTTTTTTTCTTTGGTATGACGGTGATGTTGACACTTCGATATCTAGTGCGGTTATGATTTAAATCGTTGAGCGGCAGCCTATTAATTATATTATATTATAACTGCACTAGAAATCGAAGTGTCAACATCACCGTCATACCGAAGAAAAAAAAAAACCATGGAGTCTGGAACACTGAAGCTAACAATTACATTGACGTGTTTCGACTTACGAGTAACTTTCAAGTAACTTTTGTCGACATGTGCCAATAATCACATATCGTGCGTACAACTTATTCTCATTGCATGCGGAACGTGTGAGGCATATGGCAAGTACGTCATAAAATGTTTAACATGTTTAAAAGCACAAGACGTACTCCACTTACTATGACGTATGATAGCGTACTTTAGCGTTCTATCCACGCATATCAAACTTACCCATACCGTATTCGACGTGCGCCAGCGTTTTAGACACATTTCCCAGATGTCGGCATACGCTGGCAAGATCGCCAAGGTGTGACTGCGATGTTGAAATTTCCATTTCTCCGGCGGTTATGATTTGAATCATTGTGTGGCAGCCTTTTAATAAGCTACGCCACGTGATAGTCGGCGATATGTGCAGCGCGCTATGCATAAGTCAGACTATCGTTGGGCATAGGTTGTGAACGCCAACAACAGGCGAAGCATTCGTTGGTATAAGTTATCTATAAGAAAACGAAACGTTCTGTGTCCGTTACTAATATGTTATGCATACGACCAACTCGTTATGAATACGTCCGAATCTTTAAAAAAAAAAACATCAAAAGTTCAGTGTAAGCCAGCGTTTTACATACATTTTGATACGTTGTCATTGCTGGCTAAAACGTCAAGGTGTGACTGGGCCTTAAGCAACTACCCGTTGCTGTGCAGCGGCCGAAAAACCGCGTTTTAAGAACCCAAACGGTAACTGACGTAGCGTGGCTTCTATGATAGGTAGAGCGACCGGACCAACTCCTGTCTATTCCTTGCATCCCCATCTAGTTATCGCGACAGCATAACGTTCCTCTATCTTTCATAGTTTCCGAATGGCAGCCCTCCGAATGTGGAAAGGTGGTGAACCAGGGGATATGTTAAGTGACCTTGACCTCGGAAACCGTCGACGGCGGAACGTTCAAATTCGGTGTATGGATAGAGTTTAATAACCAGTACAAAATTGAACTGCAGCATTTTTCCAGATTCGATCACCAAGGGTGTCGGGGCTGAAATACGCAAAATTCGAAAAAATAATTTTTCTCAACCTACGTTCACTATTTTCAATACTTGTCCAACAGTTTTGAATGTGGAGAAACGAGACTTCGGAATTAAACACTTCGAGATATTTAGAAAATTTTACTTGAGCTGATTTTTTATTCAGGTTTTATTTTTCAAATGGTAGTCCTATGAGGAGTGCCAGTTGGCAAAATACGCAATAGGAAAAATCTTGCCAGGCAGAGGAACAATTTTATGTGAACCAATACGTCTTGGCAATGAATCTTCCTCAGTGGATCGGTCAGAATGAAAAGCATCGTATCCAGTGCTTCGATCTTAGCGGATCCCTCGTCGCCTACCGGCTTGCCTGTTAGCAACTTTACGGCAAAATGGCTTTAGCAAACACTATCAAATTTAATCCACAGGTGGGCAATGAAGCTCGGATGACCAAAATTAACTTTTGTGTCCAATTGGATCAAAGGTCAAGGTCAAGGTCACGAAAAGATCAAAATTGTTTTTCACTCATAACTTCGTCAAAAATTATCTGATTTACTTCAAACTAAGCTTATAGTGAACCTTATTCTATTTGTCACTTATAATCCTACCCATTCCTATCGTGAAAAATGTATATTTGTGAAGATCGGTAGGGTCCGAAGTTTTGGGGGTCATGGTCATCGGTCAAAATTACAAAATGGGTGGGATTTGTTGTGCCTGGCACCACTTGTTATTATTTTTAATAGCCAACATCCAAATCAACACACCTATACAGGATTCCACCTATCGACTATTCCAGCGCCCATTGCAGTAGTTGCTTCCTTTTTCTCCTCGTTTGATGCTCCGTCCACGTTCACCGTGAAATGCGTGGGTTTGATGCAGACGGAACGACGCTTGCAGATTGTTGACTTGGATACATGAAACCACTTTGTTTTTCTGCTATCGCTCTTCCTTCTGTCCATCTCTAAAATCACCGGCCGAGCTGTTTTTAAATCCCGCACTCTCTACCGCTCATGAACCCGAACGCTGGCCTTGCGGATTCGGTTCCTCAATGCCGTACTTATGTTGGGCGTGCAGATTTTCGGGTTGTACACGAGCATCCGGATGATGTTATCGTGGAGATGTAATCACACAAGTTGATTCGGAGAAGAAGAAAAATGGCTGACTCCCCAATCTCTGCGGTGTGAAGAGATATCTCTGCACTCGCAAACCAGGACCATCATCTGCAGAGCCGTGGTGGTCTCGAAGCTCTTTTTGTTGTCCCTCTATAACCTGAAAATTGTCAAAAAAAAAATGGATGCAGCAAGATACTGTCCTTTATCGTTCCTTATCTTTGCAAGCTCTCCATATGCCATAAGTCTTGGCGAACCACGGAGATGGTGAGGTCATGTGGGCTCATCCCCGACCAGGACCATTACCAATCATGGAGGGTATTGTCGATGAAGTCGCCGAGCGATTAAAAACTATGATGAGGGATCTCCAGAGACAGTTCTGCAATGAATGGTCATGCGGTTGGAATTTCTCTTTTGAACAATGTATTATGGATTGAGCGCCTCACAGGCAACACCTTCGTTTGCTATTTCATCTCATCGAAATTGTGTTACAGCATCCATTTGCTCTTTCACCGCATATAAACAGGGTGTTTCAAATGAGGCAGTGCACTGAACGAAATACATACGTTTCATGTGTTTGTTGATCTTAAAATTCAAATGTTTGTTTACTTGCAGGTATCATTGACTTGCTCAGGTGAGATATCCACCAGCTGAGAGACGACTCAGGTGAACTTCAGCTAGCTGGATGCTAATAGTTTGTTCCTTCGGAAATCCATAAAGAATGGTCTGAACATTGGAATAAAGAGTGTTTTTAGTGCAGCATGATTTGTCTCACTGACCTCTACATACAGCGAGGGACGGAATAAAGTAAAGTTTGTTCCCTAAAAAGTACATATTGTTCATTAACTCACATTTGGAGACACAGAAAAGCGAGTGAACTTCTGTCAATGGCTCCAAATGTCTTGGCAGATAAAGGTGATCAGATTTTAGACTGCACCTTCTTCACAGATGAGTCGTGGCTCCACATCTCTTGCTATATGTACAGCCAGAACACCAGGATTTCAGTCACAGAGAATTCCCATGCAATCTTCGTAAAATCATTGCACGATCAAAAAATTGATGTATAGTGTGTGCCCTTTCCAGAAGGTGGGTTATTGGAGCAATATTTTTTGAAGATACCGTAAATTCCGAATGAATATTCTACATTAACGATAGTTTTTCAACAAACTAACCGAATAGGAGAAATTATTTGGATGGTTCAAGCAAGACGGTGCAACAGAACACACCACATTGCAAGCATGCACGCGGTCAGTACAGTTTTTGACGATCGCATCATTTCTCGTGGTTTATGGCCACCTCGTTCTCCTGACTTAACCCCTCCAGACTTTTATCCATGTGGAAAGCTCAAAAACACTGTCTATGCAAACCAATCCCATGTAATAGAAGAGCTGAATGCTAACATTTCAGAGGCTCTCCATGGTATCCAGGCTGAATAACTGCAGCGAGCGTTTCAAAATTTCTTTCCTGATGACTCCACCCTCTAGCGTACCATCTGTCATCCCTCAGACCGGCAAGCAGCAGCTTCTTCGCTCTCTGCAGATCTGGGTAAAATTACAAACTGGTCCAACACGTGGAACATGTCTTTCAATCCGGACAAATCTCACACTCTCACTATGTCTCTCTGAAAGGACCGTTTAGAACCCCCACCCCCCACCCCCCTCAATCCACTTTCTCAACAATCCTCTGGAAGAAGTCCTTTCTTTCAAGCTTCTGGATCTCACTATCTGCCATGATCTTTCCTGGGAAACCCACATTTCCAACCTGGCCTCCAAAGCCAGTCGCCGACTGGGAATCATCTGTCGTGTAAAGTTCTTCCTCGGCTCACCTGAGCTCCTGATCACGTGCAAAGCTTTCGTCCGCAGCCTGATGGAGTGCAGCTCTCCCGTCTGGGCTGGTGCTCCTGCCTCTCACCTTTCTCGGCTTCACGCCGTGGAAACCAAGGCATTTCAGATCATTGGTATCTCCCGCGATGAGGCTGAGTCTTTGGGCCTCTCACTCTCTCACCGCAGGCAGGTCAGTGGTCTGTCTTCTAGTCTCCTCTCCAGTCTCGCCTCCCCCAACCCCCCCAACCGCTCTGTCTGCAATTTGTCCCCACCATATTTCTGCAGGGCACTCAAGGTCCACCAGCAACCTCCTTATGGTAAAACTACCAAAATCACGAATTACTGCTCACCTTCACTCTTTCATTCTTCTTTTTTCCCACCTTTGGAATCCCTCACTCTGTTCAATCCCATTTTCCCTCCAGGCCTTCAAAACAGCTGTTCACCACCACCTCTTCTCGTCCCCTTTCCAAATCCTCGATCTTTTCTACCCCCCGAAATCCACCACAAACCCACCTCCTTCAAATTCCCTGCTTTCCTTCCTGAAAGTCCCTATACTGTCCCCACCTTGTATACCCCGTGTTCCCCACCCCATCCCTCTCCCTTCCACAGATCTCCTAATGTCTCTGTTCCCCACTGTTTTGTCCTTCCCACTCCTGCCCCTCTTGTCTCATGCCCCCTTTGCTGTGCATTGTGTGTTTGCTCTCATACGAGCCTCGAAAGGGTATACAAAAAAAAAGAAGTGTAGACGTGTTCAACTTTGCCGCCAAAGCGAATGGGTCGCACTTTCAACAATTGCTATAACTTTGCTACAATTGTTCAATAATTTTCCAAATCAAATCTTCTGTTACCTCTGATTTGTCTTTGTTGTTCAGTATTTGACAATAAATACTTTTCTCAAAAAGATTTATCTTTTTGCACAAGAGGTGTTAAGTTTCTACTGCACAGTTTACTTTGAAACACTATATTATATATATATACACACACACACACACACACACACACACACACACACACACACACACACACACACACACACACACACACACACACACACACACACACACACACACACACACACACACACACACACACACACACACACACACACACACACACACACACACACCTTTTGTGACTGCGAGAGAAAACGTCTCATCATTTTGTGGGACAAACTTTGAAGCTCCATCATTATTGAATATTCGGGATGTACGAAACCTTTGACTTCAAGTCGTTGACGTCCCTCCATTTTCAAGATAAACATGCATTTTTTTATTTGACACGTGTTCCATTAAGAAAAAAAAAAGAGAACACGTCGGAAATTTTTAGCGAATCTTTTGTATTTTGTGCAAATACACTTCGAGCTGCTCCGACTGAGGAGGCCACATATTGCTATTACAAAAAAAAAAAAAACACCTTAATAATTGGTTTTAAACATTTTCTTCCAGTGAAAAGAATAATTATTCATAAAACATCATGCAACTGAAACTGAAATTAATTTGCAGAATAAAGAGACTTCACCTGATGAAGGGTTTGAAGAACGTCCAGAGCACGCGAATAAAGTTTGTCGGATGCACAACATACAAGGCCTTCAAGTTCTTTTTGTACCTGTGGGACGAAGTACATCACAAAGCAACTTATAACACCAAAGTTATCGCTGAATAATAGTATGGAACACAGGTGGCCCTTTAACAGGAAATGCATAACTCACTTCCGGTCAAACTCTCTGTAGGCATTGAGTACCCAAGAAAATGCAGGCTTGTTTTTACTCGTCAGGCCATAGTGGAAGTATACCAGTGTGTAGTCGCTCTCCACGTACTGATCTAGAGTATATTGCAGGTATCTGTGTAGTTAAGAAAAAGTAAATAAATAAAGACGGATTTGGATAGAAGGGTGGTGAGAAACTGTTGAACGTCCATGCTGTCACAAACACACATCACTCTTTAACGGTTTTGTTTCTCACGCAAAAAGACCGAAACATAAATGACACACAGTCATGTGAACAAAAGAGCAAACAAATAAATAAATAAATAACTCCACACAAAGTGACTAAACTGGAAACTTTCATCCTTATTGTGGTTTAAAAAAAAAAAAAAAAAAAAATTAAAATATATGTCTAAGAAAAGCGCCGATAACAACCCACTACAGAATTATCAATTCCATTATTACTAAAACAATTACATATTCATACTATTACTCGCTAATGAGTAATGAGTAATCCGGAGTCCGCCACTACCATGAAGTTGCGGAATCGGTGCAATATTTCACGATTCTGTACAAAATTAAATTAAAAGTAGTTTGTCATCGAAACATATGAGCATACTCAGTCATTAGTATCGTTAAGCCCACCGCTCTTTGTATGGGTGGTTTAAATTCTCGTTGACCTGTTCTTATAGATGCAAATAAACATAACAATAAAAAACCAATGTCACCCTCAGGGTGACCCATATCTTGCCAAAAGGTGACCACGTGTGACTTCTTTAAGGTCACACTGAGGTGAACAGAGCTGCTATTCACCAGGAGCGACTCCTTGAGGAATATCTGCCTACGAGAGATTCCGATGAGCATCGTTCTACAGAGTAACCATGAAAAATATGCGTTTGCCTCATAACGTCACCAAATGACGTCATAATGTCTCAAGCTTGACATATCTAGAAAGCACTCATCGAGGTGTTCAATTTGAGGTACTACACGATATGGTTCCTAAAACTTGAAAATTTGACCTTGGGGTCAAATATGTTTGACCTTAGGCGCTAACCATGAAGGTCAAGGCCAATCGCCACCAAAAATTAATCAGCTGAGCGCCAGACCATGAACTATATTCCCATGAAGTTTGAAGACGATCCGATCAAAATTACTAAAAAAATAAGGGTTTCGTCGACTCCCCTGATTTGCGACAGTGACCTTGACCTTCAAAATTTTATGCGCTGAAAGGGACCTCTATAGGCCTCTGATATGCGAAGTTACAAAAATTTCCAATGATAACTGTGCTCTGCAGAATTTTTTATACGGGATTACAGACAAACAAAAAAATAAAATTTTCATGAAAAATCCGTTTTTTCGTCATGACGTCATCAAATGACATCATAGCGTCAAACTTTTGACAGATCTGGAAAGCACTTATCAAGCGCTTTCATATGAGGTATTACTCGATATGGTATCCAAGATTTCAAAATTTGACCTCAGGCGCTAACCATGAAGGTCAAGGCCAATCGCCAGCAAAAATTAATCAGCTGAGCGCCAGACCATGAACTATATTCCCATGAAGTTTGAAGACGATCCGATCAAAATTACTCAAAAAAAAAGGGATTCGTCGACTCCCCTAATTTGCGACAAAGTGACCTTGACCTTTGACCTTGACCTTCAAAATTTTGTGCGCTGAAAGGGACCTCTATAGGCCTCTGATATGCGAAGTTACAAAAATTTCCAATGATAACTGTGCTCTGCAGAATTTTTTATACGGGATTACAGACAAACAAACAAACAAACAAACAAAAAAAATACATACAAGCTGACTAACATATCTTGCAAAAACTTCGTTTTGGCAAGATAATAAGACGACGAAGAGGAGAACAACGCACATCATCGATCTGGATGGGTATAACCAGTTTGAATTGTTCAAAGCAGACAATGTCCGTTTCGAACAGGGACATTTTAATGTTTGGCTGAACTCTGTTTGGCATGTTTATTATGTTCGACTCATCTGAAATGTGTAGGTCAGGTTGTGAATCAATAAACTAAAAACGACATTCTCAGACTTGAAACCAGTGGCCAATCACTCGTGTCATTCTTTCCTCAATGAAGAAGACAATTTTGAACCTGAATGGTTCTTCACTCAAACATGTTGCTCTGGTTTTGGTGCCAAAAGTCCCATCGCAAGGCATCCTTGCTGTGACCAACAAGGCCACATAATCACCCAATGGTGAAGTACAAACATCTCCCTTTATTTCCAGCACAGAGTTGGTGATTTTACGGTTGTGAAAATATAGATAAATGTTTGAGTGAGCTATTCAGCATTCAAACTGGTGTAGCAACCTACAGCAGCAGCTTGTGGTGGTCCAGGACATGCGTTGGAGGCATCTTGCAGCAGCTGAAGATGATAACTTTCCGTCCGTAATTATCATCCCCTGAAACAAAAAATAATTTCTTAAATTAAAAGTGTCAGGCTTTAAAAAAGGTGGATGATGGAGGATGAAGGATTTATGCAATAACAGTTGGGTATATGAAAGTAGGTGGATGTGGGACAATAGTAAAATAGGCAGATAGATACAAAACATACAAGACAAGTAGACAACAAGAATAGACATGTTGAGAAAGCCACAGGTGGACCATAAGGGAGGGGGGGGGGTGAAGAGAAGCGAGTCACCATCTCAAAGGATTGCAGACAGGTGGGCAGAAGAGACTGGATGTTGCACACTCGCCTCTGAGCTGTCTATCCTGGGTTTGAATCTCGACCTGGCTATTAGCTGTCATCCTGATGTTTTGCACACAGGGCAATTGATCAATGTGTGGGTGTGCTTTCCCTTGAATGAATGTTAAACTGGACGTCCCGTCTGCCAGCATTAGTTGATGGATGTTAAAGATCCTCGATGTCCTTCTCGAAGAGTAGGCGAGCTATTGCCGACAGCCTGAACAAATTCCAAATTCCTGCTCTGACCTACATGGGGCACTGCAGCAGTAACACAGCTGTGCTCCATATGAAAGAAAAAGAAAAAGAGGAAAAAGAAGAAGTAAAAGAGGAAAAAGAAGAAGAACTGTAGGCAAAAATCGAGGCAATGTAGACTTGGAGAGGCAATTCCAGACAGAAGAGAAAAGGGGAACGAGAGAGTGGAGGTATGCAGCAAGCCTAGATATGGGAATGGCAACAAGGGATAGGTTGCTGATAGAGCATGCGGAACCAGCATGGATTGGGGCAAGATAAAGCACTGAGAGGGAAGAGGTGCAAATATAGTACTAAATACAAGGCACCAGTGAATTGCCAGGTCTGCGTGGGGCAGGAGAGAAGCAAGTCTTGTACCTGCCAAAGGTTGCTAGATTGAATGCCATGGCACCAGCCTAAAGAAGGTAGCTATCTGTATTCAATGGTTTTCCAAATGAACACGTCATGCGGCATAAAGACCTGAGTACTGCCAAGGCCAAACCTGGCTTTACAAAACAAATAAAAGTGACATCCGGTTCTGAAGGTCAGCATGGAGACACGTTCGAGAGTTCCACGGACTGTAGCTCTGTCACAGGTTGACCACAAAACTGGATTGGAGGATTTCCCTCGTGCTGTGTAAAGACACTGTAAGAGTACATGACTTTCCAGCAAAGTCATTTGCAAGTGTTTGAATAACTTCTAATTTCTCCAGATTGGCAGAGAATAATGCTTCTTCAGCTTGCCTATCTTGAGGTTAAGGAACTGCTGAGCATAAGGTGGAGTCATCTGCGTTGTATTGTGGATGATTTTCCAGACAGGCAGAGAGGTCAGTGATGTAAACAAGAAATATGATTGTTCCAAGGATGCCATCTTAAGGGACAGAAACCTCTTCAGGTAGCAAATACAAACGAATTAAAGGTAGTCAGCATGGGTTTACCAAAGGTAGTTCCTGTTTAAAAAATATTTTAGAGTTCCATGAAGCAGTGTCTGATTGGGTGGATGAGGGGAAGGCAGTGGACATAGTATATCTAGACTTTAAGAAGGCATTGGATAAGGTACCACATCGGAGGTTGTTAGCCAAAGTGAGGGCTTGTGGAGTCGCTGGTCAGGTAATTAATTGGATTGTAAACTGGATTAGTGGTAGAAAGCAAAGAGTGGCTGTGAGTGGAAGGATGTCTTGCTGGGAGGATGTAAGTATTGGGGTACCTCAGGGATCAGTACTCGGACCATTACTATTCATTATTTACATCAATGATTTGGATAGTGGGGTGAAGAGGAAGCTTTCCAATCTTGGATACGACACAAAGCTTGGAGGTAAGGTGGATAGCAGAGGGGGTGGTGATCAGATTCAGGAAAGCATTGATACTTGCATAGATTGGGAAAAAGATTGGCACATGTAATTTAACCTGAGCAAGTGTAAGGTGTTGGGGATAGGAAAGAACAATGAAATAGAGATTACAGGATGCAAGGGGTAATTTTGGAGTGCATCACACAGGAGAAGGATCTGGGGGTGGTAATAGATACCAGAGGTAAACAGGCTCCCCAGTGCCAGTCAGCTATAGGTAAAGCAAATTGTGTTTTAGGTTGTATTCGGAGGGGATCATTTATAAATCAAAAGAAGTGGTGTTAACATTGTACAGGAATTTAGTGAGGGCTACATCTAGAATATTGTGTGCAGTTTTGGTCACCACAACTCAGGAAGGACATAGATGCCAAAGAGAGGGTTCAGCGCAGGGCTACTAAATTGAGTCCGGGCCTAGCTAGACTTAGCTATGAGGAGCGCTGAAGGAGACGGGGCTTTATACACGAGAAAAGAGGCGGTTACGAGGAGATATGATAGAGATGTTTAAGATAATGAAAGGGAGAAACAAAATAAATGCAGATTAATTATTCAGCAGAGTAGACAGTGATAGGACTAGTGGCCGTAGCCTGAGTGTAAAGAAGAGGAGAGTTAAGACGGTAGCAAGATAGGGGTCTTTCACTCAGAGTAGTTAATGCATGGAATGGTTTCCCTGGAAAAGTAGTGGCAGCAGAAGCAGTAGATAAGTTTAAATTGGAATGAGATAGGTACCTGGAAGTTATGGAGATAGAGGGGTATAGGGATGTTGGCAGGTCTTTTCGGTAGTTTGAGCATTGATGGGTGATTGTGTGCATGTGTACGGAGTGCTGTTGGTGGGAGTCTTGTCAAGGAGGGGTTGTGTGGTTGATGTGCGTTTTTAACCAAGCCCGTGCCCCCTCCCCTGAGGGGAAGAAAACAAAAAACAAACAAAAAAAAACAATTATTTAATTGATTTTAAACTTTTTTCTTGCATTCTTTTCCTTGGATCTTGTGTACATAAATTAGTGTGGTGTTCGCACAGGCATGATGGGCTGAATGGCTTCCACCTGTGTTAGATTTCCTTGTACGAGTTGGGTTGGTGATAAGAACAAGCCAATTCGATTTTGGTTCAGGTCCGAATGCAGATCCGGCCAATCAGTGGGATACAAAACGTAAACTGTTGAGCCTGGCAGAGGTATGCTCTCTACAAAGTGCTGTTCTAGTTGTAGAATCCTATAGATCCATAAAACATTTCAACAATTGTTAATCAATTGTTAATCAAAGAGGAAATTAAAATCATGTACTGCAGGGGGGCTTAAGAGGGGAGGGGGGACAGCAAGGACAGGTGGCCAGCGGGTTTTGGAGGTTTCAGCAGTGACGGTCACATAACAACAAACCTGCAACTTCCACAATACCATGCCTTGCAACATCATAGAAAGGATCGCTGACGTGAAGAGAGACTTGGGATCCAGCGATGGGTACTGGAGCTGGGGCCGACAACCCCTCCTGCTCTTCTTTTGCCAACTCTTGGAGGCACAGGAATGACACAGAGAAAACAATGTTAAATTAATAAACTACTCGACTGATAAAATGCAGTTTATGCCCGTTTAGAAATCTGCGGAAGATGGTGGCTGAGAGAGAGAGAGGAAAAAAAAAAAGAAAATGTGTGTGTGTGTGTGTGTGTGTGTGTGTGTGTGTGTGTGTGTACGATCCGCGTCTGCTTGTTGAGACTTCTCGCGTTCAAAGTAAACATGCACGTACATTAATGGCCAAAACTTTGGAGGAGGATATTTAAGTGGGTCATTTGTTGTTGGTGGTGTACGCTACTCTTGCAGGCACACATCGATGAGTGAAATTTGTTATCATCCTTAACCATTTCCGGTCAGGTGACCAGGGTAGTCTATTTGTTGAGGCAGATCTTCACAATGGAAAACCCACGCCTTTAGAGAAAAGGCACACAGACAAACCCACAAACGTACATCTCTCAGACATTTGAGGCTGATCAAAGTATCAGTCGAACAGATCATCTACTGTAAATGGATGAGGTGTGTGTGCGTGTGTGTGTGTGTGTGTGTCATGATTTTTGTGGAGTTCTACTGGAGCTTTCTGATGTGGAATGTGATACACCAAAATGGTCGTTATGATCTTTTCAGTTGATTAGGCCAATTAATTACAAAGAACCCAGAAGAATTCCCATGTTAAGGTGCAGAGAGCAGCTTAGGTCCTTCCAATGCATGGCATTCTAATGAAACAAAAAGAATGATAACATTGTAACAAAGCATACATTGATAAAACTAATGATATTAACAACAATAATTTTCGTCGTATAATTTGGCAATAATAATAACGAACATGTAATCCCCGCACTGGCCCAGGAACATATGGGCTTGGTGAAAGGAAAGCCAATGATCCAACAGTACAGCAAGCAGGTATGCTACAAGGATGTGAAGACCAATGAAAATTTGGTCCAATGGACCAACACGCCCAATAGGGTCTAAACCAGAGTTGGTGTCAAAGCCACCCAGCGCTCGCCTGTTTATACATTTACCGTTTTTAAAAGACTAGTCTAATAATTAATATTTTTTTATAAAGCATTGCAGTGAAGTCTGATCCAAATAATTTTAAAGCAATATATGTATTTGTATATTCTTACAGAAGAAGGGCATCCGGCGTAAAACATGTGCCAAATCACTATGCGGATCATTCGGATGATCCGCTGTGGCGACCCCTAATGGGAGCAGCCGAAAGAAGAAGAAGAAGAAGATATGTTAGCCTGGTGTGTTGGCGCAGTGGTTAGGGCAGCCGAAAGAAGAAGAAGAAGATATGTATTTGTATATTCTAATCAGTAAGAAGAGTGCAAGTGAGCACAATATACGCCCAAACAAGAAGGTATATACAGAATTGTGCTACTACATGGAAAACAGCATCCTGGTTGCCATGGCAACCACTTTAGATGACGAACGTATGTCACGACACACCGTCTCCACAGTCTGCACCTCTTCTTCTTCTTCTTCTTCTTCTTTCGGCTGCTCCCGTTAGGGGTCGCCACAGCGGATCATCCGTATGATCTGCATAGTGATTTGGCACATGTTTTACGCCGGATGCCCTTCCTGACGCAACCCTGGTCGCCTCTTACGACACAGGGATATGGTACACCTATTTTAACCAGGGTATACACCGGCCCAGTACACTGGTACTCATTTCGCCGACCTCGGAAGGATGACAGGCTGAGTCAACCCCCTGGTGTATTAATTCAGTGGCCCAACGGGGCTTGAACTCAGGACCTTTTGGATCCCAAGCCACTGCCCTAACCACTGCGCCAACACCAGGATTAACACTCTCCACAGTCTGTACCTGTGTACCAAATATGAAACGTGAAAGTTGAAAACTTTGGGAGTTAGAGTGCGGACAGGACAGGATGGAAAACAGCATCCTGGTTGCCATGGCAACCACTTTAGATGACGAACGTATATCATGACACACCATCTCCACAGTCTGTACCTGTGTACCAAATATGAAACGTGAAAGTTGAAAACTTTGGGAGTTAGAGTGCGGACAGGAACCGATGGACGGATGGACGGACGACAGGTATCGCATTATACGCCCCAATATATATATATATATATATATATATATATATATATATATATATATATATATATATATATATATATATATATATCGGGCATATAAAAAAATAGTGTGGTAGATAAAACATTAGAAAGGAAAAAATAACTTGCACCAAAAACTTTAACATTTTCACGCTGACGCTGACGCTCACGCCGGGGGTATCGCTATAGCTCTCTGTTCTTCGAACAGGCGAGCTAAAAAGGAGTCCAAGCCTATAGCAGGCATCCTCAGTGAAAAATCGACCTTCGTGGGAAGTTGGTTTTGATGGACACGTCATCTTGTTTGAATGTACGACACTTAAAATGCAGTTATTACTTTATATTACACCATATTACAAAAGACACTAAATAAAATAGAAAATTCAGAGAACACCTTACCCCAACGCAGTCTTGAGGAAAAGGACATGTGAAGGGCATTTCAACTATCGCTTTGCTTTTCTGAGCATGATCTATGTCAGTTTTGTTCATAAACTTTGAATAACAGGTGTGATGGTAACCAAACGAAGCTGATGGGTCAAATGGAACAGTCCAGAGCTGAACCTTCTGCCAACTCTTCTCGAAGAAACTGACGATTTTGGAACGATCTTTGAGAAAAAGATGCACTAAACTAAACAAAACAGACATTTTGGAAGAAGTTAGCTCCGTGTTTGCATCGCTCTTCGCCACCATGTTTATCTGGATCTCGCTGTTAAGCCGTCCTCAGAGCACACGGAAAATTTGATTGGTCAATATGGCGTAAAATGTTGTCCCAGTACTGCTATGCTGAGGGTTTTGGGAAGTGCAACCAAGGCAATTTGCATTCCACAGTGTTCAAATATATAATTAAATCAAAATAAAATAAAAATTTTAAAGGCTGTATGAAAAAAATCAAAAACAAAAACATTTAATCGGAAGGTCACCGTCACTCTTTTACACCACCTTATTTAACACGTTGAGAATTAGTTACTTGTGCCTGTTGTTTGTGTCCTTTATGACGCCCCTAAAAACAGTAGGTTTCCTGTTTGGAATAATTTTTAAATTTTACTTGTCTGCCAGGCAGACAGAGAGACTGAAGCAATTGCTTTACCGTACTGTACACATACACGCTCGGGATGAGACTCTGTACAATTTGCCAAATTCAAAGGCAAAGTTGACCATGTCTTCGTTGATGGTCACTGGAGGATGATCCAGAACTGCAGGGTCTACCAGGAGTGCTGAGGTCCTCAATACTGACCACCGGCTTGTTGTTGCAACTCTGAAGTTGTACCTTAAATCTAGGAGAATGGTACCATCCCAGCCTCGGCTGGATGTTAGCAAGCTCAATGATGAGAGGGTAGCTGAGGAGTTTGGAAACAGGCTGAGTGGAGATTTGGGGAGTCTGGTTGCTTTGGGAGGTCCTGAAGAGTTGTGGAGTGCCTTCAAGACCACAGTCCTTGATGTTGCCAGTAGATGTCTTGGAACTCACCGTAGGCCAAAGAAGAATTTTGTCTCTCAAGGAAGTCTGGATACCATTGACCAGAGTCGCAGGGCCAGGCTTAATGGCAGAGCTGAGCTGTTCAGGGAGCTGAGGCATAAAGCTATACATGCGCTAAGGGTGGACAAGGAGGCCAATGTGCGAGGAATCTGTGAGGGGGTAGAGAATCACCTGTGGTCAAGGGATTCTCGTCCTGCTTACAGGGGAATTCGCGTATTGCGTTCATCCAAGCCCGTCCCTCGGTGTACTGCAGTTAGAGCAGAGGGTGGTAGGCTCTTGACAGAGGAGACCGAAGTGAAGGCCCGCTGGGCCGGTTACTTTGAGTGGTTGTACCAGGATGATCCACCAGCTGTTGAGTTGGATGTCAGGGGTGTTACAATCCCTGTTGAGAACCCTCCGATCAACTGTGGTCCACCTTCGCTTGTGGAAACACAGGCTGCGGTGAACCAGTTGAAATGGGGAAAAGCTCCAGGGATCTGTGGCATCCATGCTGAACTTCTCAAGGCTGGTGTAAATGCTGCACTCGTGTCGTTGCATGCAGTTCTGTGCTATGCCTGGAACACAGGCATCATCCTAACTGATTGGAAGAGGGACCTTGTTGTCCCTCTCTGGAAAGGGAAGGGTGATCACCAAGACCGCAACAACTACCGAGGGGTGACGCTGCTTTCAGTACCGGGCAAGGTCTTTGCTCGGGTAATTCTTGATAGGGTTCGCCACCATCTGCTTGAGCACCAGCATCCAGAGCAGTCAGGCTTTACACCAAAGAGGTCAACGATTGACCGTATCCTTGCTCTTCGGGTCCTCACCGAACGCAAACGAGAGTTTCGGCAGGAGTTGCTTGCCGCCTTTGTTTATCTCTGTAAAGCGTTCGATTCAGTGAATCGGGATGCCCTCTGGAGGATTTGTGGTCTTCGTGGGGTGCCACCAAAATTGATCGATCTGATGTCTGAACTCTACTCTGGTACTGAGAGTGCTGTGAGATGTGGTGGTACCATCTCTGACTTATTTCCAGTTGTTACTGGAGTTCGTCAGGGGTGTGTACTGGTCCCCACACTTTTCAGCACTTGTATGGACTGGATTCTAGGGAGGATGTTGGAGAGATCAAGCTGCGGTGCATCGTTTGGGAATGTCAAGATCTCTGACCTTGATTTCGCAGATGATGCAGTCATCTTTGCGGAGACTCTAGTTATCCTTTTGGGGGACCTTGGGGTGCTGAATGACGAGTCGGAGCCGCTGGGATTATGGGTTTCCTGGGTAAAAACTAAGATCCAGGCTTTCAATGACATCTTGGATGCCACTGTCCTGTCTGTGCCTGTTTGTGGTGAGGATGTTGAGGTCATGGAGAGATTCACTTACCTTGGCAGTCATATTCATGTCTCTGCCGGCTGTGAGTCAGAGGTCAATAGACGTCTGGGTCAGGCCTGGGGAGTCATGGATTCACTGGATAATGGGGTGTGGCGCTGCCAGTACCTGTGCGGGAGGACGAAAGTCTGAGTCTTCAGGTCTGAGGTGCTTCCAGTCTTGCTCTATGGATGCGAGACTTGGACTCTGACAAAGGATCGAGACGGAGACTTAATTCCTTTGGTACCAGGTCTCTTCGGAGAATCCTTGGTTATCATTGGTCGGACTATGTGTCCAACGAGTGGTTGCCGAGAGACTCAAATGAGATTTGTTACCTGCACAGTCCGTGAGCATCAGCTGCAGCTGTATGGACATGTGGCTCGTTTTCCTGATGCTGATCCTGCTCACCAAATTCTCTCAGCAAGGGAATCTCGTGAGTGGAGGAGGCCAATTGGCCGACCACGTGCCTTGTGGTTGCAGCAGGTTGATCGGCATCTCAAGGAGATGGGGATGGACCAGGCATCTGCCTGGGGGATGGCCAGACGGAGGCCCCTGGAGTACCGGCGGAAAGTGGACGCAGCGACACGCTGCTCTGGCGCATGCTCCCATACCTGACCTGACCTCCTTCCTTGTAAAAAATAAAAAATAAAAAATAATCCAGATGATCAACCGATTTATTTTTTTTTATATGGCCGAATAGAATTGGAATGAATGGTGGATAGCTTAACATTAGCTTGGTGTGATTGTGCTTTCATTCATGTCTGTATGTTGGAGATCTCAGATTATTTTGTGTGTATTGTATCAAGTGTTAATATGCAATTCATTTTTTCTGTGCATAGTTTGTAAAAGAAAGTTTTTAAAAGCATTTTTCGTGTTGGTGGGGATGTTGAAAGGACACGGGCCTGATGGGCCGAGCGTCTTCTTCCTGTGTCCGGGTTTCCTTGTGTACAACTACAACCTTGCTAGACTCTCAGAAGTTTCTTCAAGGAGTGGTTAAAATGTCCAAAAGACCAAAATTATTCAAACTTGATTTTCAAGTTTGGATACAGATGGCAAAATCACACACATTAAAAAAAAAATCAATACCCAAGGAATGATTTATTACCCCACGCGTGTGAAGCGAAAAGTGGGGTTAAGCAATTGGTTCATGTCCGTCCATCTGTCTGTCTTTCTTATCAGTTTATGATCGAGGAACAACTTCTTTAAATTCAATGTTATATTTTGAACACAAATTGGAACATGAATAGGAAGAGAAGTCTTTCGGTTTTTACCGAATATAGTCTCTGAATTCATCCCGATTGCACATGTGCAGAGAGGAGAGAGGTAAATTTTTTCCTCTGTCGACCTACCTGGCAGTCAAACAGAAACTTCGTTTTTAAGAAATAATACAAATAAGACAAATAACAGGCACGAATAACTAGTGTAATGTGTTTGGTCGGGTGATGTAATAGACACTGGGAAAATGGCGGTAAACCCCGGAATTAATATATTTATACGAATTTTACTGTATCTTTATTTTATTTAAATTTAATTATATTCTTGAACACCACGGAACACAAATCGTCTTCATAATATGTGCTTCCAAGACCCTCCAGTTTTTCAGCACTTCAAATTAAATAAAGGTTCAATGGGATGGTGTATTGTTGTGGGCCGGGTATCGGCTACGAGCACGACCGCTAGTTGGAGCAGCAGAGTCGACTCCACCGAACATCCGGAATTCAGATCGTTACCCTCGGATAACTCCGAAGGTACGGGTCCCTTACAGGACCGTGAATCGTCAATAATTCAACCACGTGGTGCAAGGTTATTTGCCAAACTTCAAAATACCTAGAGGCCCACGTGGCGAGCTCCCGAGGGATTCACACCCTCGACGGAGCTCGAACGGGACGAACCGTTTCCATGCTCGACCCGTGCGTAACCCGAGCGGATGGTTACCGAGGTCCCGTCGGTCCAAATGCACAACTACAGCAGCAACGGCCTTTTCAATCACCCAACACGCACCGTGCTAAACCAATGAAGGAAAGGACAAAGACGAGCTGAAACAACAATAGGGGTATTTATTTACAATAGGTGGGGAAGGAACACATAAAGGGCAGAGTTAAACCGACTATAAAGGATGCAAATAATGTACAGCAAAAGCACTTAACCCGTTGCAACTTAAACAAGACAGGCCCGCACACAGACACACACCCAAAGAAAAGAGATGGACCTCAAGGGTCTTTATTATTCCTTCAGCTCTGAGGGAAGTCGAGCTGAGGGACGAGAACGTGGCTGGCTACCTGGCCGCGAGTGTGTGGCTGGACGTCCACAACTTCCCGGAGCTCCAGTCGCCAGAAGACGGACCAGGGCAGCCAGACGCAGACCAGCACCAGCGACGAGATGAGGCCAGAGCAGCGTCGATGAGACCAGACCAGCGTCAGCGACGAGACGAGGCCAGACCAGTGTCGAGAGATGGGATCCAAGCATGCGCTGAAGCAGACGGGGCGCAAATTATTTGTTCTTCTTTCTTTCCTTTCCTCCTTCTCGGGCACGGTCCACTCATGCATGGCCTGCTCTCATTGGGCGGACCATGTGTCGAGGCTCCGCTTTCTTGCAAAGGACCACCCCGGCTCTGATCCGCTCGTCGCCCATTGGCCGACAGGGGCGCCAAGTCTGCTGATTGGACCGAGGGGGGGGGGGGTGTGACGGCCACCGTGGCCGACCGCTCCTCAAACAAGGAGAGGAATATGGTCCTGCGTGGGCTACGCCTATTGGTCGACCGTCGGCAACCTTGCTCGCATCCCCCGGATTGGGCGAGAGACGTCAGGTACTTGTGAACTCCGCCCACATACGTGTGCAATGGAGCCAGTGGAGGATAGTGGAAGGAAGCGAAGGAAGATGTCGTCAGTGTTGTTGTTATAAAAATCCTAACTATCAAAATAACTCCGCAGTGCACGAACATCCAATTCCCACTAGACTAGGGACGGGACCCTAACTAGAAACACACGCTTATCGATATAACTGAGCTATTGGGGACGGCTGTCTGTCTGTGTGCACAAGGCTCCCAGATTCGTAACAGCATTAGGGTGGTATTTGGGACTACTTCTGGAAAAGCACAAAAGCAAGAAACTTCTGCATTTTTATAAACAATCATCAAAATAATTATTATATTAAAATCGAAGTAGTCGGACCCTGCTATTCGTGGATTCACTATTCGCAGACCCCATGTATTTGAGGTTTATAAAATGCGTCTTGCTTTGACATACACAGCCCTGTGCTTCGCATATTCACGGTTAATAAAATGTTACCCGCTTTGAGATTCGCGGCTCTGTGCTTCGCATATTCGTGGTTTATAAAATGTGATCCGCTTTGACATTCGCGGCCCTGTGCTTCGCATATTCGTGGTTTATAAAATGCGACCGGCTTTGATATTCGCGGTCCTGTGCTTTGCGTATTCGTGGTTTATAAAATATCACCGGCTTTGATATTCGCGGTCCTGTGCTTTGCATATTCGTGGTTTATAAAATATCACCGGCTTTGATATTCGCGGTCCTGTGCTTTGCATATTCGTGGTTTATAAAATATGACCAGCTTTGATATTCGCGGTCCTGTGCTTTGCATATTCGTGGTTTATAAAATATGACCCGCTTTGACATTCGCGGCTCTGTGCTTCGCATATTCACGGTTTATAAAATGTGACCTGCTTCAACATTTGCGGCCCTGTGCTTCACATATTCACAGTTTATAAAATGTGACCTGCTTTAACATTCGCGGTCCTGTGCTTTGCATATTCGTGGTTTATAAAATGTGACCCGCTTTGACATTCGCGGCTCTGTGCTTCGCATATTCACGGTTTATAAAATGTGACCTGCTTCAACATTTGCGGCCCTGTGCTTCACATATTCACAGTTTATAAAATGTGACCTGCTTTAACATTTGCGGCCCTGTGCTTTGCATATTCGTGGTTTATAAAATGTGATCTGCTTTGATATTCGCGGCCCTGTGCTTCGCATATTCGTGGTTTATAAAATGCGACCGGCTTTGATATTCGCGGTCCTGTGCTTTGCATATTCGTGGTTTATAAAATATCACCGGCTTTGATATTCGCGGTCCTGTGCTTTGCATATTCGTGGTTTATAAAATATCACCGGCTTTGATATTCGCGGTCCTGTGCTTTGCATATTCCTGGTTTATAAAATATGACCTGCTTCAACATTTGCGGCCCTGTGCTTCACATATTCACAGTTTATAAAATGTGACCTGCTTCAACATTTGCGGCCCTGTGCTTCACATATTCACAGTTTATAAAATGTGACCTGCTTCAACATTTGCGGCCCTGTGCTTCACATATTCACGGTTTATAAAATGCGACCCGCTTTGACATTCGCGGCCCTGTGCATCGCATATTCACGGTTTATAAAATGCGACCTGCTTTGACATTCGCTGCCCTGTGCTTTGCATATTCACGGTTTATAAAATGCGACCCGCTTTGACATTCGCTTCCCTGTGCTTTGCATATTCACAGTTAATAAAATGTGATCTGCTTTGACATTCGTGGCCCTGTGCTTCACATATTCATGGTTTATAAAATACGACCTGCTTTGACATTCACCTCCCTGTGCTTTGCATATTCACAGTAAATAAAATGTGATCTGCTTTAACATTTGCAGCCCTGTGCTTTGCATATTCATGGTGTATAAAATGCGTCCCGCTTTGACATTCACATCTCTGTGCTTTGCATATTCACAGTTAATAAAATGTGATCCGCTTTGACATTCGCGGCCCTGTGCTTCGCGTATTCGCGGTTTATAAAATGTGATCTGCTTTAACATTCGCGGCCGTGCTTCGCATATTCGCAGTTTATAAAATGTGACCTGCTTTAACATTCGCGGCCCTGTGCTTCGCATATTCACGGTTTATAAAATGTGACCTGCTTTAACATTCGCAGCCCTGCACTTCGCATATTCGTGGTTTATAAAATGTGACCCGCTTTTATATTCGCAGCCCTGCGCTTCGCATATTCGTGGTTTATAAAATGTGACCTGCTTTAACATTCGCAGCCCTGTGCTTCGCATATTCACGGGTTATAAAATGTGACCTGCTTTAACATTCGCAGCACTGCACTTCGCATATTCGTGGTTTATAAAATGTGACCCGCTTTTATATTCGCAGCCCTGCGCTTCGCATATTCGTGGTTTATAAAATGTGACCTGCTTTAACATTCGCAGCCCTGTACTTCGTATATTCGCGGTTTATAAAATGTGACCCGCTTTTATATTCGCGGCCCTGCGTTTCACATATTCACGGTTTATTAAATGTGACCCGCTTTAACATTCGCAGCCCTGCACTTCGCATATTCGTGGTTTATAAAATGTGACCCGCTTTTATATTCGCAGCCCTGCGCTTCGCATATTCGTGGTTTATAAAATGTGACCTGCTTTAACATTCGCAGCCCTGTACTTCGTATATTCGCGGTTTATAAAATGTGACCCGCTTTTATATTCGCGGCCCTGCGTTTCACATATTCACGGTTTATTAAATGTGACCCGCTTTAACATTCGCGGCCCTGTGCTTCGCATATTCGCGGTTTATAAAATGTGAACCGCTTTAACATTCGCAGCCATGTGCTTTGCATATTCGCGGTTTTTAAAATGTGACCTGTGATATTCGCAGCCCTGTGTTTTGCATATTCACAGTTTATAAAATGTGACCTGCTTTAACATTCGTGGCCCTGTGCTTTGTATATTCGCGGTTTATAAAATGTGACCTGCTTTGACATTCGCCGTTTTTAAAATGTGACCCGCTTTGATATTCGCAGCCCTGTGTTTCGCATATTCACGGTTTATAAAATGTGACCTGCTTTGACATTAGTGTCCCTGTGCTTTGCATATTCACGGTTTATAAAATGTGACCTGCTTTGACATTAGTGTCCCTGTGCTTTGCATATTCACGGTTTATAAAATGTGACTTGCTTTGACATTCACAGTCCTATGCTTCGCATATTCACGGTATATAAAATGTGATCTGCTTTGACATTCGTGGCCCTGTGCTTTGCATATTCACAGTTAATAAAATGTGACCTGCTTTAACATTCACGGTTTATAAAATGTGACCCGCTTTGACATTTGTGGCCCTGTGCTTTGAATATTTGCGGTTGTGTTTTTTTTGCATTTTCGCAGTTTTTTTGCAGGGGTACTCGTCGGCGCATTCGCGGTTTGTCATAAGAATTTCCATCATGAACCGCCAGGAACCTATCCCCCCTTTTTCAATTGAAACAATGCCCCGACATTTGTGGATTCGAAGTTGTTGGCATTTTTCAGGAACGTATCACCCACGAATAGCGGGTTCTGACAGTACAGCAGTGTATATACTTAAACACTGCACGGGGTATCGTGTTCTCTGAACTCTTTCGTTTAAATATGGAATCTATTTATCTTGGGTAACTTTAAAACCGGTTCATCACAAGTTAAACAACTCATTTTATATGAGATTCTAGTACATGCACACTATATCAGGTGTTCATGCCAAGGTTGTTCCCCAACCCTCACTGATCCCATGTGACCATCAGCAACGTATTGTTACAGGCTGGGGGGTCGGCCGCCAACCGACCGCTCTGAACGGAGCCGCAAGTCGAGTCGGCCCGACCGATCGCCCGGAATATAGATCGCCGCCCGGATAACTCCGAACGACGGGTCCTTGTACAAGAACCGAAATACGCCAATCGGCAGATCACGTGGGGTAGGGTCGATTGCCAATCTTCAATGTACCTAAATAACCATGTGATCCAACTACCGGGGTATTCCACCCTCGACGGATCTCGTACGGAACAAACCGCCGAGGCGAGCTTGTCCGTGCGCGATTCCGAGCGGCATAATCGCCGAGAACCGTCGGTCCAAATGTCCCCCTATTACGGCAAACCAACGGCTTTCTAACTCCCAACACACGAAATGTTCAGTCAATGAGAAAATGGACGAAACGAGCAGGTTTACATTCACACAAGGACATTTATTATAATGAAACACGTATGCAATTAAATAAGGCAAAACACGTATGCAATTATACAAGCAACAAAAGCACGACAAAAGAACTACAACCGTCTATAAGCAATTATTAATGTACAGTCACTTACGGGACTTGGTGCCACAACATTCATTCGAAAGAAAAGCAGCAAAAAGACCCCATCAAAGGCAATGGGGTCAGACTGGACCTCTTGGGTCTTTATGGCGTGGGACTTAGCAGACCGAACGAGTCCCACGAGACCGTTGCAGGTTACCTGCACCCTCATGGTGTCTGGCTTGGGCGACCCGCAACGTCCCGTCCCCACAGCAGCTAGTGTAGCCGCGGTCGAGCTCGGGCCTTCCGTGTGGCAGGCAAGCTCTCTCCACACGAACGCGTGGTTTGTGCGAGAGCAGGCAAGGCTGCGCCTCCAGCTCGCGTCTCCTTCGCGACGCCCGGACTTCCACGCAGCTCCTTGGCTTCTGGCTTCCTCCCGACTCCCCCAACTGCCGAAGCAAAAAGCTTACTCCTCCCACGGGACTCAGCACACGAACTCTGCCACGGGACTCCCACGAACTCAGCCTTACCACGGGACTCCCCGCGAACTCTTCACGAACTCTTTTTGAACAAAGAAAAGATGTCCTCTTTCTCCTTTGCACCCCTCCCCCACACCCGGCGTGACTCATGCCCTCGTGATCCACCCCCCGCTCAACCACGGGTGGGAGGGAGTTGTTGACGTCACCGCAGGGTTCTTCTTCCTCTTCGCAGAAGAGGGGGAGGGATGTCTCCATTGTTTGCTCCCAAACTATTAAATCTATCCGCAGCGCATCTAATCGATTTCAAAACATTTAAAACAATGGAAGGTGAGCTATCTAGGGAACATGCACTTATTGACATAGCTGACTAAGGAAACCTGTATGTTGTGTGCGATTGAATTCCAAGTTCGTAACAGTATTATAAATAATTTAGTTGCACTTTTTATGAGCTCTTACCTCTCTCTGCGAGTTCCTCCAAAGTTCTTTCTGCCATCTGCCCGTCTCCCACTCCAAATGCACTGGTAAGATCCTCTTTTCCTACATCTTGTGTCTGCTCACCGTCTTGTTCACTCGTAGCCATGCCCACAGAAACCGACGGTGCTCCAGCATGCGACTTTTTACCAACTGCTCCTCCCGACTGCTCCTCAAGATCAATGAGATCCGCTGACATTGTCAGGGGCTGGAAAGGGAGAGAATTGTTAGATGGAGGAACTGAAAATGTTTCAGATGAAAGGGCGAGGGTGAAAGGGCGAACCTGGGGGGCCAAGGCAATCCTAGTGTGCATGCAAACCATGATCATCACCATGACAGTAATTTTTCACATTTCTTCTGATACTTTTGGCTAAATGACATCGTCAGAGCCATATAATGCTCTTTATGCCATGCACGAGTACAAAACAGAATTTGTACGCTTGTTGAAGTAAAATAAAGGGATGACATCAACCACGTCATGGTATCAATATGCGAGGGCAGGGTCAGGGTCGGGGTGGGGAGGCGTTGTACACACGGACACAGATAAAAAAGAAAACATGAGCAGTGTGTGTCTACAAGGGAAAAGTATATGGCTCTATAATATTTCCTATTGTTCAAGACTTGTGTAATGGACGTGCACAAGCCGAGCAGGAAGTGCCCAGAGAACCACATGAAGATTGAAGGAACAAAAGCAAACAAATATGAAATCTGAGTGCAGGGAGAACATACTCAGAGCCTCACGCACGGTACAACGTCTAACCCTCCATGAAGAACACTGAGATGTCTCCAAAGAGGGACAAAAAAAAAAAAAAACTCACAGGGAACTATTCAAAAGTGAATATCCAGCTCCTCTGCCAATCCATGATTAACTCAATTACCAAGATTGAGATACACCAACACATCAACCAATGTCTATACCCTCCTACCACCTCCACCATCCACCACCCCAACCCATGATCAACTCAATTACCAACATTGAGATACACCAATACATCAACCAATGTCTATACCCTCCTACCACCTCCACCATCCACTACCCCAATTACCAAGAGTGAGATACACCAACACATCAACCAATGTCTATACCCTCCTACCACCTCCACCATCCACGACCCCAATTACCAAGAGTGAGATACACCAACACATCAACCAATGTCTATACCCTCCTACCACCTCCACCATCCACCACCCCAACCCATGATCAACTCAATTACCAACATTGAGATACACCAACACATCAACCAATGTCTATACCCTCCTACCACCTCCACCATCCACCACCCCAACCCATGATCAACTCAATTACCAACATTGAGATACACCAACACATCAACCAATGTCTATACCCTCCTACCACCTCCACCATCCACTACCCCAATTACCAAGATTGAGATACACCAACACATCAACCAATGTCTATACCCTCCTACCACCTCCACCATCCACCACCCCAACCCATGATCAACTCAATTACCAACATTGAGATACACCAACACATCAACCAATGTCTATACCCTCCTACCACCTCCACCATCCACTACCCCAATTACCAAGAGTGAGATACACCAACACATCAACCAATGTCTATACCCTCCTACCACCTCCACCATCCACTACCCCAATTACCAACATTGAGATACACCAACACATCAACCAATGTCTATACCCTCCTACCACCTCCACCATCCACCACCCCAACCCATGATCAACTCAATTACCAAGATTGAGATACACCAACACATCAACCAATGTCTATACCCTCCTACCACCTCCACCATCCACCACCCCAACCCATGATCAACTCAATTACCAACATTGAGATACACCAACACATCAACCAATGTCTATACCCTCCTACCACCTCCACCATCCACTACTCCAATTACCAAGATTGAGATACACCAACACATCAACCAATGTCTATACCCTCCTACCACCTCCACCATCCACTACCCCAATTACCAAGATTGAGATACACCAACACATCAACCAATGTCTATACCCTCCTACCACCTCCACCATCCACCACCCCAACCCATGATCAACTCAATTACCAACATTGAGATACACCAACACATCAACCAATGTCTATACCCTCCTACCACCTCCACCATCCACTACCCCAATTACCAAGATTGAGATACACCAACACATCAACCAATGTCTATACCCTCCTACCACCTCCACCATCCACTACCCCAATTACCAAGATTGAGATACACCAACACATCAACCAATGTCTATACCCTCCTACCACCTCCACCATCCACCACCCCAACCCATGATCAACTCAATTACCAACATTGAGATACACCAACACATCAACCAATGTCTATACCCTCCTACCACCTCCACCATCCACTACCCCAATTACCAAGAGTGAGATACACCAACACATCAACCAATGTCTATACCCTCCTACCACCTCCACCATCCACTACCCCAATTACCAACATTGAGATACACCAACACATCAACCAATGTCTATACCCTCCTACCACCTCCACCATCCACTACCCCAACCTCCTTCCAATAGCACTGTATGGGATTATTGAGATACCGCAACCACACACATCATATACCAGTCCCCCACCCACACAAACCCTCATCTCCCAAACTCTCGATTTGGGACAACACTGTCGTGGAGCCATGAGCAGACAATAAAATGTTTCACAAAATAGGAACAGCCGGGGAATTGGAGTAAAACACGCAAACGACACGGAGCAAACAAGCGGACACAGGAGGAGCACGGAGACACAGTGCGGACACACAGAGCGGCAAAACGCAGACAAGGATGCAAGACATTCATATACACGCGGAGGCATATAGAAACGTAGATGCAGACATATGGACGCAGATCGACAGATACAGACACATCGTTACCAGAGAGACAGAGCACGATACCAGACTGACGGGCAAAGCCTCGATATCTCTTCTCCCTCCTTTCCCTTTCCCTTTCCCTCCCTCTCTCTCTCCAGTTACACTTCCGGGCAATAAAATGTCCGATTTAACAAAACATCGCCCGCGATGACACCGAGACAAAGGTCCAATCTGGAGATGAACGACACATTGTCAATAAAACCTGACCGTCAGACGGACCGGTGAAACGTCAAAAACGGAGGGGAAACGTGCACGTTGTACACAACGTACATGGTGTACACAACGTGCTTGTTGTATAAAACTTACATGATCTACAAAACGTACATAGTGTACAAAACTTACATGGTGTACACAACGTACACGATCTACAAAACGTACATGGTGTACACAACGTGCATGTTGTACAAAACGTGCATGTTGTACACAACATACATGGTGTACAAAACGTACATGGTGTAAAAAAAACTTACATGGTGTACACAACGTACATGATCTACAAAACGTACATGGTGTACACAACGTGCATGTTGTACAAAACGTGCATGTTGTACACAACGTACATGGTGTACAAAACGTACATGTTGTACAAAACTTTCATGATCTACAAAACGTACATGGTGTAAAAAACTTACATGGTGTACACAACGTACATGATCTACAAAACGTACATGGTGTACACAACGTGCATGTTGTACAAAACGTGCATGTTGTACACAACGTACATGGTGTACACAACGTGCATGGTGTACACAACGTACATGATCTACAAAACGTACATGATCTACAAAACGTGCATGGTGTACACAACGTGCATGGTGTACACAACGTGCATGGTGTACACAACGTGCATGGTGTACAAAACGTACATGTACACAACGTGCATGGTGTACACAACGTGCATGGTGTACAAAACGTACATGATGTACACAACGTACATGGTGTACAAAATTTACATGGTGTACACAACGTGCATGATGTACACAACGTGCATGGTGTACACAACGTGCATGTTGTACAAAACGTACATGGTGTACACAACGTACATGGTGTACACAACGTGCATGGTGTACACAACGTACATGGTGTACACAACGTGCATGGTGTACACAACGTGCTTGTTGTATAAAACTTACATGATCTACAAAACGTACATAGTGTACACAACGTACATGATCTACAAAACGTACATGGTGTACACAACGTGCATGTTGTACAAAACGTGCATGTTGTACATAACATACATGGTGTACAAAACGTACATGTTGTACAAAAAACTTACATGGTGTACACAACGTACATGACCTACAAAACGTACATGGTGTACACAACGTGCATGTTGTACAAAACGTGCATGTTGTACACAACGTACATGGTGTACAAAACGTACATGTTGTACAAAACTTTCATGATCTACAAAACGTACATGGTGTAAAAAACTTACATGGTGTACACAACGTACATGATCTACAAAACGTACATGGTGTACACAACGTGCATGTTGTACAAAACGTGCATGGTGTACAAAACGTGCATGTTGTACACAACGTACATGGTGTACACAACGTACATGATCTACAAAACGTACATGATGTACACAACGTGCATGGTGTACACAACGTGCATGGTGTACAAAACATACATGTACACAACGTGCATGGTGTACACAACGTGCATGGTGTACAAAACGTACATGATGTACACAACGTACATGGTGTACAAAATTTACATGGTGTACACAACGTGCATGATGTACACAACGTGCATGGTGTACACAACGTGCATGGTGTACAAAACATACATGTACACAACGTGCATGGTGTACACAACGTGCATGGTGTACAAAACGTACATGATGTACACAACGTGCATGGTGTACACAACGTACATGATCTACAAAACGTACATGATGTACACAACGTGCATGGTGTACACAACGTACATGGTGTACACAACGTGCATGGTGTACACAACGTGCATGGTGTACACAACGTGCATGGTGTACACAACGTACATGGTGTACACAACGTGCATGTTGTACAAAACGTACATGGTGTACACAACGTGCATGGTGTACACAACGTGCATGGTGTACACAGCGTGCATGGTGTACACAACGTACATGGTGTACACAACGTACATGGTGTACACAACGTGCATGTTGTACAAAACATACATGTTGTACACAACGTACATGGTGTACACAACGTACATGGTGTACACAACGTGCATGTTGTACAAAACATACATGTTGTACACAACGTACATGGTGTACACAACGTACATGGTGTACACAACGTGCATGTTGTACAAAACATACATGTTGTACACAACGTACATGGTGTACACAACGTGCATGGTGTACACAACGTGCATGTTGTACAAAACATACATGTTGTACACAACGTACATGGTGTACACAACGTACATGGTGTACACAACGTGCATGGTGTACACATAGATATGTTTCAACATTTTAAAGCACAAATTAATTTAATTATTTAATTAGCAGGATCTACATTTATTAATGACTAATTAATTACCGACCAAACAAACTCCGTCCTGTACATTCGGGACATTCGGACACGTGCTCCTGGCGGATCGACCTTTGAAGGGTTCAAACAGCTTGGGCTGGTTTACGAAAATAAATATTAATCCTCATAAAACTACAAACTAATTTTTTTTTTTTTTTTAAACGTGATCACGATCACAGAGTACTCGGAATTAAAAACACGTTTTCTTTGCCGTGTTCACAATAAAATTAATCCACTATTAAACGAGTACGAACGCACGTTTGCTATTCCTTCACGTATTTTCGAAGTGCGTATTTGGCCGGTACCGGTAGCGCCATTTTACCGGCAAAAACGATTCGATGGTCTTCACCGGAAAAACACGGCCATCGGGTTGAGATCGTGTCGCCGTGAGTTGAGGGTGAGAGCCCGCGTCATGTTCGCCACGCCCGGTAGTGACGTCACCACGCTGACCAACGTGTTCACGACCACGGTCACGATCATCGTGCGCTGCCATCCCTTCACGTATATTCGAAAAGCGTATTTGGCCGGTATAGCACAGGTAACGCTATTTTACCGGCAAAACGATTCGATTGCCTCAAGGCTAAAAATACGACCATCTGGTTCAGATTCTTTCGATTTAATTTCGGGTTAGAGTCCGCGTCCTGTTGGCCATCCCAGCAGTGACGTCATCGCGCTGACGCACGTGATCACTTTAGATCGTGATAATGGCAACACGGCAACAAGAAGGACGTCGCGCATAGCACAATACTTGAGAAATGTAAATAAAGCATCGTTGCCAATTGCCATGGAAACAGCAATTTGGCAATTTCAAAAATGTGACTGATCAAGTGTGTTTTACATGATATTTTTACATTTGGTTGGTACATTTTGTAACTGCAGCCGATGAGATGTTTTACATGATTCACATGGCCTTGACCTTGACCTTGCTTGATCTTTGACCAAGTTTTTTTTTTACCAAATGTTACACACAAATACTACACGTATGTATAAATAAGCTGTGCAAGTTTGAATTTGACAAATTGAAAAACGACTGAGATATGTTGATAATAAATATCACAAAAAAGTCCCATTTCATGAAAATGGGGTGAAGTTGTTGTCATGGAAACCATTCACGTGACAAAACGGCAAAATCGATCGTTCTGATTTTTCTGATTTTCGGTGAACCAATGAATTCAGTGAACAAATATTCCAATTCAGTTCAAAGTTCATGGGAATTAAACATTTAGTGATCTTGACCTTTGACCTTTTAAACTCAAAAACAATCGGCTTCAGTAACCTAAATATGTAACCCTGTTCAAATTTCAAGTCAATCCGATGAAAATTGCCACTCTTGTGTGACTTTGACATTTGAACCTTTGACCTCAGAAATAATCCGCTTATGGTTTTTCATTGGTGAACCAATTCAGTGACCCAGTATGCAAATTGTCTTCAAATTTCGAGTCAAGTGGATGAAAATTAATGCTTTTATGTGAACTTCACCTTTGATGTCAAAAACAATTTAGGCTTCAGTTGACCAATTCGCAAACCCTGTTCAAATTTCATGTCAATTGGATACAAATTGATGATATATGTGACCTTGACCATTGACCACAAAGACAATAGGCTTCTAGTCTTTGATTGGTGAACCAATTCAGTTATCAAATATGCAAATTATGTTCAAAATAGCAGAGTACCCACCCATCCTCTGGTTGGGTAGGGGGGGGGGTTACATTACTTCGAAAAAAAGTATAGTCTGTATATTGCAAGAAGACTTTCAGTGTTTGTGTATTGTCTATCTAAAGGGGTCTAATGGGTCTCGATGGTCGAGATGTTAATAGGTCTAAAAGGTCTAGGGCTCTAGGCTCTTCGGGTTGGAATGACAGAGGTGTAAAGGTGTGCAAAGAGTGTAAAAGGTTAAAAAATAAATAAAATTGTATACCTTCTCGAGGCTCGTATGAGAGCTTTCAGGGACTTTCAAGAAGGAAAGCAGGGAATTTGAAGGAGGTGGGTTTCGGGTGGATTAACGGGGGTAAGAAAAGATCGAGGATTTGGATAGGGAATGATAAGAGGTGGTGGTGAACAGTTGTTTTGAAAGCCTGGAGGGAAGAATGGGATTGAATAGAGTGAGGGAGTTTATTCCAAAGGCGGGAAAAAAGAGGAATGAAAGAGTGAAGGTGAGCAGTGATTCGTGATTTTGGTAGTTTACCAGAAGAGGGTTGCTGGCGGACCTTGAGTGCCCTGCGGAAATATGGAGGGGACATGTCTCAGAGAGAATGGGGGGGGGGGGTAAGACCGGAGAGGAGACAGTAGAAGAAAGAAAGACCACTGGCAGGCCTGCGGTGAGAGAGTGAGAGGCCCAAAGACTCAGCCTCATCGTGGAAGATACCAATGATCCTAAATGCCATGGTTTCAACAGCGTAAAGCTGAGACAGGTGAGAAGCAGGAGTACCAACCAGAGGGGAGAGCAGTACTCCATCAGGCTGCGGACGAAAGCTTTGCATGTGGTCAGGAGCTCAGGTTTGCCAAGGAAGGACTTTTCATGATGGAGGATGCCCAGTCAGTGACTGGCTTTGGAGGCCAACTTGGAGGTGTTGCTTTCCCAGGAAAGATCATGGCAGATAGTGAGACCCAAAAGTTTGACTGAAAGGACTTCTTCAAGAGGATTGTTGACAAAGTAGATGGGGGAATTTTCCAGATGGTGCTTTTGGAGAGACACAGTGAGAGTGTGAGATTTGTCAGGATTGAAAGACATGTTCCAAGTGTTTGACCAGTTTGTGATTTTATCCAGATCTGCTGAGAGTGAAGAAGCCACTGCTTGCCGATCTGAGGGATGACAGATGGACAGAGGGTAAAGTCATCAGCAAAGAGATATAGAGGATTTTTCAGAGAGTCAGAGAGATCATTGATGAAAACCAGAAAAAGAACAGAGCCCAGAGCGCTGCCTTGAGGAAGTCCAGCCTGGACAGGATGAGGAGGTAAGAGAATTGCATTAAGGGCCACACTTTGGCTGCGACAAGAGAGGAAGTCTGCGAGCCATGAGTGGAGACGGCCTTGGATACCATAGGAAGAGAGTTTGGTGAGCAGGGCAGGGTGCCAGACCGTATCAAAAGCACGTGATATGTCTCAGGATAATGCTCTGATTTCATGTCTGGTATTGAGGACCTCCATCCATTGTTGGGAAAGCAGGAGCAGCAAGTCCAGGGTAGAATGACCTGGTCTGAATCTAAATTGATGATTGGAAATCAAGCCTTTGGAGAAGAGGAAGGATTTAATGTCTGAAGTGATGATGGATTCCATAACCCTGCTGATGATTGGGAGAAGGCTGATTGGTCTGGAGTTGCAGGGATCTGTTTTTGCACCTTTTTTATGCAGGGCAGTAATGTTTGCTGATTTCCAAGCAGACGACAGATGACCTTGAGCAAATGAGAGGGTGAATAGAAGAGAGAGGGTGAGCAAGAGCAGCAGAGCAGGTTTTAGGACACGTGGGCTGATGCCATCTGGACCGGTTGCAGAATCTGAGTCGAGATTTGACAGCAATTGCCTTCAGTTGCTTTCAGTTGCCTTCAGTTGCCTGAAATTGCCTTCAGTTAGATTAGCCTTCCATGAGGCGAAGGCAAGTTGTTTCACAACAACTCCCTCACCACAAGCTTCAGTGTATCATGGGTGGCATGAAGGGTAAGACAACTGAAGACGAGATGGGATAAATATGTGCATGAGAGAGAGCAAGTTTCATTTTTAAATTTCCCAGGACGAGTTGATGTCAGAGAAAGTAGACATAGGAGACCAGTCTAGAAGTTTGATGGCTGCTTGAAGACCCTGCTAGTGTGCCTGAGTGAAATGCCAGACTCGACGGCGCTGAGGTGGTTCTCTAACAACAGCCAGAAAGATGTCCACTTTCACAAGCATGTGGTCAGATAAACCGATTGTAGCGGAAGAAGAACAGCAGATATTTTCAGAGAAATTGGTCAAAATCAGATCCCAAAGAGATGGAGTCCCATTGAGATCCAGGTCAGGAATTTGACAGATTGTATCAGTCCCAATGAGTTGCAGAAGTCTTTTGCTGAAGAGCTATGGCAGGTGAGAGAGGTACCCACACCCAGCCAACTGGCCCGATGGCAATTGAAGTCACCACATATGAGGAAGAGAGAGTTAGGATGAGAGGATAGAAGTTGGTTCATGTTTTTGGAGAGCATGATGTAAATGGAGTCATTATTGTTTGGTAGACGGTACAACACACATATAAACATGAGGTGGGAGTCGAGGGGAAGCCATAGCCAGAGGTATTCGTGGGGGTGTGGGGGAGTGAGGGCAGTGCATGGCGAGTGAGGAATAGAGTCTTTGATGAAGAGAGAAACTCCTCCGCCAGGACACCAGGACGAGCCCCATTGACATAAACAATGCATTGCCTGTCTTTTGTCTTCTCTTCCCATTTCTGTACATCAATGGCAGTGGCTCTGAGATGTCACTTTATACAGTCCAAGTAACGCAACCTTGGTCACTCAAGTGTTTCCCCTTGGAAAGCTCACGATATAACACAGCCTTTGGCAGCCGGTCATCCCCCATTCTAACCTCATGACCGGTCCAGGTGAGCTGCTGCTTCAGCAGATTTGGATGAAATTTGATGTATCAGTCGGGTAGGTGACAAGAACAAGCTAATTCGATTTTGGTTCAGGTCTGAATCAAGATCCAGCCTATCAGTGGGATACAAAAAGTAAACTGTTCAGTCTGGTGGAGGTATGCGCTCTATGGAGTGCCGTTCTAGTTGGAGATAGTGCTGCCGAGATATACAAAGCATTCAACGATCTTAAGTATTATGCCATTCAGCAAAAGGGTCGGCTCAATGTACGGCATTCCAGGGGCCGGTTGGTGAAGGAGCTTGGCTTTTCAGATATTAATGGAGAGTCTAAATGCCGCAGATGCACCGGCAAACTTGTCAAAAATCTTCATCAGCTCACATATGGAATGCAAAACGAAGCCAATATCTTCATCCGAGAGCAAGTCTCGTGCGCACATCTGACCAACCATTGTCTTCACTTTGATATGTTGAAAAGGTTGCCATCAGTATGCATTGTTAGATAGACACCTTCTGTAACATCCCGATTGGCAACATCCAGCACAGTGGGTTAGGGTTAGGGTTAGGGTTAGCTTGGTTAGGCTAGGTTAGGCTAACAGCTTGGTTAGGCTAACAACATCCAGCACAGTGGGAGGTGACAACGTCAACATAGGCTTCATTTTTTAAATTGAGAATTGGGCCAACAACAATATATATTGTGGCGGGCCGGCGGGGTCGGGTGAGAAGACCACTAGGTGGGGGAAAGCTACGTCGATTCCCACCAGACTCCCTGGAATTGTTGGCCGTCGCTCACGGATAATTCCGTGACGCGGCGGGTTGCTTAACCGACCGTGGACGCCAATAACTCAGCCGCGTGACCTAGGGTCCTCCCGCCTATGGGTTGTTGGGTTACATAATTAACCACGCGGTTTAACCACCGGGGAACAACGCCCTCGGTATGCCTTGTCCGAACTGGATCACTCTACCGGATCGGATGCAGCCGAGCAGCACTGCCAGGGACACACCGGCTAAAAGGAACGGACCGTTGGGAATAAAGACCCGGCTAAACTTGGATTTGGACCACGCTGGACCAATGGGGGAAAAGACAAAGGTGAGCTGGGAACATTCCTAATGACAATTATTCATTAACAGCAAGCAAGGAAAAGCATGTGGCACAACAAAGGTTTATTGGGTATGTAACGCAGGGAAAGAGAGGGGTGTGGGGGGTGCGACAATAATACAAGCAACTTACTAAAGCAGACACAGTGCAGACTTGATGCGAGATTAATAAGAGTAACAACAATAAGGATCTTCTACAGGCTTACTTAACAGACAGGTGCCAGCACACTCAGACACACACACAGAAAAATAAACCTCAATGAAAAGGGACTTTAGCAGCCAGGGAGGGGAGTTGAGGTTATAGTTTTCGGTACCTGGGCGTTTCAGGGGAGGGATGCTCCGTGGTGTGGTACCCGACAAGAGTCGCATTGTTCTGGCCACAGCTACACGTATGGAGATCGTATTCCGAAGGCGGAGCTTGAGTGGAGAAGGGCGGGGTCCATAGGGAGAGGGTGGAGCAGTAGGCGGGACCAGGCAGGAGGCGGTTCGTCGAGGCGAGACGTGGGCGGAATCAAGAAGCAGGAACATTCCAAGTGAAAAATACCCACACTAAAAACACTTCTCAACACCCTCACGGAGGACTTCTCTGTGTTTTATAGAGCCCGGAGCTCGGGGGAGGGGCCATGCCGAATCCGACGTCATCGCCTGAGTCGGCGTTCTGACTGGCACCGACCCCTCACATGGTCTGCCTTACTGGGCCGGGTTTCGGGCAGATGCCGGTCCAGCCCACCCACCTGGCTGCGAAAGCGTACGTGACTCGCCGCACATGTCTGGTTTCGGGTAGACGGTGGAAGCTCAAAGCGCTAGTCCAGCCCAAAGCGCACGTTGCGGATTTTGCCTCAGAAAATAAAAAGAGTGGGGATGAAATAAAAAGGGAAAATGATTTAATAACCTAACTATGAGACCATCGCAACGCACTCCCTTGTCTTCCCACTAAACAAAAGGAAGGGGGTCTATCTACACATATATTAATGGCATAACTGTCTCGGGACACTTATATGTTGTATGCATGCGGTTCCGAGAACCGCAACAATATATATATATATATATATATATATATATATATATATATATATATATATATATATATATATATATATATATATATATATATATATATATATATACACACACACAAGAAAAAAGACATTTGAAAAAAGGAAAAACAGAGGGATGAAATCTCTAAAAAATAACCAAACAAGGCAGGAATAGAACCACATTATTACACCACAATCCTCTTATGGATTACCATCATGACATATTTTGACATTTTACTTTTGTTGTGGGATTGTGATGGAACAACGTCAAAAGTTATTGTGATGCTAAACCAGAAGAGGATTGTTGTGTTCTATTGTGGAATCATAATGTTGTGTCATTCTTCATTGTTGTTGTTCTTCTTCTTCATCCATCACAATGGGCGGCCATTTTTTTCTTGGATCAAACCTCTCTGGAGTACTACCATACGCCATGGTATATATATATATATATATATATATATATATATATATATATATATATATATATATATATATATATATATATATATATATATATATATATATATTTCCATAAATATAAATATATAAATATATATAAATATATATATATATATATATATATATATATATATATATATATATATATATATATATATATATATATATATATGTAAGTAAGCCCTGCAGCCCCACTGAAGGGCCTCTTTCATTGTTTTTTGTTGATATTTTAAACTCGACAGATATTACCGAGTGATGAGTGTGAAGTTGGAAATTGAAGGGGTGATGATGAATGTCATCAGTGCATATGCCCCACATATGGGGTGTGAGATGGAGTATAAAGAATATTTCTGGAGTGAGTTAGATGAAGTGGTGGAGAGTGTATCCAAGGATGAAAGAGTGGTGATTGGAGCAGATTTCAATGGACATGTTGGGGAAGGGAATAAAGAGGATGAGAAGGTGATGGGGAGGTACGGTCTCAACAAGAGAAATGTGGAAGGGCAAATGGTGGTAGAGTTTGCAAAAAGAATGGAAATGGCAGTGGTAAATACGTATTTCAAGAAGAAGGAGGAACACAGGGTGACATACAAGAGTGGAGGAAAGTGCACACAGGTGGATTACATCTTAAGTAGGAGATGCAACCTGAAAGAGATTAGTGACTGTAAGGTTGTGGCAGGGGAGAGTGTAGCTCGACAGCATCGATTGGTGGTCTGTAGGATGACTTTAGAGGTGAGGTTGAGGAAGAGAGTGAGGGCTGAACCAAGGACCAGATGGTGGAAGCTGAAGGAGGAAGACTGTTGCGTGAAATTTAGGGAGGAGGTGAGACAGGCGTTGGATGGTGGTAATATAAAGATGGGTGGGATGATTGGGCAACGACAGCAGAAGTTGTGAGGGAGATAGCTAGGAAGGTACTTGGTGTGACATCTGGACAGAGGAAGGAAGATAAGGAGACTTGGTGGTGGAATGAGGAAGTGCAGGAAAGTATAAGGAAGAAGGGGGTTGGCGAAAAAGAAGTGGGATAATCAGAGAGATGAAGAAAGTAGGCAGGAGTACAAGGAGTGGCGTCGAAAGGCAAAAAGAGAGGTGGCAAAGGCCAAGGAAAAGGCATATGACGAGCTGTATGAGAAGTTGGATACAAAGGAAGGGGAAAAGGATTTATACCGATTGACAAGACAGAGGGACCGAGCTGGGAAGGATGTGCTGCAGGTTAGGGTGATAAAGGACGCAAATGGGAATGTGCTGACGAGCGAGGAGAGTGTGTTGAGAAGGTGGATGGAGTACTTTGAGGAGCTGATGAATGAAGAAAATGAGAGAGAGAGAAGGTTGGAAGAGGTGGAGATAGTGAATCTGGAAGTAGGGTGGATCAGTAAGGATGAAGTGAGGACTGCGATGAAGAAGATGAAAAGTGGAAAGGCGGTTGGCCCAGATGGTATACCAGTAGAGGCATGGAAGTGCTTAGGAGAGATGGCAGTGGGGTTGTTAACCAGATTGTTTAATAAAGTCTTGGAAAGTGAGAGGATGCCGGAGGAGTGGAGATTAAGTGTACTGGTTCAGATTTTCAAGAATAAGGGTGATGTGCAGAGCTGTGGAAATTACAGAGGGATAAAGTTGTTAAGCCACACCATGAAGTTGTGGGAAAGAGTAGTGGAAGCTCGGTTGAGAGGAGAGGTGACAATCTGTGAGCAGCAATATGGGTTTATGCCAGGAAAGAGCACCACTGATGCGATGTTTGCTTTGAGAATGTTGATGGAGAAGTATAGGGAAGGCCAGAAAGAGTTACATTGTGTGTTTGTGGATTTAGAGAAAGCTTATGATAGGGTGCCAAGAGAGGAATTGTGGTATTGTATGAGGAAGTCGGGAGTGGTGGAGAAGTATGTGAGGATCGTGCAGGATATGTATGAGGACAGTGTGACAGCGGTGAGGTGTGCGGTAGGAATGATGGACCGGTTTAAGGTTAAAGTGGGATTGCACCAAGGATCGACTCTGAGCCCTTTCCTGTTTGCAATGGTGATGGACAGGTTGACGGACGAGATCAGACTGGAGTCTCCATGGACTATGATGTTCGCGGATGACATCATGATCTGCAGGGAGAGTAGGGAGCAGGCTGAAGCGAGCCTTGAGAGGTGGAGGTACGCACTGGAGAGAAGGGGAATGATAGTCAGTATGAGTAAGACGGAGTACATGTGCGTAAATGAGAGGGAGGGTGGTGGTATGGTGCGGTTGCAAGGAGTTGAGGTGGGGAAGGTGGATTGATTTAAATACTTGGGATCAACTGTCCAAAGTAACGGAGAGTGTGGGAGAGAAGTGAAAAAGAGAGTGCAGGCAGGATGGAGTGGGTGGAGAAGAGTTGCAGGAGTGATTTGTGACAGAAGGGTAGCTGCAAGAGTGAAGGGGAAAGTATATAAGACGGTAGTGAGACCAGCTATGTTGTATGGTTTGGAGGCGGTGGCATTAACAAAAAGACAGGAAGCGGAGCTGGAGGTGGCAGAGTTAAAGATGCTGCGATTCTCGTTGGGAGTGACGAGGATGGATAGGATAAGAAATGAGTATATTAGAGGGACAGCGCAGGTAGGACGGTTTGGAGACAAAGTGAGAGAGGCGAGATTGAGATGGTTTGGACATGTGCACAGGAGGGAAACGGAGTATATCGGGAGAAGGATGTTGAAGATGGAGCCGCCAGGCAGGAGGAGAAGAGGAAGGCCAAAGAAGAGGTTCATGGATGCGGTGAGGGCGGACATGCGGGTGGTTGGAGTGTCAATGGAAGATGTTGAGGATAGAGCGAAATGGAGACGGTTGATCCGCTGTGGCAACCCCTAACGGGAGCAAGCCGAAAGAGGAAGAAGAAGATATATAAATAAGAACAGAGTTCAATTTGTTCGACCACTTTATTAGCGTGGAACGACAATAATCAAACAAGTATTGAACAGGTTGAAACACCCACAACATCCCTGGCTCCGGGTCAGGCTGCGCATGCGCACTGGCACAGGGGACCGTCGATATGTAGAAGTACCGTAAAGTACAATGTTCTCTATCTCCCTTCGAGTCTTTATTATGTTAATAAATAAAGGCTGAGAAAATATTAAGTTTAATGAATGAACAAAAGTTGATATCGCCCATCGTGTGACTATTCCATGGAGTAGTCCTTGTGCCAGGCAGGCACGCTGGTCGCTCTGGTGGATCGGCGTTGACCTATTGCTGGTGCTGGTGGTGTCACATCGGGCCCCAGTGGGGATGGGGCTCTCGGGGTTTCAGGGGCCGATGGTGGCGTCTGAAGGATCGCGCGCCTCGGTGTGCCTCGTCCTGGTGCTGCTGGCGTGTCTGAAACGGGTGTCGTCTTGCGCCGGGGTGTGCATACTGACGTCAGTGCCGGCGTGGGCCCCGTTGGCGTCGCAGATGTCACGGGTTCGCTGTCGAGGTCAGGCAGTTGCGGTGTTACAACGGGTACAGGTACAGTGATGCGGGTTGCTAGATCATCATAGATAGACCGGGGTGGCAGCTGGTCATTGCGAACTGGGCTAAACTTGCGCAGGAATTTCCTGTTCCGAAGTGTGACTCTGCCCGAGCCATCGATCTTGATCACGTATTGGTCGTGTTGGCGTACCTCCACGATACTGCCTGTCTTGTCCCATTTTTTGGGTGGAATCCTGTCTGGTTCTGTACGCGGACTAGGTCCCCTACAGCAAGTGGCGGAAGGCGTTTGGTGTGTTCTGCCCAGGTGTCGGCTGTGCGGATATGACGTTTGCGGAGGGCCTCCTCCCTCGCTTTCAGGGTCTCATGCCAAGTGTCGTGCGGTCTGTACTTCCCGGGGATAATTGGGATGAAATCGCGTATCGGGCGGCCGAAGACACACATTGCCGGGGAGATCTTCGTGTCAGGGTCAGGCGTGTTACGATATTGTAGTATCGCTCTCTGCACAGCGTCAGTGTCAAGTTCTCCCTGCGGGCTGGTGTTGTCCGTGATAAGTCGTTTCATTGTCTTAACTCCAATCTCCGCGCGACAGTTGCTGTGAGGGAAGGCCACCGATGACAAGCGGTGGTGTACACCCCATCTGTGCAGGAATGACCTGGTCTCAGTGGAGGTGAACTCCGGTCCCCCATCCGACGCGAGCTCTTCTGGCGTCCCTTACGTCACGAAGGCGCGACGTAAGTGGTTTATGAGTCCGGCGGCGCCACCCGTCGACTTTGAGATGATCGGCCAGTTCGAGTATCTGTCCACCGTCACAAGGTAGTGTGCACCCCTGTGTACAAAGAAGTCCGAGCACACTGCCTGAAAGGGGTAAACGACCGGAATAGGTGGAGTTGGTGGCGCTCCAGGCTGTGATGGTACCATCCGGTGGCAGTGTTCGCAGTTTTTCCGAGTGGCGCTGATGTCGGCCGACATGCCTGGCCAGAATACAGAGGATTCTGCGCGGGCGGTCATCATTGATACGCCCTGGTGGGCAGCGTGTAGGGCGCTCAGCACATCGCCGCGGAGTGAGGGTGGTATGACTACTCGGTCCTTGTATAGGATCACTCCATCTGTCGATGTAATGTTCTCGCGGTACTGGTGATAGTCGCGAATTGTCTCTGGCATCTCGATTTTTGAGTCGGGGATGCCGTTCATTGTCATTCCCTCCAATATGTGCATATCGCCATCGCTGCTGGTGGCTTCCCTGACGCGATCCCATGTTACTGATCGCAATGATTCGAGGCCCGCGGCACACCATGCCAGGTTGTCCTCCTCGACGTCGTCGTCATACTCCGGCTCAGTTTGGCGTAGGAGGGACAGGACGTCGGTGTGCGTGCTCGGTTGGAGGTGGGTTGCTATGGTGGCATTGTCATCTGGAAGGTTCATGAGTGGAGGTCGCGTGGTGCCAACCGGCCTGCGCGACATGGCATCTGCCGCCTTGTTCTTCATGCCCGGGATATGTATGATGCGGAAGCGATAACGCAGGGTCTTCTCCTTGAGATTCCTGAGGCGGGGGTTGGGTATGTCGTCAAGTGCTCTGTCCGAAAGGAGTTTCAGCAGTGGTTTGTGGTCTACCGCAACGATCAGGTTCTCGCAGCCCAGTACGAAGTAGCGCGCCTTGTCCAAGGCGTCCGCGACTGCGAGAGCCTCGCCCTCTATGGGCGCGTATCTGGATTCTGCCGCGTGCGTAAATCTGCTGCCGACCAGGGTTATTTTCCATCCATCAGTGCAGCAGAATGGTCTAACTGGCACGCATCGGCAGTGCTTTTGAAGCAACCAGAATCCGATTCCCTCCTTCGACCAGTCCGTGGCGATGCATGTTGGCTTAATTTTGTCAAATATGCGGACACCGTGTTCGATTTCTTGTACGATCACGTCTTTCGATTCGCGGAATATGTCCTCTAACTCCATGGACCACTGGAAGCGTTCTCCACTTTTCAGGAGCTTCCGGAATGGCTGCATTCGTTCAGCCATACTAAAGGCGTATGCCACTTGGTTGACAAGCCCGAACCACGATCTGACGTCGGTGATGTTACGCGGTTGTGGGAAATCGTGGATCACTTCCAGGTAGCGGCTGCACGGTCGCACGTCGGTCATGGTGATGGTGAAGCCCGCGAAGTCCACCGTGGGTGCGCTGAAGACAAACTTCTCCGGGTTGAGGATGATTCCATTCCCGCCACATATATCCAGCCATTGGACCGCCTGGAAGTAGCTCCCCTCAATCGTGTCTGACCATAGTAGCGTGTCATCTACGCACTTGGTCTTGTTACCAATGTCCGCGACGATCTCATCGTATCGTCATGAGTAACCGTCCCCCGATGCCATATACCCTTGTGGGGCAGATAGGTACCGGTAGCGCCCCCATGGAGTGATGAAGGTCGTCTTGTGGCGGTCGTCCTCGTGTAGGCAGACGCTATGGTAACCGTTCCATGCGTCGAATACTGTCTTGCGCTTCCCGTTAGGTACGCGTCTCGCCTGGTGGAACGGGGATTGGGTGTGGTGGGTCTCGTGGAACGCATGCTTGTTCAAGGCCTGAAAGTCGACGGTGCGTCGCGGCTTGCCATTCTTTTTCGCGCAAATTACCATGCGGTGACACCATGTCACCGGCGTACCGACGGGTACTTCCTCCAACACGCCGAGCCGAACGTCCTGGTCGAGGCCTGCTTTTACCTCATCTTGCCAATGTATGGCCACAGAGATGGGAGTGTGATGGGCAACCGGTGTCGCGTTCTCACTGAGCATAAGACGTAGTGGCGGGCCGGTCATTCTTGGTAGTGGCTGGTGTGGGCACGTGTTGAATGTGCTCTGAGCATACATCCTGAGTAAATGTGACTGTAGTGCCTCTCTGTTGGCCTCGGTCGCTGGCATGGGGAGTGCGGTCGGCTTGGTCGGCGGCTCCGCGCGTCGCGGGCAGTCGCACAATTCCGAGGTCATCAGATTCACCTCTCCGAGTGTCGGGAATCTGTCCGAGATCATTCCCAGGTCCATGCAGGCTGCACGGGAGAGGAATATGCGGTCTGAAGAGTCCGTCACGTACGCGATTTGGCGCGTCTCCAACCGCCGAGCGTCGTCACTGTTACCGGCGAATCTGACTACCACGGCTCCGAGGATACGAATTACTTTGTTGTTTGCGGCCTTCATGGTCATGGATACAGGTATGAGGTCCTCAGTACTCAGGCCCATTTGTTGGACGACTTTAATGCCGATCAGGCAGCTCTGGCACCCTGTGTCTGCCATAGCGGGTAGGGTTACCGCGCGGGTGTGTTTCAGGAGGTTAAAACCCAGCGCTTTGTAATCCTTGCGCTTGTTGGTGAGAGTGAGGTTGACGTATGGCTGCGGGTCGGATACACGTTTCATCCACTTATCGCACATATCATCGTACAGGTGGTGAGCGAGGGGAAGCGCGCGCATTGCGTCCTCTGTGCTGGCCATGGTGACCGTGCATAGCTCGACGAAGGCTGCCGTCTGCTCGTCGTACATCCCGTCGGTCTCCTTAGATGGGGGTCTTGCCGATCGGCCGCCCAGGCACGCCTTGTCGAGGTGATTCTGGCGGTCACACTTCCGGCACTTTTTACCGTATCCGGGGCACTCGGCGCATCTGGCGCGCCATTGAGGCGTTTTGCCGTGGCCCACCTCGCCGCAGTAGATGCATACTCCTTCGGGCTTGGCCTTCCGTTTTTCCGGCCTGGCTCCTACTCTGGCGCGGACGTCCTGTCGCTTTCCCCGCCGATACGAACTACTGATCGCGTCCGTGCTCTGAGTGTCAAGCAGGCGCGATGCCGAGCGTTTTCCAGACTCTTTGGCCTCGATATACTCTATCATGTCCTTTAATGGCATGTCCTGGTTCTTCTCACCGAGTAGGTCAAGTTGTATTGCTTGGTCCGCGATGCCACGGGCAACCACGTTGCGCAATATCTCTTCCATGAAGTCGTTGACCTGATCGCACCCCGCCTTGGTGCACTTCATTTCATACTTGCACGTGTCTGCCTGCCCCTTGATGCGGGCGTGGAACGACCGGACGGGCTCCTCGTGTCCCTGCCGCATGTTAGACAGGGCCACTCGAGCTACCATCGTGTTCTCCGTCCGGACGGCGAGCGCCTTCATGGCGGCGAGGACGTCTTCTTCATCGCTGCCCACGAGGCTCCTACCCGCCGCGCGAGTGAGGTCCTTTCTCAGCTCCTCCTCACAGCACTCCAGTAGCTGCGCGACTATGTCGGGTCCGACAAGCGTAGTACCTGTTTTGTATTCGCCCCAGCGGGTTATGAAGTACGACCAGGCCTCGCCCGTTCCGGCCAGTGCTATGGAGGGACGCTTGAGTTTCTCCATCTTGGCATTCGAGCTCGCCGCCCTGGGGGCGGCGACGTGCACAGTGGCGTGTATACTCAACATGGCCGCCACCACTGCCGCCTCTGCGTGTGTAGCCATATAGTCACAACCCTCGATCGGGCACTCTGCTTCCACCGGCGCCATAGGAACAGTTATTTCTGGAGTAAACGTTCTATTTTCGGGGATGCACACGTGTGTACAGTGTCCTGGGGGCGAAGATTGGGTACAGAACCCGAGAAATCCAAACTCACTGTCGACGTTCTCGTGGTCCGTTTTCACCCAGTCGTGTCCTCCTCAGCACCGACGATCCTGACTTGACTGCATCAAGTTGTTTGATTATAAATAAGAACAGAGTTCAATTTGTTCGACCACTTTATTAGCGTGGAACGACAATAATCAAACAAGTATTGAACAGGTTGAAACACCCACAACATCCCTGGCTCCGGCGAAGGCTGCGCATGCGCACTGGCACAGGGGACCGTCGATATGTAGAAGTACCGTAAAGTACAATGTTCTCTAATATATATATATATAGATATAGATATAGATATAGATATAAATATAGATATATATATATATATATATATATATATATATATATATATATATATATATATATATATATATATATATATATATATATAGATATAGATATAGATATAGATATAGATATATAGATATAGATATAGATATATATATATATATATATATATATATATATATATATATATATATATATATATTGTTGCAGTGCCGAGTACCGAGACACCAGGTTGTCATTCAGGGGGATTAATCCCCGGTTGTCCTCGGTGGAGCCGGACCTGGGGCCACCGCTCACAATTAACGTTGTGGTACGGTGGGTTGTTTTAAAACCACGAACACCACCCAGTCAACCACGAGTCCCAGTGTCCACCGTTTAATTATATTCCATTTAACTGGAGGTCACGTGGTTACCTGAGTGGGGAGAGTGCCCTCGGCAAAGCACCAATATTATCTGATTAGATTTTAATTAGGGCGGCCGAACGTTTTAACCGCTGGTGTGTGCCGACGATTTTTTGGTTAAATCTGTGGTAATTACCTCCCAGTCTATCTCGGTTCGAACAATGCTAGACCAATGTAAGGAAAGGACAAACACGGACAGGTTGGAAATCGACAAATATAATTTATTAATAATAAAATAATTAAATAAAAAGAACTTTTTATTTGCTGAGGTAAATAAGGAATTTAAAAGCAAAATCAATCAAAATGCCAGGAAACAGACAGAGAGCAGATGCTTAACGGGGGTTGAATTACTTACAGCTAAACACAGACAAAGGGTACCCGACGGATCATTCAGGGGGAGGAGAGGGGGAGAAAATCGTCTCGCTCACCAGAAAATCGTCTGTGAAGCAAAAACGTTCTGAAATGCGTGCGTGCGTGTCACGTCTGTCGTCAGCACCCAGCTTTGCCGTACAGCCTCTCGCAGGGCAACCTTGAACGCCAGTCCACACGCTCGCTTGCCGAAGCTCTGGGCAGGACGAACCGTCTCGCTGTTGGCGCTGGTCAGACACCCACACGCGCGCTTCCTTCTCTTCTTTTGCACGTCTCCACCCGCTTCTTGCTCGCTTCTCTCTCGTACCTCTTTCGTTCACGCTTTTTTATTATCTCTGAACATATCTCTTTCTCTTCAGAATGTATCGCTTTCGCTTTTTCCCCACTCTCAAAACGTATCTCCTCACAGAATGTTTCTCTCGCTTCAGAACGTCCCTCTTTTGCCTTTTCCTCTCCGAACGTCTCGCCTCACAGAACGTCTTTTTATATCTTTGGGGCGTCTCTACGGGGTGCCGTCTGCCCAAAGCTCACCCCACCCCACTGGGGCACGGTTACCATGACGACCCGTGCGCTCTCAAAAAAGGTGGGCGTCGGAGCTCGTGAAAGAAATGTGTGTGAACGTGTCTGTCATAAAGAAAAAAAGCTTCCCATAAGAGAGGGGATCTATCCTTTACCCTTCTCAACGCATCACGTTTAAGATCCCATTAGACATGGGGATGAAGCTAATCTGAACATGCATTTCAGGAAATAACTGTCTGAGGACCTGGATGTGTGGATGCATTCATCAGACCGGATTATAAAATCCGTAACAATATATATATATATATATATATATATATATATATATATATATATATATATATATATATATATATATATATTGTTGTGGGCCGGGTTATGGTGGCAAGAATGACCACTAGGTGGGGGAAGTTACGTCGTCTCCCACCAGAATCCCGGAATTGTAGGCCATCGCTCACGGATAATTCCGTGACGCGGCGGGTCGCTTAACCGACCGTGCATGCCAATACCTCCACCGCGTGGCGTAGGGTCTTTTTGTCTAGAATCAATTTACCTAATTAACCACGCGGTTTCGACTACCGGGGAACCACGCCCTCGATGTGCCTTTCCCGATCCGGATCACTCAACCAACTATTAACTCTACAAACCACCAACTCTACCAACTACCTTTCCAGATAGGATGCAGTCGAGTGGAACCACCAAGGACGCACCGGCTAGAATGAACAGATTATCGGGGATAAAGACCCGGCTAAACTCAGATTCGAACCATGCTGGACCAATGAAGGAAAAGACAAAAATGAACTGGGAACATTTCTACAATAATTTATTTACAATCAATTTACAAAAGAAGGACACAGAGCAGACTTACGCGGGAATAAAACAGGCAAGATTTACAATGATCAAATAAAACACTTATGCAATTCGACTTAAAGATGGCACCACACACTCAGACGCACACTCAGACGAAAGTAAACCCAGATGTATGGCAAAGGACCCCCCGCAGCCAGAGAGGGAGGTGAGCGGAGGTCGCAGTTCTTTCGGGTACCTGAATGTTGGAGGGAAGGGATGCTCCGTGGTGCAGCACCTGTCAATGGTCGTGCGGCTCGGTCCACGGCTGCACCCGTGGAGACCGTGTCTGCGAAGGAGCCTGGGTTGAGTAGAGCAGAGTCCGAGGCGGGGATCAGGGCTGCAGACAGGACCCAACGAGAGACCCGGTCAAGGTCGGGTCGAGGTCTTCCAAGCTCTCTCACACTCAAAATGAATGACCCCCAAAGAGTGCAACCACTCCACGACCTTCCTCCTTTCTTTCGCTACCAGTCGACGAACTGTCTCACTCCAACGCTCCTCGCTCTCAGGGTTGCTTCGTAATTTATAGATCTCCCTCAGCGGGGAGGGGCCTTGGTGAAGCTGACGTCACTGTTCGCCCTGATTGGACGGGGCTTCCATGGGTCCGCCCTTTCTGGTCGAGATTTCGGCCATGCCGGGAAGCTCGCCCACTCCACGCGTGTCTGGATTCGCCAAAAAGGTACTGCACAAAGATTTTGCCTCCGAAAGCGAGAAGAAGGTACTGTGGTTCAAAATAAAAGGGGACAAATGATTTATAAACCTAACTAAAACCCATCGCAATGCACCCCAGTGTCTTCCCACTACACACAAGGTAGGGATCTATCTACACATATACTTAACGGAATAACTAACTTCGGGACAACTGTATGTTCGTATGCATACGGTTCCCAGAACCGTAACACAATGTAAATATGTAATGATATCTCAAAAAGTTGTAGATTTTATTTATTCATATGCAGCCTGCGGCTGCATCATTTTCTCGGGGTGCAGCTGTGCCACTGATGCAGTGCCCCCTATTACGAGTAAACTGGTATTCATTTCACCAACCTCAAAAGGATGACAGGCTGAGTCAACCCACCTCGTGTTCGTTCAATATAAAAATGGGTTTGAACTCAAGACCCTAAGACATTAAGCTAGCCAGGCCAACTACCTAGTAAGCTACCTAGTAGTAGCTACCATTAAGCTACCTAGTAAGCCAACACCAGGCTCAAGTTGTGGACGAGTCGTGACAGAACTCGGTAGATGAGTTGTTTCGGTGACAAGAACAAGCCGATTCGATTTTGGTTCAGATCCAACATATCAATGGGATACAAAAACGTAAACTGTTCAGCCTGGTGGAGGTATACACTCTACCGAGTGCTGTTCTAGTTACCTTTGCCACCGAAGGTGGAGGTGATGTTTTCATCGCTGTATGTCCGTTTGTTTGTTTGTTTGTTTGTGTGTAGGGTATCTTTTAAAGTTGTGGACGGATCCGAATGAAACTTGGTGGACACGTTGGGTGTGTTGTAAGGATGAATTGATTCGATTTCGGTGAAGATCCGAATCCGGATCCGGATACGATAATTATTTAATATATAAAGTGATTCTTCACCATTGAGAGATCGGGCCAAAAACGATATAGTACTGTATAGCATGATATTTCAAATTTGTCGTTCTCGTGGATCAGGCATTACGTGGCGGAGGTATGTGCTCTACCGAGTGCCCTTCTCGTTTTACTGGATTTGTTCTGGGCAGGGGTGGGGGTTGGCCCCTACTCGGGCTTCGCCCTGGACCTGACCGGGCCCTGCGGCACCAGACCCCGTTTACGAAATACTCTCACTCCTTCAAGCAGGTTTGGGTTGACAGCTGTATGTTGCTATCGCTCGCTTAACCAGCCATTCCTTATCAATCGTTTCGTCGGGGTGCTTGCTTGAGTGCTTAAGCCGCTTGGCGAGCGATCTGTAAGCTGCTTGGTAATGGAACACACCCCCCTGATGTGTATATGCCCCTTTACCATTCGTTACTGCGTACGTATAAACTTGTTCAGATCAGCGGTTAAAACAAAACGTCAGAAGTAAAAAGAAGATGAGGAAAATGTGAAAACGTCATTTCCGCTTTTAGTGCACAACCACCAATAACAAAACGGGCATTTCAAGTCAATGTAACATTATCTATCTATAAAAGCATTAAAAGATTACACGTGATTAATTCAAAGAATCGAACGATTTTTATTTTTTTAAATCTCACAATAAAACGCGCGAAACTTGAACGGATGAATGAGTTGTTAGAGAACGAATTACGGTCCGTCGATCGCTCCTCCATCGTGACAGGATCCAGATTTTTTTTTTTTTTTTGCCTTCTTTCGTGGTTTACTTTCACTCCCAGGACACAGGTTCGTTTTAAAAAGGAATTGTGAGGAATCAATGTTTGCTTAAAAAAATAAAAAATTTTTAATTAATTAACTCGCTGCACGTTTTATTCATTTCTTTGTTGTCGCGTCGCGACGTTCTTCACGACGTTCTTTACGTTCCCCGCGCCGTGACGCCATTTGAAGCAGACTCGGTGGTCCGGTCTTTGAAGCGTCGTCCGACGTCGGTACCTGTCTCTCCAAACGTGCATATACTCTTATTTGAGCCGTTCAGCCGAGGTTCGAATCCTTGCCCGGCTATAAACTACCGCTCTGGTGTTTCAAAGTCCATGTGTGATCCGTCCTTCAGATGCACGTTAAGCCGGCCTTCCCGTGTGCAAGCATTACTTGGTGGACGTTTAAACTTTGTGGGTAGAGGTTGTTTTTTTTTAATATATAATATATATTTTTTTTTACAAACAGCGACAACGATGGCTGCAGATGGAGAATCCCAAATCCGCGAAAATTACCACCAGGATTGCGAGGCTGGAGTAAACAGGCAAATCAACCTGGACATGCACGTCTCGTACGTCTATGTTTCCATGGTGAGGATCCTGGATGACATTCAGACCCCTCCCCCACGCCCCCCCTCCCCCACGCCCCCTCCTCCCCCACGCCCCCTCCTCCCCCACGCCCCCTCCTCCCCCACGCCCCCTCCTCCCCCACGCCCCCTCTCCCACGCCCCCCTCCCCCATGTGCTCGCTCCCCTTCAATGCGAATCTCCTTTCTGCTCAACATTCCCTTCTCTTCCCAGAGTTGCTACTTCTCCCGGGATGACGTGGCCCTGGAGAACTTCTCGAGGTTTTTTCAGCATAGGAGTCACAAGGAGCGGGAGAACGCGGAGAAACTCATGAGCTACCAGAACCAGCGTGGAGGACGCGTTTACCTGCAAGACATCAAGGTACATGCCGTTGGACCTGGGGTGGGTTCCGTTAGCGAGCGGCTTGTCATCGCTTGCTAAGCAGCTTTCTTGATTCATCATGCTCAAGGAAGCACGATAACGGTACTAATCGAGAGTACGAGGAGAGAAAGAAAGCTAAAGAAATGGAGAATTAGAAAAAGCTCCCGACCAAACTTGTATATGGACCCTACCTCTGCATTTTGAGGGTTTGGGGGTGGGGGGATTTTATAATTAGGATGAAAAGTAGATGTAATGTAACGATGAAAGTGTTGTTGGAATTGCTTCTCGGGAGGAGCTCTACAATGTATTGATGTGGGCCGGGGTTCGGTGGCGATAAATGACCACAAGGTGGAGCAGTGGAGTCGTCTCCCACCGAACACCCGGAATTTAGGTCGTGACTCTCGGACAACTCCGAAAGGTCACGGGTCACTTAGAGGACCATGGTCGCCAATATTTTGACGGCGTGAGGTAGGGTCCACTTGTCTAATTCCAATTTACCTAAGTACCCACGCCGTCTAACTACCGGGGAACCCACACCCTCGGCTGACTGTCCGAACTGAGTCGCTATCACCGACTCTGATCCGGCGTCACCGAGCGGAAGTCACCAAAGCCGCGCCGGACCAAATGAACAATTTACGGCACGAATGGCCTCACTAATTCTCAATATGCACCGTGCTGGACCAATGGGAGAAAGCACAGAAAGCGAGCTGGTACATTTAACACGGGGTTTTATTTATAACAATAATCGGGGGGGGGGGAGGGGAGCACACAAAGAGCAGAGTTATCCGAATAAAGAAATGTAATGTTCAATGAACGCGGGGCACTTAGACAGTTTCTACTTACAGGACTGCGCCGCACACACCAAAAAGAACTGGACCCCGTCGGGTCTTTATTCGGTAGAGCCTGGCCGGGGTACCTTCCCGCCTCGTGCGGTCTGGTCGAGCTTGTACCGTGGCGGGACTCGAACCCGCCACCAAAAACACAGCACCAAGCGCCAGGGACCAGGGACGACGCCACTGACGCCAGCCAGCATGGAAACGGACCAGACCAGGTGCCAACAGGCAAGACGAGGCTTCCTCTCCTTCTCCTCCTCCTTTACGACGGAGCGAACCTTCCTCGACGACGGCTCGCCACCTCGTCTTATCGTTCCCCTCCCCCGCGGGTCGAGAGAAACGCTCTGAGGTACTCGCCTCCGGATTGGACGAGGGGTTGTCGGGCGACTTGGCCGCTGTTGATTGGACGAGCTCACGATGGGCGGAGGGAACCTCACCCCTGTACGTGACACGCTGCACGTGGGCGATGGATGGTGATGGTGCAAAAACGAAGGATGAAGATTTAAAGATATTAAAAAAAACCGACTATAAAAGTAGCTCGTAGTGCACACACACGGAATTCCCATTAGACAGAAGGATGGGACCCTGACTATAAAAACATACTTATCGAAATAACTGCGCGGGCTGCTGTCTGTCTGTGCAAATGGCTTCCAGATTCGTAACAGTATAAGGTAGTCATCTTGTATATTGCCAAGAAAATAGAGGAAGATTTGTAGCTGTTGTGTTTGTGTCTACAATTGGTGCCCCCAATTTTTAGCTTGTCCGGAATTTAAATTCCCGTTCAGGTATTGTAATCGGGCACAGTCAGTCCGTCTCCTATTTCGACTTCTCCGGCCAAACCGCTGGGCCGATCCGGCTGCAAGTTTGGCAGCAACGTTCCTTTCTTGACTGGTAACGGGGGATTGCAAAGCTCATTCCGGTCATATGACTGTCAGTCAAAATGGCCAACTTGGTAAAAAATTTTTTAAAAATCTTCTTCTCCCAGATCCATCAGTCATGATGCTGCCAAATTTTGGTTAAAATATTAGGCCAGGGTCAAGATAAGCTGCAGGTCCAGTGGTCCTATTTTTGTTACCCCAGGTTTTGGGGGGGGGGGGGTACTCTTTCCTGCTCTCAATTTCCGAGCTGCATCTCAGAGCTGGTTGGGACTTTTGGAATTAAATTTTGCATCAACAATGGGAATAAAAATTATGTGGGTTTGATGTAATTTTATTTGACCTTGGCCTAATTTTTCAGGTCATGACCCAATTATAGACAATTTAGCATTTTTCACCAAAACTTGCCAGGTTTGTCCAATCGGAAGGAAATTGCCCTCGAGATATCCTAGGCCGTAGAGTAAGTCAAGTTTTAAAATTTAATTTGTCATACCACTCAATGTTAAAGGTCAAGGTCAAATCTTAAAAAAAAAATGCCCTCTAGATAGCCTAGGCCGTAGAGTAAGCCATGTTGTTAAGTTTAATTTGTCATACCACTCTATGTTAAAGGTCAAATCTTAAAAAAAAAATGCCCTCCAGATAGCCTAGGCCATAGAGTAAGCCATGTTTTTAAGTTTAATTTGTCAATGTCAAATCTCCAAAAAAAATAAGTGAGCATATTTTGTCAATGTGGGATCTCAAAGACCGCTTGGCCTTCAAGATGTTCTTCCATTGAAGCTGTGCACCTGGTATTTGATTCGTGTCCTTGACCTACTTTTTTGAATTGTGACCGAATTAACCGAAAAACCAATTTTCCTTTGATTTTCATAATGTTGAGTTTTATGGATAGATTGTGGATGGGGCCACATTATTATTTATTTTATTTTTAAAATTCTTTTTAATTTATACTCTATCCCTAAATATTGAAGGTCACGGTCATGTGGTTGTCTGAAAAATAGTCATCTTTGGATCGCCATCCAAGGGAAAGCCTGGGAAGGCTTACCCTTGGTGATCGCTTTGTGATCACAGATGTCGAGCTTTATTGTGATATTGGACATGCATCATTGAAATGTATAGCAGCTGCAGTCCACACACCCCCCCTCAACCCCCCATGTGTGTGTTTAAGTTTAATGTATTTTTGTTTGTGTCTTCAGGCCCTTTTGCCCAGGTGAAGCTGCATCCTGACTGACGCAGCTTCAAGTATTCCTTTGAGTCCTTTCATTTCCTGCTTTGTCCTTCTGTGGAATGCCTGAAAGCCTTTAAGATTTGAGTAATTAAGGACACTACCGATTGTACGAAACTTGGGGCGTGTAGTTGAAATTGTTGTAAATAATTATTTCTTCTCTTTGTAAATCCCCCTCCCCCCACCCCCCAACCCCGATTATTTTTCAATACACATTTGCACATGAACTTGTTCTCCGAGCGACTCAAATTCCTTTAATCATTACACATGTCCGTAAAGGAACAATTGGGTCTGGCGAGAACGCCCAGCACAAAATGTGCCTGCGTCCTTGCAGCTACCGCTCGAGCCACTGATTGGAGTACGGACGTACGGCACAGCCAAAAGAAGTGTGCCCAGTTGTCTCCGGTGCCCCACCGCAGCAGTTAACGAGGAAAAACATAGACTCAGAAAAACTGCTGGGGATGTCAAACAGCTGGCCAGCATGACTGCTTCACACAGTTTGTCGGAAATCATACACGGCACGTGGGCCGGTCTGGCAGATTCAACAGTTTGAGCTGCATGCTTCAACAATACGAGAATGTAAGACCCGCCGCTTCGCTGACGGAAATACCAATCTTTGCTGTGATGGCTAAAATTTGGAAAGAAGAAAAAGGATTCCGTGACGTGCAGGGACAACCAGCATCGCAAGTTGGCGTTTGCAGTTTCGCCATGTGTGTGCCCATGTACCCATAATTTTTATTTTATTTATTATCGTCACAAACCTTCCCGGGAGTTCCCTGAATCCACCGTCATTGGATTCATTGAAATCCATTAATCCGTTCTCAAGTTGTAACACGACAGACAGACACTGCTCCTTTTATAATATAGATTAGCAGAGTACCCACCCTCTGGGTGGGTAAAGATTGTACATTACTTGCTGAAAAAGGTGTGGTCTGTTTTTTGCAAGAAGACTCCTTTTGATGTTTGTATGGTGTGCGTTTGAATTTGTCTTAAGAGTCTAATAGGTTAAAGGGGGTCTATGAGGGTTCTAAAGGGTAGGGTCCAAAGGGGGTTGAGAAGGAGTTTACAGGGTGAAAGTGGTTTTAAGTGTCTAAATCAAACGCATTTAGAGGATTTGGAGAGGTGGGGTTTAAATGATGTAAAAGTTTAAAGGTATATTGAGGGTCCAGTGGGGTCTAAGCAGTCTGAAGGTACTTCATGTAACTTTTTCCCCAGACAGATGGGAATGGCCTTTTATTGTATAGATTATGGGTATGCCTCTGAACATTTTGAATGCGATGAGAGCAGCAATTTTTGCTAATGTCACGGAGCACCTCTCTGAATCGCTTGCTCCGTTTGCTGAGCGGCAAAGCGAGCAGCTCGCAAAGTGATTGATATGGAATGGCTGTCTTGGCAAGCAATAGCAAGCTGCTTGCTAAAGGAGCACACCCCCTTGTATGTCATATTATTATTGGTTGCTGTGGATGATGGTTATTTATTTATTTTTTAACCACAAACTGCCTTGCTTGAGATGGTGTCCCTGAAGCTGAAACTGGCAGTGGCTGGCTCCCTATTGGTGTGTTTTAAAGTAAACCTGGTGGCTAAACTTTCAATTGTTAAAATTTTTCGTTTAAAATTTAATTCCATCTCGGATTGTTAAAGCAACCGTTGTGCCGTTGAGCATCTTTGCTTGTTATTGGGTTTTTGATGAAATGTAAGCTTGTTATTTGAGCCATCGTGCTTTTGGAGCCGAATGTGATCCGAGCGTACGGTCGTGTCCATTGCTTTGCAGAAACCAGAGAAGGACGACTGGAGTAACGGACTCGAGGCTTTGCAGTCGGCTTTGCAACTGGAGAAGAGTGTGAACAGATCATTGCTGGATCTCCATGGTGTTGCTTCTGATAAGAATGACCCTCAAGTAATTTATAAACTTCATGTCCTATTGTCCAGTGTTGTTCCTTTAAAGAGTTTTATTTTTAAGTCGAGCAAGTTTCATATCGCTCCTCCTGTAATTCCAGATGTGTGACTTCTTGGAGCGAGAGTTCCTGGATGAGCAAGTTCAAGCTATCAAGAAACTCGGAGACTTCGTGACCAATTTGAAGCGCCTTGGTGTGCCGGCCAATGGTGTCGGTGAATACCTCTTCGACAAACTCACCCTCAAAGACTAAGGGGAGGTTAAGTTGAGCCTTCCTCCAAATTGGTGTCGAGTGAGGAAATAGTCCTGACTTTCTCCTCTTTGATACATCAGTTTATGTTTACATCATAACTCATTTCCTTTCTCCGATTAGTATTCGGTTTCAGGAAGACAAAATTGTAGCTTTTTTTTTTCTTTCATTATTTTATTTTTGAGTGGTCAAAACTTGCTTCATTGTTTTGCTATCTTATGATGTACAGTGAACTTTTTTTTTTCCTGTATTTAATTATGGACACGAGTTCATAGTTACTGAGTGAATAAAGTTATTATTGTTGTTTTTCTATTGCAAAGGAATTCACTAAATATTATCCAACTCTCACCTTGGTTGGCATGTTTGGTGTTCTGGTCTGAGCTCTTGGCTCGTGGATGTCAGGATCCCAAGTTCATATGCCCTTGTGATGTATTGTGTGTGTATTTGTCTCTTGTCTCGTATTTTTTTGTAATCCATTGAAAAGTTTATTTCATGCTGTAGTTGTCATTCATTCAACATGTACAAACTCCTCGAAGCCACACAAGTATGTGTCTACCCTCAGGAGAGTGAGAAAACAACATCTGTCTGAACTCTCAAACCTGTCTCCCTCCAAATCCTGACGACGTCAAGTTACCTCTGCCACCGAAAGTGGAGGAGGTTAAGTTTTCATCCCACCTGTCTTTGACTGTGTGCAGGATATCTCAAAGTTGGGGATGAATCCAGATGAAATTTGGTGGATACGTTGGGTGTGAGACAAGGAAGCATTGATTAAATTTTGGTGAAGATCTGGATCCGAATCCGATGACCAGAATTTTTTTAAGTGATTCTTCCCCATTGAGATACAGGGCCAAAAAACGATATATAGCATGATATTTCAAAAATGTATTGGACCCGATATGTTCTTTTGGATCAGGCATTGCGGGGCGGAGGTATGCACTCTACCAAATGCCCTTCTAGTTAAGTCTTTTTCTGGTGTATGTTCTCCCCTCCTCCCCTACCTTACCTCAAATGGCTGCACAGCTGACACTGCCCGTGAAAAGGCTGCATGCCTCAACTCTGCTTTGAAGTCTTGTGTCCCCAAAACCAATCACTTTCTGCACCCAGCTGTCCCTGGACTCTGTGTCCTTTTCTCCTGACAAGGTCGAGAGCCTGCTGTCAAACTTCAACTCTGATTCTGCATCAGCCCATGCATCCTAAAAACCTGCTCTGCTGCTCTTGCTCACCCTCTCTCTGTTCTATTCACTCTCTCATTTGCTCAAGGTTATCTGCCATCTGCTTGGAAATCATCAAACATCACCACCCTGCATAAAAAAGGTGCAAAAACAGGTCCCTGCAACTGCAGACCCATCAACAAGGTTATGGAATCCATAATGACTACAGACATTAAATCCTTCCTCCTCTCCAATGGCTTGATTTCTGATCATCAATTTGGATTCAGACCAGGTCACTCTACTCTGGATGTGCTGCTCCTGCTTTCCCAACAATGGATGGAGGTCTTCAATGGCGTCTGAACCCCCCCCTCCCCCTAATCTCCTTTCTCAATTCTCTTGAAGGTCTGTCATTCAAGCTCTTGGGTCTCCCTGTCTGCCATGATCTTTCCTGGGAAAGCCACATTTCAAAGCTGGCCTACATGCCAGTCTTCAACTCTGCATCCTCTGTCATGCAGACTCCTTTCTTGGTGCACCTGAGCTCCGAACCACATATAAAGCTTTCATCTGCAGCTTGATTGGAAACTGGTGCTCCTGCCTCACACATCGCTCGGCTTAACGCTGTGGAAACCAAGGCATTTGGGATCGTTGGTGTCTCCCGCGATGAAGCTGAGTCTTTGCGTCTCTCACTCTCATGGCAGGCAGGTCGGTGGTCTTTCTGTCTCTTACTGACTCTCCCTACAACCTTGCATCACCTTCTCTCTGTGCTCTGTCCCCCTAATATTTCTGCAGGGCACTCGTAGGCCGGGGGGGCCGGTGGGACCTACCTTGCATCCCCCCTGCGACAATTTTTCACTGAGACCACAGTGTTCATATATATCCCAAGTATCAGATAAAAGATGTTCCCAGAAAAATAACTCATTTGCACTATGCTTTATTAAGCTATTTCCATGGCAACCAATCATAAATAAACGAATCTCACAAAGATCGGCAAAATATCAATATTTCTGTCAAATATAAACATAAAATCACAAAATTGGTGTCAAATTAAAGCTTATACATTTACGTATTAAAATTTTGTTTATGCTATTTAGATCATTTGCATATTAATTAAATTTGACTTGACAATAATTCCCACAAAAATGCAAGAATTTCCATTTTCTTTCCTTGTAATTACCACATGTCAGTTTTTTGTCAAAAAAAATTACTTAAGTTTTGCCAGATACAAGCTGGGTTTGCAAAAAATATATTAAAATTTCTGAATTTTTTTTTAAGTAGGCTAATTAGCATAAAATACAAACCACAATGAATCGTTCGAAAATCATTTGAAATCAGATTAATCAATAGAATTAATTACCTGGGCCTGATATAATACATAACTGCGACGTGATGTCTGTTGGTGTTTAAGGGAAACATAACTATTTTCTGTTTGAGTAAAAGTAGTGGAAATAATTTTAAATGCATTGATATGCTAATTAGGATCCGCCATTATGGAAATTCTCATTTTCGTAAATATCTCAACTTCTGGTACATGGAAATTTGTAAATGAGGAATCTACACATATGTTTGGAGGGTCAAGGAATAAAGTGAACATATTTTGTTTGTTGTCAGAGATGTAGAATAATGTTTGGTTAGCTTAATTACATGCAAAAATCATAGAACAATGAATTTCCTATCCATCTTTATTCCCTATGAACAGAATGCACGGAGCGATGTGTCCTCTGTTTTGAGTTTCATGTAAACATCATGACTACATATTTTGATAAGATTGGGCCTTGAAGTTTAAATAAAATATTTTAAAATGCAGTGGTATGTAAATAAGGTGAGTGGATGTCATTATATCATAATGTATCTCTACCAGAGTCTGGAAATAGTGACCATCCTGTAGGCACAAAAGTTAAACTGATGTGTAATTAGTTGCGGCTAAAGGAGAGCATACACAGCAAAAATGTATTCATATGGTCCATCTGAGTGCAGTAATTGAAGATCTCACACTTTGAATGCATTTGGATATAAAAACATTAATCTAATAATATTTACTGTATCCCCTTTCTTCCAGAGTTACCAGATGTTTGAAAGCCTACTAGCCACACACCAGATCTGACAAATGGTTTATCTTCACATTGTTCGCCTGCATGTGCACTCTACTATGAAGTCGATCGTTACAATGGCAAAAACTATGAGTAGATGATCTGCAATCTGTTGGAGTCTTAGCAAACTTCGTAGCACACATCTGAGTTTGACATCTCGACCAGTTGATAATCACGCTGTTTCGATTAACTATCAGTCATATATAGAAGAAGTGTCCTTAGTTCGCAGATTCTGAGCCTGATGTTTGCTTGCTATGTCCTTCATTGGCTATCATACTATTCAATGTCCGAGTCCACACAATCTTCACATTCGCATGGCTCGTCATCATCCTCATCATCACTGTCTTCTTCCAATGCCTCCTGCAGTGAACCAATCGACTTCTTGGGTAGAATATTGCCTGATATCCACAGTGGCTCCATAACACCATCTGTGTATGTTCAGCCATGTTCCTGCATGTCATCTGGTATATTGGGATCTGCGATATGAGAATGCTTCCAAACAGCTGCTTGATAATTAGCTCTTCGGGTGTGCTGCTCTAAGCACTTTCTACATGGAGGTAGTTTCCCAAGGTCAATGTTGTGGCCTGCGTCCAGAGGCTTGTCCCCACACTTCTCCCTTATCATGAGCACCCTTGCTTCATCCACTTCCTGAAATTGACTCTTGCCATACATGACACAAGTGAACTGTTCCAACTTAAGCATCAAGTCTGAAGGCACATCCCATGTATCACCAAGTCGTGCTAATGCTGGTACATATACCGGCATTCTCTCAAGAATCTGAATTGGTCTGACCTTTCCCTTGCCTTTGAATGCACTTGCCGAGTCACAGCCGGTATAGGCATGAAGTCCCAACAGTGCTTTCCTGTGCTGCTGTGTGTAAGCATTACCAATCTCTGATATGTCGAGAAGCTTATTGTTGTTCCCAGATCCTATTTCAAATAGCACTGAAACGCCATCGATTCTGGAGATGTAGCTCAGAAGTATGAAAAATATATCGCTGTCCGGAGTTTTCGCCTTCATATTCTTGTACCCCATCTCCTTTCCATACAGAGTGTAGAATATAACCCTAGTGTCAGTTTCCTCTTGGCTTGAGTTCAGTACTTCAAGGGGTGTCCTTATTGTTGCCTTTCCATCTTCGGATGTGAATCTGTAGGCCTTCCCTTCACTGATCATGATCTCTTGGTGCTGAAGTCGCGCTGCATATTCATCTTTGTTCCATGTATCGAGCATGACTTGAACAAGCTGTTGTTTATTCTCTTCATTTGTGAGAAATGCTTTCCAATGTGGAGGCCTTTTGGTGTTTCCACCTTGCAGCAGAAGCTTCTCGGCACCACCCCGGCGTACTCTTTCCATGGCTTTCACAGACCCTTTCTTGTACATGTCAGTACTGAATATTACGTCAACATTGTGGGGCATCATGTTGAACAACTTGTTACATATTCCACTGAAGTTCTTCAGGATGTCTGTCATGGAGTGGAACAAGGTGTTGCCATCCTCGATCACGAGGAGTGTCTGGTCCTGTGGAGGTGGGATTGCCATGTCAGTGTCTTTCATCAGGTACTTGAATCCCTTGGATTTTTCATTCTTTGCTGGGAAGTCATCGGCAGTGCCAATACTGTAGGGCACTGGAGTCAAAAAGGGTACTTCAGCATTTCTGCGAGATCCACTTTTGGTTCCTGACACTGGGATTTCACCAGCAGTTGAAAGGCGATATTGTCTTGCTGTCGATACTCCGCTACTTTATTACTTCCAGCTTTGACTTTCACAGCTTTGCCCGTGTCTTCCATGGTCTTGAGCTTCATCTTTTTCACTGGTTCAAAGAACTTCTCCAATCGGTCTTTGATGAATGCTTCCTTAGCTGCCTTGCCTTTGTCCTTAGCCTTGAGTATATCATCCTCATTCTCTTCTGGAATGCGTGCACCTGATGAAATGCAGTACAGATTGGTCTTGACTTCAACATTGAATGGGTTTGTAAACCCCTTAATTGAGTCTTGCATGTCAGACACCACTTCTTCACTTTTCAGAATTTCTGCAGGCTGAAGATCTCTGTGCTTCTTTCCTGAACTTGAGCTTTCTAGCATTTCAGCCATGCTGAGTGTGGCTTCCACAAATTTTGTGCTTTCATGCATAGTTCTCACCCATCGCTGGTATGCACCATAGTTTGTTGTGATTCCTCAAACACCCATGCCACTTCCTCCAGGTCCACTGTGACTTGCGTTCTTCATGAAGCTTTCTTCCATAGTTTTGTCCACCTGACATCTGTTCCCTGGAATGAATGATCTCGCAACACTGATTTCCCCTCTTTCCAGCAGTTCTTTTGCACCAGGACGAGATGTGTCGATGTTCGCTAAGAACACAGAGAAGAAAGTTAGATACCTTGCATAATTGTGTCCATTGAAACTGAAGAAGAGATCTGCCATCAGGTACAGGCACTCTGCCTACAGCAAGAAGTCGTTGGTCTTCGGCCTGTATGAGAGCCAGCACAAGCCAAATGTGGTTCATGTAGGTCATCCAAAATTGAGCAGTCGTTCTGAGCTTCCCATCAGCGATGCCTTGCCTGCACTGTTGGTACTCCTTGAGGTAATTTGATATTGCCTCATCACTTCGAACTGACTTGAGATTTTCTTCTGATGGGTCTTGGATAAGGCTCTGGACCTTTGACTTGGACATTTCTGGCAACTTGTCAAAGACTTTGCTTCCTCCTCCTTCCATCAGAAACCTCTCAAGGACAAGTCGCTCGAGTCATTCGAGTAGACTTTTATGGCAATGCATTTCTCTCTCGTAGTGCTTTCCTTTCAAGACGCCCTGAATTGATCCACTTCCAATGTGTCCAGATTCCAGAAGTACATCAGAAAGCCCTGAGCTGGCCATCTTTTTTCCAACCATCTTCAGGTAAGCGCATATTAAATGAAACGTCCCAATCATAACTGTGCTTCTCATACTTCTTCGGGTTGTTCCACAACAAGGGGTATGCCTTCATGCATACTCCAAAATCAAATGTCACTACGTATAGTTGCCCAACTTCTCTGCTTGCCTCTTCTGCATACCATAAGCATTCCTTTACTGTTCTGTACTCCGTGATTGGATGGTTTATCACTGGATCGTAGTCGATACTGGTAAGGTTTGTGGGCTTGGTACCAGTCTCAAAAAATTAAGCCAGACCATCCTGGTACCTCTTGTTCTCCAGCAGATTTCTCTTCTCTCAAGAAGACCCAGATAATTCCTATTTCCCTTGTGGCTATCATCGATCCTTCACATCCAGGTCGGAGCTTGTTGACAACCTTGTATGGTGGACTTTTGCGTTGAGATATATAACAGTCTGCTAGGGTCTCTTGTATTGTCTCTGTGAATGATCGCTCCTTGGTTCTCTCTG